>NC_142084.1:68178548-68493905 GCF_054644295.1 Miniopterus natalensis | reverse complement strand
CAGAGTGGGGCAAAATGGGTGAAGGTAGAAAAAAGTTCTAGCTCTGCTTGCATCCTGGCTCTGCTGTGAGGATGAGGTAGAAAACCATGTTTGTGAGTGGGCTGGATTCCTCGTGAGCTTGAGCTAGTAGGAGAGCCTGAGATTCCAGGCCCTGGGTATTTCTTTCCTCCTGCTGCTTCCATTATTTCTTTCCTTTCTTTGTGCTTTGAAAATAGTAATTACAATAGCAGCAGTAACAACGATAATAGCTCACATTTGTTGACAATTTCTCTGTACTCATCTTTAAATTTTTTCCATAATGGTAAATATGAAATCTTACACCACCCATGTGGGGTGGGTACAATAATTATCCCCAATAAATAGACAAGGAAACTGAGGGGAAGAGAGAAGAAATAATTTCCTAAAGGTCAGAGAGCCACTTAGTGGCAAAGCTAGACTTTGAACCCACACAGCCCAGCTCCACGGTGTAAGCTCTAAACACCCTTCCTACTACAGCGATCACAAAACTTAACTGCCCTCTTTCCTCATACTACCCTGCCCTGGCTCCTCTCTTGAATCCTTGACAAAATGCTTCTGTGCTGCTCTGGCTGCTTCACAATCTACCTCAATAAACTCTTTATGTCCCTCCACCCCCCCCCCCAAGCCTCTGTACCTTTGCAACTCTCCAAGTGGCCGGGGAAGATGTTTCCATGTGCAGAACTGAATCCCGGAACGCAGAGACAGGCGTTGCCATTGACACATGGCGGGTCCGGAGGGCACCATAGAACACAGGCTGTGGGGATGGGACAGTGAGGATGGAGACCATGGTCAGAAAGCTCAAGGAAAGGATGACGCCCTGGACAGCTGTGGGTCCGAGACTAGAGGAGAGGGGAGAAGGGAGGGATGGCTGCTATTGGAAGAGAAAAAGACCAAAAAAAACCAACAACCCTGGGCATCTAGGGAGGTAAAAACAGCTTTTCTTATTTCCAGAAGACCGTCCCTGAGCCTCCTTCCTTCCCAACTGGTGAGAGGACCCAGACCTCAGCATGTACTCGTCAGCTTAAAACCACTAATGGGTGTCTGTCTGGGCAGGCTCACCTTCATCGTTCAGGCCTACATCAACCAATGGCAACAACAGCAGCACTGACAGTTCTGGGACAGAAAAATGGAGAGATGACAAAGAAAAGAGAGTCAGTCTCCAATTTCAAATCTTGGCCACATGGTCATCGCTTTCTGTGGAGGTGATTCCCCTCCACCTCTCCCCTCTCCCCTCTCCCTTCTCCCCTCTTCTTCCTCCTATTGATTCTGTTTCTCTGGAGAAACTGGACTAATACAAGTGGTAAAATGAGAAATGTCTGTTAAGTCCTTAAGTATGCCCTAGGAATAAGTTTCACTAACTTTCTCCTTTGAGATTTAATATAAATGAGCTAATATCGTCAAATTTCTTTCTGTATGTACCTTACAGAAATATTGGGGAAAACAAGCCAGGTATCAAGCAAAAACAGAACATTTTCAAACTGGATAGAGAGTTCCCAGATAGCCTTAATTGTCTATCGTCATTGCTGATTCTACCTACCTGGCAGCAGTCTTAGATGTCTGTTTCTCATGGTGCAGACAAAACAAGCCCAGCCACTGAGGATGTCTGATCTTGGCCTGTGTGTGTTAAAAACACTATTTGAAGTATATTGTGCCCTAGAGGAGGTCACTTAAGAAACTTCCTTTCCCTTAATCTTCCCAATAATTAAGTTCTCAGAGACTCTAGTTCTTCTTTTTAAGGATTTACATAGTATTACAAGTATGTATACTGAAAGCTTCCTTGAGGGTGATTTCTAAATGTTTTCACATAGGAACATGTGATACTGTGTATTCAAAGAGCTCCCCAAATGAAGAATCACTCTACTAGTCTTTTGGCCCCAAGAAGACCTTAGATCAGAGTGAACAGAATTATCTATTTATTATCAATTAATAGACATTTTATTGTGGCATAATTGACTACATTATATAGTTTCAGATGTATAACATCATAATTCAATAACTGTATACACTGGGAAAGATCACCATAATGTCTAGTTAACATTCATCACCATATATAGTTACAATTTTTTGTGTTGAGAATTTTTAAGATTTATTTTGTTAGCAACTTTTAAATATGCAATGCTTTATTACTGACTATAGTCATCATGCTGTACATTACATGCCATGGCTTATTTACTTTATAACTGGAAGTTTGCATTTTTTCACTCCCTTTATCCATTTCATACCCCTCCCCCCCACACCCCAGGTCTGGCAATAACCAATCTGTTCTCTGTATCTATGAGCTTTTTTTTGGAGTTCAAATATAAGTGAGATAATAAATATTTGACTTTTTCTGTCTGACTTATTTTTCTAGGCATAGAGACCATAAGGTCCATCCATGTTGCCATCAATAGCAACATTTTATTTTTTAAATGGCTAAATAATATTCTCATTTGTGGATGGACACTTAGATTGTTTCCACATCTTTGCTATTGTAAATAATGTTGCAATTAACACTGGGATCTATATTTGTCATTTTGTGTGTTTTCTTCAGAAAAATACTCAGAAGTTAAATTGCTGGATCATATGGTAATTTTATTTTAATTTTTTTCAGGGACCTTCAAAAGTTCATTTTATGCTCCTATTTTAAAATAAATATAGGTTCACAAGAAGTTGCAGAAACAATGCTAAGAGGTTGTATGTGTCTTGGTGTGGGTCTCTTTGAGTCCATCTTGTTTGGGACTCTGCATTTCTGGGCTTGTATGTCTATTTCTTTCATTGGGTTAGGAAAGTTTTCCATCATTATTTTCTGTTGATTTATTGGTTCATTTCTCTATTCCTGGAATACTACTACACTTTAAAAAATACCATAGTTCTGTGTTTTTTCTTTTTGTTTTTGGTGTTTTGAGGAAAATCTCTGTGTTTTATATACAATAAATCTAAATGTGAACTTGGATAAGGGGAGACTTTAATTAGAAAGACTATTTCAATAGGGAGAATGCTCTGATCCTCAGAAATCTGTGAGTATCTCAAAATCATACAGAAAGAGATTTGTCTTTTACAAAGTAAAGGACAAAGAAGGCAAAAATTAGCAGAATCTTTGGAGGGGAAGCTTGAAAAATAAGGGGAAATTGTCAGAGTTGTGACAGGAAATGGTCATCTATGGTTAGCGAGTTCTCAGAGGAAGTTGATGAGAGTAGCCTGTTATACTTTTTATGTTTGTGCTTGTTCAGGCTATGAGGTAAACAGAGTTCAGGGGCCTGTATGAAAAGAGAAGCCTGATTTAAGTTTTGTCAAAACAAAGCAGAGGGTAAAAAATGGGCAATGTGAACACTTGATTACTTATTGTTTACAACTGTTCTGTGTCTTCTTTCACATTCTTCTTCTGTATAACCTTATAGATAGTTTTACTAAGTTCCATAAAAAATATCTTGGGACTTTCATTGTGGTTGCATTTACTGTGTCAATTAATTTGGAGTAAATAGCTTTCTTATAACATTAACAATTTCCCGCCCCTTCAAAATAAATCTATTTTTATGTAGCTCATGATTTTTCAGTTATACTTTATAGTACTGTACCTGAGAACTTTTTGCATTTCTCATATAAATGTTTTTAGTTATTGTTGAAGTTTTGTTTTAAAAATTTAAATGGGTTTCCTATTGCATTTTTTCTTTTTTTATTAAACTTATTGGAGTGACATTGGTTAATAGGGTCATATATGTTTCAAGGGTACATTTTAATGATACGCGATTTATATATTGCATTGTGTGCCCACCACCCAAAGTCAAATAATCTCTGGCCCCCTTTACCTTTTACTAGCCCCAGATCCCCTTTGCTCTGGTAACCACAATACTATTGTCTGTCTGAGTCTACGAGTTACAGTTTTATATTTCACATGTGAGTAAAATTATATGGTTCTTAGCTTTTTCTGACTGAATTATTTCATTTAGCATAGTATTCTCAAGGTCCATCCATGTTGCCACAAATGGCAATATTTCATCTTTTCTTATGGCTGAGTAGCATTCCACAGTATGTATGTACCACATCTTCTTTATTCAATCATCTATTGAAGGACTCTCAGCTGCCTCCACGTCTTGACCACAGTGAACAACGCTGCAATGAACATAGGGGTGCATACATCTTTGTGAATACATGTGTTTGAATTTTTTAGGTACCCAAAAGAGAGGTTGTTAATGCAATCTCCATTAAAACCCCAATGTCATTTTAAAAATAAATAGTATAAAAAATTGTTAGATTTTTATGTAACTGCAAAAGAACCCAAATAGCCAAAGCAATCCTGAGAAAAAGAATGAAGCAGGAGGTATCACACTATCTGATTTCAAATTATACTACAGAGCTACGATGATCAAAACAGAATGGTATTGGCAGAAGAACAGATGTACAGACCAATGGGACAGAACTGAGAGCCCTGAAATAAAACCACACATATATGGGCAAATGATTTTTGACAAAGGGGCCAAAAACCTGCAGTGGAGAGAAGAAAGCCTCTTCAATAAGTGGTGCTGGGAGAGTTGGAAAGCCACATGCCACAGAATGGAACTTACATGTTAAAATTAAGTTTTTCCTTTGATTAAAAAACATTGCTTTGTAAAAAAATTTAAATAAGGTTTTTTTTTTTTTTTTAATTGAGATAACATTGGTTAATAGAATTATATAATTTTTGGTGTACAACATTAAAATTTAATATCTGTATATACTATAGCATGCTCACCACTGAAATTCTGGTTTTCATTCACCACCTTACAATAGGCCCTCTTACACCTTCCGTCCTCCACCTTCAGCTGTAGACTTTCCCTGTGTGGCTCCATCTCAGAGAGGGTCTCTCCACACTTCTGCTGCTCCCTCAGAGATTCTGTACTCTCATGATTTCCCAGTTGGCCCTTAACAATTCATTAAAAATGTAGGTGAATTCCTGTTAACTATTTGCCTGGCATCCGGATTATGCTCTACTATAGGTGATTCAGTGCTCCTGATGGTCTTTCCTTGGGTGAGTCTATCTCCATAGATTTTAGGCTACTGTTACCTCAGGTCTATTATGGGTTCAAGAAAATTAATGACTTTGTTGCTAATACAAATTTTTCTTTTTTAATATATCTTTTTATTGATTTCTGAGAGAGGAAGGGAGAGGGAGAGAGATAGAAACATCAATGATGAGGGAGTCATTGATCGGTTGCCTCCTGCACGCCCTTGACTGGGATCGAGCCCGTAACCCGGGCATGTGCCCTGACTGGGAATCAAACCTCGATCTCCTGTATCCTAGGTTGATACTCAACCACAGAGCCATGCTGGGCCGGGCCAAATTTTTCTTGTTAGGTTGGGAGTGATACTCATTCCATTTTTTATTTCCTGGGGAGAAATAGAGATTACCCTCTATTTTCTTCTAATAGTTTAATAATTTTATTTTATTTTTAACTTAAATCCATCACCATATAGTCATGTATATTCATAGTTTCATAAAATATGTATTTATAAATTTTGTGCAGAGTAAAAGCATTTGATACGGACATTTAGGAACTTATGAGGGTATTACTTTAATGAATTGATAAAGAATTTATTTATTTACTTTTTGACCCTTTTTTTTTTTAAACCATTTTTAAACATAGAATTTGGAAGACTGATACAATAAACATTCACATTTTCTCCATCCAGATTCAACAATTATCAACATATTGCCACATTAAATTTTTTCTCAATTTATATACACACATGTATATTTTTTCTTGCTAAAACATTTATACTTTTTGGGTGATATCATGACACTTTAATAATTCTTCAACAAATATTGAAACATTTAAAGAATATTTCCTACATAATCACAGTAGTATTGTTATACCCACGAAAATTAACAATTTTATAATTTCTGATGTTCAATACATATTGAAATTATCCCAGTGACCTCCGAAATGTCATTTATAACTATAATATCGGAACCAGAGTCCCACCAAAATTGACATTGAATTTGATTTCATATATTTTTTGTCTCTTTTAACCTAGATCAGCCTCTGGCCACTTTTTAAAATTAAATTTATTGGAGTGACATGAATTAATAAAATTATATAGGTTTCAAGTGTACAATTCTATGATACATCACCTGTATATTGTGTTTTTAAAATGATAATAACTGTAGCCCGGCTGGGCATGGCTCAGCGGTTGAGCGTCCACCTAGGAACCAGGCGATCAGGGTTCGATTCCCGGTCAGGGCACATGCCCGGGTTGCGGGCTCAATCAATGACTCTCTCATCATTGATGTTTCTATCTCTCTCTCTCCCTGTCCTTTTCTCTCTCTGAAATCAATAAAGATATATTTAAAAAAATTAAAAAATTAAAAAAAAAAGATAATAACTTTAGAAGAGTCTAGGTCAGCTGGTTTGTTAAATGCCCCGTGCTTTTAGTGGCCACGCAGAATATTAAAAGAAAATCATGACTTACTTATTTTATCATATCCTTTACTTTTATTGGCTGATATTTTAGGTATCACTATGAACTCATGGATTTTTTATTTAATATATTGTAATCATTTATAGTCATTTCCCTTGATGTCCAATTGATACAGATTTGGGCAGTGAGGACTGACAGGGAATTTCTTGTAGGTATAACTGCTCTAGATTTAGATCTTGCCTAAATCACTTTTTGAGGATGAAATGATATGGTTTGTATAAATATGTTACAAAATGTGCAGTAGCAATATACACCTTTGCCACAGACTACATTATGAAATGTAAAGATGTAGGTATTCTATTCATGGAATTCTGATTTTACTCTAACTGAGGAAACATTTTTTTTCATTTAAGCTCTGTGAAATCAGAAATTCCATCTATTGTCATCTGAATGCAGCACATGGTGAGTAATAAAAATTTAATTTTTGAGTGAATAAATTAGTAAGTCTTTAGAAATGAAGAGTAAAGAAATTGAGGCATGTAGTTAGTGACTATAATTGCCCTAGTTGCCTGTAACTGAAATGTTCCTTGGGATGTGGGACTTTTGGTACTAAAACCAGGACAGTCTTGGGAAACTGGAATTACTTTTTTACCCTATTTGCAAGTATTTGAACATTACTTTCCTCTCTTATGCTATTTTAAGAAAGCCATTCGAGCTTTCCTAATAAAATATCTTCAACTTGAGCAACACCTTTGTAGAAAAGTGGTTGAAGCAGAAGGCTTAATCCAAGGCAACTGAAGAGCTGGGTCAAAGTTTCTTGAATATTCTGGGAACATGCTGTAAGGACCAGAAAACCCCAAATCTCCAGCAACTGAATGTCAGACATTTCCTGCATACCCTCTCCTACAATGGTGCTATTGAGAGTTACTTGAAACAAACATGAAAAATTATTTTCTATACTCTCTGCCCAAAAAATGACAGTTCATAATTTTCCTCATTTCCCAGGAGTCAAGATCTTCTGCTTTAGCTGTTCATAATTCTCTCTGAGAGGGAAGGTGTAAAAATGACACTGTGTCAAAAAGTGCAAGACTTGTACACTGAAAACTATAAAATATTGCCAAAAGAAGTGAAAAAATCCAAAGAAATGGAAAAACAACTCATGTTCATGAATCAGAAGGCTTTATATAGTTGCAATGGCAATACTTCCCCCCCAAATTGATCTACAAGTTCAACACAAGCCTTATAAATATATCAGTTAAATATTTTTCAGGAATTGACAAGCACATCTTAAAATTCATATGGAACTTCAAGGGGCACAGACTAGCAGAAACAATCTTGAAAAATAAGAATAAACTTGTAGAGTCAATTTCCCAATTTCAAACTTTCTCCAAAGCTACAGTAATCAAGACAGATGATGGGAGAAAATCAAGGATCCAGAAATAAATCCTTATATTTATGGTGAATTAATTATGACAAGATATCAAGGTAATTCATTGGAGGAAAAAGCAATCTTTTCAATAAATGGTGATGAGAAAACTGAATATCCATTTGTAAAAGAATGTAAACCTGACATCATATTAAAACCCTCATACCATTTAAAAAATTCAAAATAAATCATACACCAAAATGTAATAACTAAAACTATAAAAATCTTGAGAGAAAGTATATGTGCAAATATTTTGACCTTGTGTTAAGCAATTTTCTTTTAGATATAACAACCAAAGCACAAGTGAATTAAAAAATAGATATATCAGACTTCATCAAAATTAACAATTTTTGTGTATCAATGAACACTATCAAGAGAGTAAAAGTCAAACCATGAAATGGGAGAAAATAATTGAAAATCATGTATTTGACAGGGGCTTGTATTCAGACATATATAGCATTCTTACAACTTATCAATGAAAGGCATGACTCAATAAAATATTGGCAAAAGATTTAACTAGATATTTCCCCAAAGAAGATATGCAAGTAGATAATAACCACATGAAAAGATATTCAACATCATTAGATATTAGGGGATGCAAATCAAAAGCAAAATGAAAAACTACTTCACATGCACTGAGGTATAAGAAAGACAAACATTAACAAGTTTTGGAAGGAAGTGGAGGAAACTGGAACCCTCATATATTTTGGTGTTGCTCCTAAGGGTAATGGGAGACCATTTGGAGGATTTTTATGCAAGTGGCACATGCTCAAATTTTTGTTTTGAGAATGTAACTCTGAATTTTATGTGGACAACTATTGGAAGAGGGAAAAGAATAGATAGGTGACCTGTTAGGAAGATATTGCAGTCCAGCCAAGGAGAGATGTCAGCTGAAATCAAGGAGAAGGCGATAGAGATGGTGTCAATAAGACCAATTTGTGAGCTATTGAAAAGGAAAATGTAGCTTGATTTAGCAATGGATTGGTTTGAGGCAAAATAGGGTAGGGGCAGGATAACATCAAAGATGCTTCAGGTCCCTGATGGTCCAGGTGTAAGGAGATAGATGCAGATGGAGATGGGAAACCCTGAAGAAGATTAGGCTGGTGAAAAAAATGATGTTTGTTTATGGCCATATTAGGTTTCTGAGATATCTAAGTAGAGGTGTGAAATAGGCGATTGGAAAGTAGTGGTCTGAGGTTCATAGGTAATTCAGTGCTAAAGAAAAACATTTGGCCATTATTTTTTTCTGCAGGACACATTGAAATCCTTGTGGCCAAGATTGCCTATGAGGAGGGTATAAATTAGAATAGAAATGTTTTCAGAATCAAGACAGATAGCCTAGTTGAAATGTAAAGGAGATAGATGAAGAAAGCTCAGCCAGAGGGATAGCATGAATTCCAGGGGATGCTGAGACATAGGAGTCAGGGACACAAGAGGAGTATTTAAAATGGAGGCAGGAACCACAGGGTCCAATACTGCGAAGAGGACCAAAAGATCTTTATCATTGGAGGTCATTGGAGGCTTACGAGAGAAATCTTTTGGTGGAAAAATGAAGATAAAATCCATTTTTGAGTGTGTAGAGGAAGAGAGGGAGGAATCAAATATATGGTATTAATAATTCATAATGAGAGTTATCATGTTGCAACTAAAGTAGAAAGTGCTGCTGAGAACATGGGACTAATTATAATAGAGATTGTAAAAGCAATAATATAAATTTATTGAGAAGTCATGAGGGTTGAGAAACAAAGTACAGGTGGAAGGATTAACCTTAAAAAGTAGGAAACACATTTTGTCTGTGGTAATAAGATGAAGTGAGGAGAGAGTGAACCAGATGTCATATAGCTGGTGTTTTTGAGAGCACAAAGTTGACCTTGTTTCATCCTGCTGACTTGTATTTTCTCTGTGGAGAAGTTGGTAGGAACACTTGCTGAGAAAAGGCAGGAGTTAGAAGGACAAGACGTTTGAGGAGGAGAGAGCTTGGGAAGCAGCAGTTGTAGAAGGCGAATAAGAAAGTGAATGAGGGGAATGCAGAAGGCTTGCCAGGCGGGGTGCTGGGCACACTGGGGGTGGGGAAAGTTGAAGAGGCTGAAGCCCTTGTCCAATTTATATGAATCCCATGAGTCTCCCTTTCTTCATCTACAAAAGGAAACGTAATACTTACCTTCAAGTGCAGATGTGAAGAGTATGTGAACAAAAAATATGAAAAAAGGTTTGGTAGGACCAAACATAGAAATGCTTGGTAAGACCCACCCTGCCAGGATCTCTCCTCTGCCCTCTGTAATTGTCCTCCCTAATTTTCTCGTGTGTGTATGTACTGATAATATCAGGAATGCTTGAAGGCTTTTAAAGAAAGTCAAATCCAACTTAATACTTATTTCACTAACTTTTATGACTATAGGTGCTATGTATTTGTTGTTCTTTACACAGAGGGTAGCGTGGAGAGACCTGGGATAAAGGACGGCGCTGTGACTGTGCAGTTTCAGCATCACGGCTTCAGATCATTAGCTTCTGCTTGTTGAGCTGACCGTTGCTGTTCTCTGTGAAGAAGTGTTTTTTGTCTTCTCACCAAGAAAAGGAAGAACCACACGCACCATGTCATGTAGAGTAGGTGTTCCACACGTGTGGGGTGTTAGACGATAGTTATGTGGAAGGGTCAGAAACACAGTGAGTAAAAGTAGAGGAGACCTCCATTGATAACAGGAAAATGTCCTTGGGTGAGTCTAGGAGTAAACCAAGTGTGGCTTATCTTAGGGAATCCCCTGCTATACACCCGAGTTGCCTAGTGCGCTAGGCATGAAAGCTCAATAGGATCAGTTAGTGAAGTGCTCTGGGTGCAATATATGATCTTAAAAAAATTTTTAATTTATTTAAAAAAACATATCTTTATTAATTTTAGGGAGAGTAAGGGAGAAGAATAGAGAGGTAGAAACATCAATGAGAAAGAAACATCAATTGATGGCTGCCTCCTGCACGTCCCCTACTGGGGACTGAGCCCACGACCCAGGCATGTGCCCTGACCGGGAACTGAACCAGTGACCTCTTGGTTTATGGCTCGACGCTAAACCACTGAGCAACACCGGCCAGGCCCTCTGTCTTGTTTACGTCATTGTTATTCGGGGGTTTCCTGACACATGCAGAGAAATATAACTGGTCCCCACAACTCACCTTCCACAGAAGCAGGGATTTCTGCCCACCTTGTGTCCCACAGACATCCCCTGATATCCAGCCATCTTTTGGAGCTGACAAGGATGACAAAGGGGCACAAATGAAAGAGGCATGAATGGACAGACTTCCAGAAGGGGGAACAAAGGTATAGGGGAAAGCCAGGAGGTCCTTACCAGAGGGCAGAGTCTGGAAGGACAGAATGGGGCTCCACTCGCCCCACAGATCCTCTTCTTTCTCCATTCGGCAGCAGCCAGACACCTCATAGCCAGTGGCCAGCTCTAGGTCCTGGATCTCAACAGGGGTCAGGGATATGGTGACAATAGCATCTGTAGCTGCCCCTCATGCTGATGCAGTGGGTGGAATTGTGGCATTGGAGTCATCGCGAGTTGAACTCATCTGCATCTGCAGACATAAAAAAGAGGGTCAGTCCCTTATCCCAGCACTGCTAATGCCTCCCTTCTGCTCGTCAGCTCCAGCCTTACTACCCTTCACCACCTTCCTCAAGATCAGATACCAAGGAGTGCATCACAGTTGAAATGGAAACCGTTTTGTGGTGGCACTTTCTAGTTCTCCAACCATCTCAGGGCAGAGGTTGGCAAACGGCCCTCAGGCCAAACCCACCTGCTGCCTGTTTCTGTACAGTCCATGAGTTAAGAATGTTTTTTATATTTTTAAATTGCCAAAAATGTCAAGAAACAGCCTTCTTTTGTGACACATGAAAATAATATAAAATTCAACTTTTAGTATCCATAGATAAAGTTTTATTGGAATGCAGCCACGCCTGCCTATTTATGTATTGTCTATGACTGCTTTCAAACTATAAGGTCAGAGTTAAGTAGTTGTGACAGGGACCTTCTGGTCCCCAAAGCCCAAGATATTTACTATCTGGCCCTTTGCAGAAGGAGTTTTCTGGCCTCTATATTCAAGCAAGGTGGGCAAGATAAGAACTATGTGAGTGTGTGTGCACGCACACGTGTGTGTATGTGCTACGCCTTAGGCCAGAACTTCTGGGTGGATGGTGAGTATGGTAAACAAAATAATGGCCTCTTCAAAGATGTCCTAGTGTTTAAGTTTTAATTTCTGGAATGTATGAATATATCACCTTTTATTCAAAAGAATTTTTTAACTTTGTGATTAAGGCTATTGAAATGGAGATTATCCTGGATGACCTGGGTGCACCTGGTGTCATCACAAGGGTCCTTATAAGGAGGAGGAAGGAGGTCAGAGAGGAGAAGAGATGATACATATGCTGTTGGCTTTGAAGAGAAAGAAAGAAACCTAGAACCATGGAATGCAGGCAGCCTCTAGAAGCTAGAAAAGATAAAGAAACAGATTTTCCTCTAGGGCTTCTAGAAGAAACCATTTAAGACTTCTGACCTCCCAAACTATAAGAGAATATATTTATTTTGTTTTGAGCTACTAAGTTTGTGGTGATTTGTTATATCAGCAATAGGAAACCAGTACAGCGGTCCATTCAGGAATCTGGAATTTCTTCCGGCCAAGTGGTATTGGTATCAGCCCTAGTGTTGCTGTAGGAATCTGATGGGTAACCTGGCCCTGTGATTATCCAGCTCACAAAGCCCCCAACTCCACTGTCTAATGCTTTCCCTCAGCCTTCTGTGGCTCTAGCCACAGCTCTACCCTCCAGGGCAGCCTCAGTATTGCCCAAAACCTAGGGGATGGGTGGTAGGCATGCTCGAAATGTCACACTGAGAGAACTTATTTTGGCCTCAAAATATCTTGGGCATTTCTGCTTTTTCTCCACCCAGGCGAAGTTCCTTCTCAGAGAAATGAGGAAGGATATGATTGTGGTCCCAGTGTTGAGAAAGTGGGGATGTCTTCAAATTTATTTGGTTTCAAACTTATTGTTTTTCCTTTCCTGATTAGGAGAGAAATTTGAGGCCAGTAGAGTGGAGCTTGGACAATATTTACTGCAGCTTTTTCTGCCTGTAACCTAGACAGTGAAGTGAGAGGAGTCCTCTTAACTGAAGATCAGAGGTTTCTCTCCTCTAGGGATGGTAAATAGCTTATAAACAGCATGATGCTTCCAGCAAGATTGATGTTTATATACAGATGATGTATCATAGAATTGTACACTTGAAACCTATATCTTATTAACCAATGTTACCCCAATAAATTTAAATAAATAAATCTTAAAAAAGTGAAACCATTTCAAAGCAAATATATTGCTGTCACACTTCTTAACGATGAAAGACTTAATATTTTACTTTTCTCTTTGAGAATATGAAACATCCCCGTCTTTAAGTTATTTCAAATACTTTAAAACATTATTCAAACAACTATATTAATAATATAAATGGATAGTATGAAAATGATTAATGCATTGAAAAGTCATTAATTAATCTAAGTCTGTTAAGCTTTTCTTAAAAGTGTATGAGAATAGTTATTCTCACCAGAGTGTTGGAAGAATTCAATGAGATAAAACAGGTAAAGCACCTGACACATTATATGGCCTACTAGAAATACCTAAAAAACAATATCCTTCATATCGTCCTTTATGAAAAGCAATTAATCATGCAAATTTAGTTATTTCTATTATTCCCCCAACATTATATTACCTTATATTAGTTTTCTTAAGTTCCATAAAATTGTTTGTCTTCATACCAGAGCCCCAAGGTAAATAAAGCTGGTATTGATATCCCACTTAAATGACTTAAAAGTTTTATATCTTATTTTTAAATTCACAAATTATACAACTACACATTTGATTGTTAAAAATATTCCTTTTAACTACAGACTGATATCCCTAGTGATACAGATACAAAAATTTTCAATAAAATACTGGCAAACCAAGTTTAGCAGTACATCGAAAGGATCATTCACCATGGTCCAGTAGGATTTACCCCTGGGATGCAAGAATGGTTCAGCATATGTGAATAAATCAATATGACACATCAACACAGGACTCTGCTATCTGTTCGTAACAGTTTGGATGAAATAGCATAAGTCACTTTTGATATTGAGCCCAATGGCATCCTCAGTGGCTCTGCTGTGGATAAGAGTACAGGAACAGAAGACAAGATCACCATTACTAAGGACAAGTGTCATCTGAGCTAGGAGGACATTAAGCGCTTGGTCCAGGAAGCTGAGAAGTGCAAAGCTGAAGGCAAGAAGCAGCGGGATAAGGTGTCTTCCAAGAAGTCACTTGGATCCTATGCATTCAACATGAAAGCAACTGTTGAAGATGAAAAACTTCATGGCGAGATCAATGATGACAACAAACAGAAGATTCTTGACAAAGTGCGATGAAATCAACTGGCTCGATAAGAACCAGACTGCAGAAAAGGAAGCATCTGAACATCAGTAGAAAGAGTTGGAAAAAGTCTGCAACCCCATCATTACCAAGCTGTTCCAGAGTGCAGAAGGCATGCCAGGAGGAATGGCTGGGGGCTTCCCTGGTGGTGCAGCCCCCCATCTAGTGGCGCCTCCTCTGGGCCCACCATTAAAGAGGTTGATTAAGCCAACCTTGAACATTGACTTAGCATTGTTCCATACAAAATATTGAAGGACCTAAATTTGTAGCAAATTCCATGGCAGTTTTAAAAGTTATATAGTAAATAACTGGGCATTCTTGACACTTGAATATGGACTATATATGCACAGAGAAAGGAAATAATGCACTTTATAAGCACTGTATTGTAAAGTGGGAAATGTAATGTCTTAAATAAAACTATTTAAAATTGACAAAAAATGGCAGAGGACCTGAACGGACTTCTGCAAGGAAGACGTACAAATGGCCAAAGTATAAAAAGATGCTCAACTTTACTATCTGTTAGGAAAATGCAAATCAACACTACAATGAGATGCCACCTCACAGCCATCAGAGTGGCTATTATCAACAAGACAAGCAATAACAAGTGTTGGAGAGGTTGTGGAGAAAAAGAAACCCTCACTCACTGATGGTGGGAATGTAAACTGGTACAGCCACCTGGCAAAACAGTATGGAGGCTCCTCAAAAAATTAAGAATAAAGTTACCATATGACCCAGCAACCCCTCTTCTAGGTATCTACTCAAAAATTTTGAAAATATTTATTTGCAAAGATATATGCACCTCTGCAAACTCTGCCAGACTTTCATGTGTCCACTGTTTGCCTCAACTCTGATCTGTCTCAAACCTCAGCATTTTATTTATTAGCCGTCAACGCTTTCAAAATATCCTCATTATAGTCACTTCTCTCCTCTAAGAGATTACAGCGTACACACAACACAGGTACACCTGCTACATCACTCCTTCAGACAACTGTTAGGTCAGAAAACAAACACATTTCCTTGGGAAAATTGTTTCATTGTCTTCCAAAATCAAGAAGCCTCATGAGGAATTTGAGCAGCCATCTTCATGAACTCCACAGGACCAGGATAGATGATGGGATAAGGGTACTTTAAATAGCTACAGAGCTCTCCCGCTATATATATATATTTAAATATATCTTTATTGATTTCAGAGAAGAAAGGAGAGGAAGAGAGAAAGATAGAAACATCAGTGATGAGAGAGTCACTGATCTGCTGCCTGCTGCATGCCCCCGACTGGGGATCGAGCCCACAACCCGGGCATGTGCCCTGACTGGGAATCGAACCGCAATCTCCTGGATCCTAGGTCAGTGCTCAACCGTTGAGCTACGCCTGGCTGGGCTCTCCCACTATATTTAAATCACCTTTTTCCTGGTCAATCATATTTTTGGTTTCTGTAAACCCTTGAGTATCTTCCAGAGTTCCAATAAGGTTGATTCTGATTATGTTTTTAGACTGTTTTGGTGGTATTTCTGGTAAGCAACTGCCCCACCCCCCATGTTTTCCTACTCTATGATTCTCTCTAATCAATAATTTTTAAAGATAACATTTTATTATTTTTGGCCCCACAATCATTTCTCACCTTTCATCTACTCTTCCCCGTGCCCTTCTAGTACTCCTCATTTCCACTGGATTTTCACAGTGGCAGGAGTCTGTATCAAACATCGTCCCAGGATGACCTTTCCACAGATGAAATTTGCATTCTGCTTTTCCTCTCCTTGCTCCAGAGAGCTAAGTCTCTTAAGGAGAAGAGAGACAGAAGGCTTTGTCATTCATGAGACTCATGGGAATTCAGCCTCTAAAACCACAGAAACTAAATGCTGCTGCTTTACCCATGAAAGTCTACTCTCCTAATCTAAGGTCCTGAGAATACACAACTGGGTGATGTCTTTAGCTTCGTGTGAAACTGCCAAACTGCGTTTCGCTATGACTGTGCCATTTTGCATTCCCCCTGGCAATGAACGAGAATTTGTGTTGCTGCCCATCCTCACTAGCAATTAGCATCATCAGGTGTTTTTTTGATTCTGCGTTTCCAATAGCTGTGTAGAGGGTATGCTTATCTTCTATCTGTATATCTTTTTGGTGAGAAGTCTATTTAGATCTTTTGCCCATTTTTAGTGTGCTTTGCAAATATTGTCTGCCAGTCTGTGACTTGTTTTTTGACTCTGTCAATAGTGTCTTCTACAGAGCAAAACTTTTGAATTTAATAAACTCCAACTTATCAATTCAATAAGAGTTGACATTTGTGTTTAATTTGCATTTCAGAACACTGGTATGGTCCACTTGGTTCATCACGGAATGAATGTCCCTTCTAAAATATTCCCATACAAGAGAAACAAGATGGCGGCATAGGTAAAAACCGCACCCGCCGCCTCCCGCAACCACATCAAAATTACAACTAAAATACAGAACCACCGTCACTCAGAGCCTCCTGAGATCTGGCTGCACAGAAGCCCCACAGCCAGGGACCCAGGGACCTGAAGCAGCACCGAGAGCGGGAGGAGGGGGGGAGACGCGGGCGGATCGGGGCTGAATCAGAGACGCGGCCACAGGCCGCACCCAGTGCCCCGGTTGAAACCAGGGAGGGAATCTCGGTGGTGGGGGTTTCCCGGAGGAGGGAGGGGTCCTATCCCCACAGCAGGCCCCCAGCCCAGGGTTCCAGGGCCGGGAAGAGATGTCCCCACAACTCCCGGCTGTGGAACCAGCGGGACTGTCCCTGAGGGTCGAGGAGGCTGCGGGAGCCCCATCAGCTCCTCCTAAAGGGCCCGGCGCGGACTCACTCGGACGCTCCCTCTGAGCCCAGCGCCGGGCAGCAGCTTGAGGGGAACCTGGGACACTTGGGGAGGAACTAACCTGCCTGAAATCCGGGCGAGAGGTGGAGGGGCCGCTTCCTCCCAGGCAGAAGGGCTGGCGGAGGCCATTGCTCCTTTGGCGAGTCCTCCCCCCACAGAGCCGGCAGGCAGGCGCCATGTTTGAATCGCCAGCACCTGACTCACACCTTTGGCCCCGCCCCGTGATTCCCGGAGGCCCCGCCCCTCCCCACCTGCAGGCTCATCCAGGCCATTTCCAGGGGCTTTTCTATGCAAGTGGCCTCTCGAGCCTCATGCTTAGGACTTTCCTAAAATCTCTCAAACAAGCAGCAGTGTGGCCCATAGGGCTTGATAAGTGGCCCCAGGCCTGGCATTAGTGGCAGCCTGCACTGGCTCACAGCTTGGCCTCTCCTGGACACCTCCAAGCCCAGCACAAGGAGCAGCCAACTACAGTTTGCTGTGTAGCTCATGCTGGGTGGCTCTGGGCAAGGCTGACTTTGCACCTCCCCGGAGGCCCCAGAGACAGTGCACCCGGTGGTCAGACTCGACCACGCTGGGTTACAGCCCTACCACATCGACGAGTGACACACCCTAGGGGTGCACTTGGTGAACACCGAAGCTCCACTGAAGTAAATCCTGCTCCATAGGGGTGTCTCCACCACAGCAGTTCTCTGGCTGTAGTTGCAGCTGGTCCTCACAGCTGATTGGCCTGGGGGTCAATTCCTCCCAGTGACGCCAACAGCTACCAAGGCTCAACTACAACAGGACAGTGCACACAGCCCACACAGGGGAGCACCTAGAAGGCCCAGCTCAGGTGACTGGGGAGGCTGAGCCCCTGGACCTTACAGGACACCTACTACACAAAGCCACTACAAATACCAGGAGACATAGCAGCTCTACCTAATACATAGAAACAAACACCTGGAAGCAGCCAAAATCTGGAGTCAAAGAAACATGTCACAGAGGAAACAACAGAAGAAATCTCTAGAAGAGGAACTAAATGAAATAGGTCCAAGCAAATTAACAGATACAGAGTTCAGAATTTTGTTTATAAGGATGTTTAAGCAGACTATTAGGGAAATTACTGAGAAAATCGATAACATAATAAAGCACCAATTTGAAATGAAGGCTACAGGAACTGAAATGAAGAATAATTTACAGGAAATCAACAGTAGAGTCGAGGATGCTGAGAATCAAATCAGCAATTTGGAACATGAAGAAACAAAAAACACCCAACCCGAAGAGCAAAAAGAAAAAAGAATCCAGAAATATGAAGATAGTATAAGTTGTCCCTTGAAGGAGCCTCTGGCACAACTTTAAGAGGCCCAACATTCATATTATTGGGATGCCAGAAGGGGAAGAAAGAGACCAAGAAATTGAAAACCTATTACAGAAAACTTCCCCTACCTGGGAAAAGAAATAGACTTACAAGTCCAGGAAGTACAGAGGGTCCCAAACAAGAGGAACCCAAAGAGGCCCACAGCAAGACACATCATCATTAAAATGCCAAAGGTTAAAGACAAAGAGAGAATCTTAAAAGCAGCAAGAGAAAAGCAGTTAGTTACCTACAAGGGAGCACCCATACGACTGTCAGCTGATTTCTCAACAGAAACTTTGCAGGACAGAAGGGAGTGGCAAGAAATATTCAAAGTGATGAAAAACATGGAACTACAACCAAAATTGCTCTACCCAGCAAAGCTATCATTTAGAATTGAAGGTCAAATAAAGAGCTTCTCAGACAAGGAAAAGCTAAAGGAGTTCATCACCACCAGACCAGCACTACAGGAGAAGTTGAAGGGTCTTCTTTAAGAAGAAGCTAATGAACAAAAGAATCTGACGAACTAAATAGATCCAAAGACTTTGACACATGCAACAGACAATCATATTTCAGAGGAGAGAGGGAAGGGGGGTAGAGGGTGGGAAGAGATTAACCAAGGAAGTTATATGTATAACCCATAGACACAGTTAATAATGGGGTGAAGGCCTGGGGAGAGGGTGGGAGCGAAGTGGAGGGGGTCAATTAGGGGGGAAAATGGGACACCTGTAATGCTCTCAACAATAAAGATAAATTAAAAATAAAATAAAATAAAATATTTCCATACAAGTAAATAAAAGAAAAAAGATGGTATGATAATTTCTTTGTCTAGTAAAAGTCATTTTTCAATCTCAGAATTTGCTGAACCATGATAATGGCTTGTCTTTCAATGCCTCTTCTAGAGTTTCTGAACTGCTTTCTCTTTTAGCAATATCTACTCCAGTTGTCAGAAAAGAGTAAGGTGTAGGAAGAGTGGCAATTTTCCTTAACCTCTTATTTATTCATTAATTTTACACTCCATTTTGTCTTATTCTGATCTTCAGTCCTAGACCACAGTCTACTGCCTGCCTTGCAGTAATTACTGAATTAGCATTTGTTGAGCCCCTGAAAGGACACACTGTGGAATGTTAGACAGATTTCCATCAATGAGGAGTAAGAAATAGCAGTGAAACAAGAGGAAATGCAATGCTGTTGAGAAGGGAAGCCCCATGACTGAGAGTCAACACTGGAGGAGACCCATTGAAGAGAAAAGATAGTTAGTGTACTTAGAGTCTCCCACCCAAATGAGGGATACTAACATGGCAGGGCTCTGTATTATTAAATTTTTCTTGTTATCCCTGTCGATGCCTCCAAAGTTACAACCAGTAAAGAAAGTCTGTTATGCTCTGCCACCTCCCCTGACACCCACGAAGATACTGTGGCTTATCTAGATAGGATCAGGGAACAGCCTGATTCACTGATCCATTTCTTCCTTGGATGATGGATGAAGTTGAAAGCTCTGCCTCCTGGGAGGGAAGGTGGATAGAACCACTCACGAGACCTCTGGGAGTCACTGTTTGGTTTGCACATCACTGGATATTAGTAAACTAGACTTGAGAGAGTGTAGCTTTAGGGGCTAAATTCGCATGAGCCTCGTTAGTGAAGCATTCGTTTGGCTCTCTGATCACCAAGAGAATCGGTTCTCATGAGGTAAGAGAGAAAAACAGAATGCAAACTTGTGCCAATTTGACCCTTGGGAGATGTGTTTGCTCCTCCATGTATATCTCTTATCCCACTGGACTCCTTCCTTCCGTGTGTGGTCCCTAGCAGGCAGGGCACTCCACAATGATTGTTCCTTCCATTTTGGGGTGTGTCTACTTCTCCAAAGAGCTAATGAACAAAGTAGGAAATCATTCACTGACATCCTAGCATTTTAGGAAAATAATTCTTACCACATCAACCACACACAGGTTCACTGCTGTATTTTCTACTACGGCTTCCATCTTGATTAATGGATAATAGTTTCCAATAAAGGGAAAGCCATCTCTGTTAAGAGGGCCTGGGGAAATAAACTTATAGAATGGGCCCTGGGAATATCTATACTTATTGGGATTAAAAGAGATGCAGAGGTTAGACATTACCTTTTAAAGTTTCTGTCTAGCAAGGAATGCTTCTCTTACCATTGACTGGTTCATTCATACTGCTCAAAAGTTTTTCCATAATGTTGTTTTATGTAACATAGTATGTTATATATTCAAGGCATTATATTATTAGCATAAAAGTGACTTTACACAATCTAAATTAATAACAGAAGTTACATGTATGTTAAACATTTGCAGCTACTGGATCATGTCCATTTGGTAGGGTCCTGCACTAAGAAGGAATGTACAGAAAGCAGCAAATGTATACAGCATATATGCAGAAAGATTGAATTGGGGATCTTAGGAGATAAGAAGAATGTTATGAGGGGAGTTAGGGTGTGGAAAGGTGTGCAAATTGAGAAGAATCCTTATTCACAGATGCATTTTCTTGCCCCTTCACTAAAATGGACAAAATTGAAACCTGTCAATTTAATGTGCCAAGTTACAAAATTCCTTGCAACAAATCAGAAACTCAAGTATTGGACTTCTGGTCAAGATGACAGAGTAGGTAATGCTGTGCTGGCCTCCTCCTATGATCACATCAAAATTACAACCACCCTGGAGAACCGTCTTAAGACTATCTGTACAGAACTCTTGTAACTAAGGATAATAAAGAAAAAGCAAGACTGAGACATTTTTTGTTACTATGTATGGTGATGGATGTTAACTCTACTAATTTAGTGAATCATTATGTTGTACAGCTGAAACTAATATAATGTTAAATGTCAATTATATCTACCCCCCCCCACACACACACACATTTGTTATTGTTCAGTTTTTAAGGTTGAACGTCCAAAATATGCCTCATTTTATTCAAGGTCCAGGTGTCTGTAGAGCTGGGGTCTTTTTAGGAGGCTGTAAAGAATAATCTATTTGTCTTTTTCTAGTTCTGGAGGATGACAACAATCCTTGGCTTGTGGCTCCTTTCTCTATCTTTTAAAGTCAGCAGAAGTGGGTGGAGTGTTTTTTGCATCACATCACTCTGGCACTGACTTTTTGGTGTTTTTCTTTCACACTTAAGGAAATGTGATACATTGGGCCCACTCAGATAATCCAGGATAGTCTCCTGATTGAGGGTTAGCTGATTAGAAACCTTAATTTCATCTATAGTTTAATTCATGTAGCCTAACATATTCACAGATTCTGGGGTTTAGAATGTGGACATCTTTGGGAGGCCATTATTCTTGCTACCATACTATGTGACACATTTTTGGCCAAAGATATATCAATGGAAGTGTGTTAGGTGGAACTTTTTGGAAATCCTGTATTTTTTAATTTAAAAGTATTATTTAATTAACAATACAGACTCACATAATATGAGCAATGTAAACATAATATTGAGCAAAATACAGCAGGCACAAAAATACACATTGTAAGATTCTATTTACATGAAGTTCAAAATAGGCAAAAAATAACCGATGCTGTTAGAATTCTGGAGAATGCGGAGAAGTGGTGACTGGAATTAGGCACAGAGGGAGCTACTGTGTGGCTGGACATGTTCTGTTTTTGGTTTGGGTTATGATTATAAGGAATATATTTAGTTTGTGAAAATTCATTGAACATTTGATATGACACTTTTCCATATGTATGTTGCACTTCAAAAAACTTTAACGAAAAACCATGCTGGCACTCTCCAATACTACCCTCTTCATTCTCCTCCCAGTCTTCCTGTGTGACTCACAGACTCAGTGTTTGGAGGTACAACAGCTATTCTGTGACCATGAGGACAGAAAACATACATTATGAATAGTGGTGCATAAAAAATAAAAGAAGTCTAGTTCCTTAACAAAATCATGAGGCTGTCAGAGTAGCCTTGAGCTCCCTCCCTAACTCTACACCTGTGATGTGCAAATAAATAAAGTTTTAATTTATTGAAGCCTTTATTGTGGCAGGATTTTCTATTACTTGAAGCTTTATGCCATCCCTAACTCAACATATGGCTGTAGAATTTTCTACCATGTCATAACAATAGAAGAACTGCACGGGGATAAAAAATGGTCATATTCCATGCATATTTTGTCATAAACAGAACAATTATGATGTATCTGTATTTTTGATAATTGCTGCACACAAAGAAAAGCCGTGACAAATTAGAAGACCCCCAGAAGATAATTATTAAAATAGACAAAACAAAATGCCATAAGGAGACCAGATGAAGAATTTAGAGTGTTTTTCTACATGAGTAAATACTTAATGGTTCATAAAACCTGTCTTCCACTGGAAACGAAGCTAGCATAGGCACTTGTGACATCACTTACTGCCATCCTTGCTGGTTACCTTGCAGTCTCCAGAGATTCTCATCTCTCCTCAACTCTCATATTTAGGATATTCACATTGGAACTTATTCAGCAACTCTCCCTCCTCTTTCAAATTCCTATTTCTCTGTTGTATGTGCATTTCAAAGGCCACCTTCTTCCATCAGGACCCCCACCTCCAACAAATACAAGTATCAGATTGGAAATCAGTATGAATATGTTAACAACAGCAAGTCAATAAAAAGAAAAGCAATGTCTACACGAGCATGTTAAAACAGATAGTACGAGGAATGCAACAGCTTTCCAGCTCTGTTAATGAGTTAAGACCCTGGAAGGAAACAGTTTTATTTCTCTTCAGCCTAGAAATGGTAAGTGGGAGGCAAGCGGTCAAGGGGGGATGTTCGTATTTGGAGGGGCCTGACCCTCTTATAGTAGAACTTCCATATCTGCTCATACACATATTGTTACTCTCACTCTCTTCTCTAAGGTCATTCAGCAGTTGTCGGTGGATGTAGAAATAAAACCTGACTGAATTGAAATTTACACAAGTGGTGGACTATAGAGATGGCCCAATTCTTTGATTCCATGTCTTTGGCAATGTTACTGTGAACAACTCCCATGCAGAGGTGGAGTCTATTTCTCCGTCTTTGAATGTGGGCTGAAGTTAGGATTTTACTGGTTTTGGCCAATATGATATGGTGGAAGTGACAGTGTGCTTGAGCAGGCCTCGGTGCATTTCTGCTGCTCTCACTCGGAGCCCTGTTTCAGCCATGTGATCAAACCCAGGTGGGCCTTCCAGAGAAGGAAAGGACATGTGGACAGAGCTCATTTATTCCAGCCAAGCGCTCCCTACATCAGTCACAGTACCTGAGCCCCTAATACATGAGAAAGCCCGGCCAAGGTCAGCAGAGACATACCAGCTGACCCACAGCTGAGTCCAGGCTCGTGAGGAGACCAGCGGTGATCAGAGCACCTCCCCACTATACAGACCCATTAGAAAATAAAGGAATTCTACTAAACCTTTTGCTTTTAGGATGGCTTGTTCTGTAGCAATAGTGGATTGTTAGTATAATCAAAGGGAACAGAACTGAGGGAAAGTATAATAATCTGCTACTTCTTACTTTTGCCATTTGTACTGATATCTGAGGACAGCGTTCACAATCATTCTGTTATTCAAATGTATTTCAGATAACTGTCTCAAAGTGAGCCCACTGAGGTTCCCTTCCTGGCAGTCAGGACAGTGTGGAAAGACGTACATGTTTGTGCAGGAAAATTTGTGATTCTTAGTCACATGACTGGACAGGATTTCAACTTCTGTTTGATTCGTCCTGTGATCAAAGAGATTGACGATATTCCCACATATAAAGAAGGTATAAATTGTATGAGATTGATGCTAATCATTCACTGTGCCTTTGGCAGACTTGAAAAAATTTAGAAGGTGGAGATATTTAAATTAGGGCACTAGAACGAGTCACATTTGTAAGGAGCACATTGAAAGTTTTCAAGCAGAAACAGGAAAATAGTGCAGGAAAAATTATAAAAGACTCCAGGTAATTCTTCACCCTGATGAATAAGATTTACACATGGACATCATATCCCACATGTTATTTCTTTAATTTTTATTTTATTTTTATTGATTTTCTTTTTTTAGAGAGGGAAGGGGAGAGAGAGAGAGAGAGAGAAACATCGATGTGAGAGAGAAAGAACAATCGGCTTCCTCCTGTTTGCATCCCAACAACGATGGAACCGGTAACCTAGGTACATGCCCTAAGCAGGAATTGAACCCACAATCTTTATGGTGCACAGGATGATGCTCCTAGCAACTGAGCCGCTAGGCCAGGGCAATCAGCCACACTTTGATGAGTAGATGTGCACCAGGAAAAATATTTTTGTATAGTGATAAATGGTATGGCTATTTTTGCTTCATCATATTTAAGGTCATCTCTGACTCTAACCATATTAGATCAGTCTAATTATTAAAATGTATATTTCCATGTACACTGTTCTTGGGAACATGTATTTGATAGTCAATTTTTGCCAGAGGCTATAGTAGGCATGTGGACACACAGCTGCATACCTGAATGAAGAATATAAAACCAGGAGACAACCTATAAAACATACTAGCATGTTGAAGTCTACATTATCAAGACGAGCAGTAAAGATGGTGCTGTAGAAAATGGTGAAGAACATATAAGTGAAAACTGTGGCCTCAGATTTTCCTCTACAATAAAATTATGTTAATGACCTTAGTACAGTTCTGTCCACAGGGGTAGTATGATTTATGACAATTCTTTCAGGAAAACAATAGAAAGATTACTTGGAGTGATATATGTCATAAGAGAATAAATTATGCTAAAGTAATTCATTTAAGCCATGAGATAAATGAGAATTTCCAATTACGTATGGTGCAAAGATTGGATTAATTTGTTTCAGAACATATGCCTGAGGCTTCGAAACCTGCATTCATGGGCAAATACTCAGATTAGTACAGCTGGTCCTTGAAAAGCTTCCCTGCCCAGGAATCTGTCCAGGGCCCTCTTTATGTCTTTGTTCCTGAGACTGTAGATGAAGGGGTTCAGCATGGGTGTGACCACCGTGTACATCACTGAGGCTGTGGCACTGGAGTGTGAGCTGTGGGGAGCAGCGGAGCTGAGGTAAACTCCTAGGCTTGTACCATAAAATAAGGAGACAACCGAGAGGTGAGACGCACATGTAGAAAATGCTTTATACTTCCCCTGAGCTGATGGGATTCTACGTATGGAGGAAATTATCTTAGAGTAAGAGTAAATGATCCCAGCAAAGGGACCACCACCCAGCAGCCCAGCTGAAAAATATATTATTATGTTGTTAAGAAAGGTGTCAGAACAGGCAAGTTGGACCACCTGATTGAGTTCACAGAAGAAGTGGGAGATTTCCAAGTCTGAGCAGAAGGGCAGACCCAACACCATCAAGCTTTCTAACAAGGAATACAGGAAACTCATGATCCAGGACACTAGAACCAGCAGTCCACAGAGCCGGGGGTTCATGATGACCGTGTAGTGCAGGGGGTGGCAGATGGCCACGTACCTGTCATAGGCCATCACGGTGAGGAGGAAGTCATCCAATGCCGCAAAGAGTATGAAAAAATACATCTGGGTGACGCAGCCTGCGTAGGTGATGGCTCTGCTCTGCGTCTGGATGTTCACCAGCATCTTCGGGACGGTGGTGGAGGTGAGGCAG
This sequence comes from Miniopterus natalensis, assembly GCF_054644295.1. NCBI lineage: Eukaryota > Metazoa > Chordata > Mammalia > Chiroptera > Miniopteridae > Miniopterus > Miniopterus natalensis. The sequence continues at coordinate 68,467,892 of NC_142084.1, read as the reverse complement.
ATGTCCACCAAGGACAGGTTGGACAGGAAGAAGTACATGGGCGTGTGGAGGCGGGAGTCGGAGCCGACGGCCAGCACGAGGAGCAGGTTTCCCAGCACGGCCACCAGGTACATGGAGAGGAACAGCCCGAAGACGAGGGGCTGCAGTTCCAGGGCCTGTGAAAGCCCCAGGAGAAGAAATTCTGAAATTTGTGAACCGTTGCCTCGTTCCATGCGTTGCAGTTAACTACCAAGAAAAAAAAAAGAAAAAAGGAGTAACTAATTTTCATATTAGCAAGCATTGGTAACAGAATAAATGGCACATTTCTATTTTTGATTTAGAAAAATAATTTCCATATTTGGTGTATGATCTGGTTCCCATTAGGCATCTCTATTGCCATTTCTCAGTAGAAGTTCCTTCTCTACCATCAACCTGTTCTCCAGGTAGGATGTATATTGCTGTATTATTGAGGATGTCTTTCAGGCATGTGAGGAATATATATTGATTCTAGACCATGTTCCAGGCACTGTTCGGAGTCTGGGTGCTTATAAACAAAGTCTACAAACTAATGATGGAGATGGAATATAATCAAATTAAAATAATAATATAACATATTCTATAGTGCAGATGCTATAAGGAAAAGTAAATCACATTAAATGGAGAGAGTGGACAGAGGGTGTTTTTTTTAAGAGAGTTTAATCAAGACTTGCCAGCAGGTGATAGTTAAACAGACATCTCAGAGAAGACTAACTGGAAGAGTGAGGGGGAAGCGTTTGCCAGGCAGAAGGAATAGCCAGTGCAAAGGCCCTGAGGAAGATGGTTGTTTTAGAAATTCAAGGCTCCAAATGAGCCAGCGTGTAAAGGGGAATGAGCAAGGCAGAGCAGGATGAGAGATGGGGTCAGAGACTATTAGGAGACGAGATGGCCTGGTTGTGGCTGATGAAACTTCAAGTCAGAGAGAGAGCCTTGTGCACACTATGGAAATCTTGCACTTTATTAATCTGCTGTGAAAGCATTGTGAATTGAAAAGAATCTCCTCCTTACTACCTCCTCTTGATATTAAAAGTCACTTTGGACTATATGAGACAGGCACCCGTGCTCTGAGGACTGCTCTCAGTTCACTAGGCACACTCACAACACAGCCCACCGTGGCCTCCTCATCGGTGTTATTTCCATGCCTTTTCCACTTGCTTCCACACTATTTAGGCTATGAGGAGACACAAGTCAAGTTCTTCAGTTCAACTGTCTTTTCTGAAAAGAATTAGGATTAGGACTTAGATATTTCTATTGTAAGCCTCCCATGGACAAATATACTTGGGGTTCCATATTTCTATGCCCATTTTCTGCCCTGTATTTAAAAAAACATAAGCAATAGGTTAAATAAACACAGAGGGAGAGGCAGCAATAAAGTGGACCTGAGGAAGAAAAGAGATCTAATAAGCTCAGGGGGTCCCTGAGAGACAATGAGGAAGAAAAATCTTCTTTGGATTTTGGCAGCTTTTCACCCCTGATTACACCTCCTTGAAGGCAGGCAAAAGTAATAAAGGAGAAAGAATAAATTTGTCCAAAAGACAGAGAAACAGCTTAAAGATTGACTACCCCAAGCTAAACTGTCCAAAAAAAGAAACCAATAATTCACAAAAAGAAACATAGAAAAACAACACAGGTTGAAACATATTTTTAACATGAAGCAGTAGAAGGCTGGTTTTTCCTGTGCTCTTCTATATTTATTTGACCAGTTGAATGGCAGATGAGACAAGCCCCTTTCTCACTTTTTTTACATGGCATCTTTGTTTTTCTTGGACCTTGGGTTTTGATCTAATTTTTGACAAATCAATGGACACAGTCTAATTCTGGTTCTGGTCTTCATGCAACATGCAGAGGCCTCCCCAGGACATGAGCAATAAATCCCACACTGGCCATGTCAATTCATCCTTTTATGAGAGTCACCTTCTTCATATGATTTGAGCCTGAGCACACTGTCATGCAAACATTTATTTCACTTTCGTCTGACTTCACCATCACAAGGCCAGGTCCAGACAAGCAGGGCTCCGCCTGTTGTGTTCACCTTTGTCTTTTCACAGGTGTATGTGAATATATGTGCCCTTATATAGGAGCCCATTTAAATAAATGTAAAGTTATGAAATAAAAGGAATGACAGGGAGAATGAAACCTGGTTTAACAGAGTGATTTCAAAGCAACCAAAAACAATTAAAGAAAATCGAGTGGAAAAAATTACTTTTTCCATCAAAAAGGAATGGAAACAAGATGAAAAATAGCAATAATTTAGTCTTACCAGCATGGATTAGTATTCAAATGGGCAAAGGCATAGACATAGAAGATAATCTATAATGTTCCTAGAAATTGTGGGAAATAGTAGATACTCTGTTATTATTTGCTGAGTTAATCAGGAATTAGGTCTCGGTATATAAGTACATTTAACAATGGTAAGGTTCCATTTCAATATATTTGGAAGGATTGAATTGTTGAATAAAAGCTGGAAAAATAAATATCAACCTGGGAGAAAATGAAGTCATGTCACTAAAAATCACAGGGATTGCCTACTCACTCTAAGAGCAAGCAATACTTTTTAGATCAATACATAGAATACTGCATGTTAATATTTATGGGTGGACCACACCATCGTAATTAAGTCAAGAGACTCAGAAGTAATAAGACAGACATATTTAACTAATAAAATGTAAAACTTTTTAATGGCAAAAACATCACCCTAAGTCAATTGAGAAGTATTATTTTTTATTTAGTTTTACTTTTATTTTAAAATTTTTATTGACTTTATGGGCATGGCGTTGGTTAACAAAATTATATAAGTTTCAGGTGTACAAATCTATAATACACCATCTGTATATCCTATTGTGTGTTCAGCACCCAAAGTCAAGTCTTCCATCGCCATTTATGCCCCTTTACCGTCTTCTACCTCCCTCACCATAATAATTAAAAAAATAATAATAATGCTGATAATGGAAGAACAATAAGCATGTAATAATAATATTCAAATTAAAAAGACTATCAGATATATGACTGTTTCATCAAACTCAGGAAAAGTTCAGAAAACAGCAAAGAACTTTTTTCACACCTGTCAGGCTGGGGAAAACCTTGAAAGGTGTCACATTGACGGGTTGGAACCTTCAAACAGTTAGCACAGGTGTTGTTTTTTCTCTTTTCTGGCAGAACTATAAAGTGTTACAACACCGGGAAAGCAATCTGAAGGCAGCTGTAAATATCACGAGTACATGTAGTCTCACGCATGGCTTCTCAGTCTCTGCACGGCTGACATTCTGGACCAGGTCACTGAGCGGGGTGCGGGTGCGGGGTGTCGGGTGTGGGCTGTGAGGTGCGGGGTGCGGGGTGCGGGGTGTCTCTCCGGGGCCCCGCAGGCTGTTTAGAGCACCCCTGGCCTGCCTCCCCGACCCACTGCACAGCCAAAACTGTCTCCGCACATTGCTGCGTCCCCTGGGGGAACAATACTGCCTCTGGTGGAGAAGCAGAGTTTTAATAACAACCTTGAAATATTTTTGTATAATTGTTATGATAGCAACGCACGGGGAAGTATATAGAAAGCTTCCAGAGTGTTACGCACGCGGGGAAGTAACCAATCAGCATCCCGCGGGTACCGGGGGCGGAGCGGGGCCTCGCTGGGCAGCGAGGCAGAGCGGACGCGGGACCGAAAGACCGTTGGACGCGTGAAGAGAATTTCTCGCGGGCACGGGATGCTGCTTATGCATTTGTGTAAAAGCATATGAGTGCGTGTGTGCGTGACATAGGAAGACGGGTGTTTAAAAACTAACATCTTATTGAGGAAAGATGATCAGCAGGAATGAAATATGGTTAAGTACAGTGGCTGCAAAACAATTGTATGAAACAAAATTGAGAATCAAATAAGTCTATATAAAGACAGAAAATAATGAGAACTTAGTGATGTCAACACGGGCCACGAATTCCAGATTAAATTTCCAAAACCTTGCAAATAAAAGAACTTTATAGAATGGCTTTTAAAACCAGGGAGAAAACAGTGTCTAAGTTATGACTTCTTCTTATAAAAGGATATAGGGATTCGAATATGCTTATGGAAGGAAGGTAACCCTTGGTCCCATACACGGGGGAGCGCCTTGCGGAGGGCGGGAGAAGACCACGCGCCGGGGAAACCGAGCTCCTGGCAAAGGCGGGAAGGAGCCGCGCGGGGCAGGAGATGCGGGCGGGCTGCGGGCGCGTGTGCGGGGCGGCTGGCGAGGGCTAAGCACACGGAAGAACATTCACGCGCATGTTTGTTTATAGCAAGGGTTCATAGGTGAAAAAAGTAATAACAGCTGAATATTTTTCCAGTACAAAAATAAAAATAAAAAAGCAATGCAGAGCTGCACCTGCGTGGCTCAGTGGTTGAGCGTCAACCTAGGATCCAGAGGCTTGTAGTTCGATTCCTGGTCAGGGCACTTGCCAGGGTTGCGGGTTTGATCCCCAGTTGGCGGTGTGCAGGAGGCAGCCGATCAATGACTCTCTCATCACTGATGTTTCTGTCCCTCTCTCTTCCTCTCTTGGAAATCAATAAAAACATATTTTTTTCTAAAAGAAGGCAATGGAGAGAATACAATATGACTGAGTGATAGATTTGACTCGACACTATTAATAAACTCCCACAATTCCCCCCATATACATACATAAAATTAATCAATAACAACAAAGTTGGTGTAAAAAGCTCCAATTCTTTGTTTAGAAGAATGCTATAAAAAAGCAGAAGAAAAGCACTCTGAACTCGCTATACAAACGTCAGGACTTGTACAGATAATTTACATGAGAGAAAACAAAAGAATAACTAACTTACAAATATATTCGGGTCACGGGTAATGAAGTAATTGCAAAGCTCAGCCACTTACCACACCTCTTTTCACTTATCAGGGAAATTCCTTTTCATGTGAATGAATACACAGTGAAAGAAAACCCTGTGAAATGCATGTCTCATGAACTACTGCTGCAAGGTAATATTAGCAAGAAATAAACTGGATCTGTACTTTCTCATCAATATGGACCTGTGGTTGAATAGGCCCCATGATAAAAGTAAAGAAGAACTGCCCTCACTTTCCTGGGCAGCCCTCCCTACCTACTACTCTATTGTCCTACTCCCTTTATTGCAAAACTCACTGTATATGTTCTGCTTTTACCTGAAAGACTTTATGCCTCCCATTGCCACCTCTAATTGGGCTTCCATCAGTTAATTGTCAACAGTTACCCATGTGTTGCTTAGTTCAGGGTTCACTTCTCCTATTAGCATCATAAATTAATCATTAATTCGTTAATCAGACAAGCAAACAACCAGAGGCTGATGGCTGTCAAGAGACCTCAGGTAAATGACTTGGCTTTGATGCTCTCTGGCCCTTTCCCGCAGTACCCGCTGGGCCGTTGGACTCACCTCATTGGGAACTGTGAGGGGAAGGCCTCGGTGTGAAATTCCAACCTCCTGGAAGGTTGATGATGGAGACTGAAGCTCTCTTGCCAGACAAGACAGCAGGGAGGAGGCAAGCATTGGTCTCCTAGACAAACTTTGGTCCAAAAGCAACAACCGAGTCCCATCCAGTCCAGGATTGTTCACTCTGAGAGACTGGAGATGAGGCGATATTTACAGCTCCCTGGGCCTGCTCATTAGGTACATTTCTGTCTTGTTATTCCAACCTCTGATCACATGATTTCCCTGTGGGTCAGACACAATGGAAAGTTTTCCTGGAGACTCTGTGTTCCCAAAAGACCAGGTTAGAAGTCAAGGGAATCCAGCGTCTATTGGCTTTCAGTGGACTAACCTCCCAGAACCTTATCCCAACTCTGATTGAAAATATTTCAAGTCTGCATTAGAAAACTGGAATCTCCAAATATTGACACGTGGTAGGGACACAGACCCTGACATCTACATAAAATTGCTATTTTTTTTTTCAACAAGGGGGAGAACTAAGTTCCTTTGATATAAACTTATATCACTGGGCTTCATGACAAATTAGCCAAAACAATTTGGTATTTCAACATTATACAACAAGTTAAGGGCTGTCATTTATTCCCTCACTCTGAAATATTTGTTAATTATAAGAATTATATGTAGATTTTTTTGCACTATTATCTAAGCCTGGAATAGGAAAGTAAATAGATTCTTCCTTGTAGACTCCAGAAGAAACCTAGCCCCGCAAACATTTGGATTTTAGCCCACTGAGACCCATTTACTGTTTCTGACCTCAGGAACTGTAACAGCACAAATGTGCTTGTTTTAAATCACTCAGGTAGTAATTTTACATTAGCATTAAAAAAAGAATATGGACATTTGTTCAAATACAGAAATTTTCTTCAGGAACATGAGATTAAGTGTCTCAACCCATTCAGTTAGCCTCCCCTATTAAAGGCATTTTGAGCTGTAATCCCCCCTTAAGTAGAAGAAATTTGTAATCAGTTTGGAGATACTCAGCCTCTGTAGCTGGTAGAGAATTTCTTATTGCATAAATGCAAATGTGCTTCAGATTTTGGTGCCCTTGAGGCATTAACATAGGAAAAGTAATGTATCATTTAAGTTCCTGTCTACCATTTACTTCACATCTTCATGTCCAAATTTCTGCTTCTTTTCATTTTCTGTTCATTCAAACACTCATTCTTTTCATTTCTATCCTCTTCAACTTTCTCTTAAGTTCCCTTTCAACAAAAACTATGAGATTATAAATGAGTCTGTGTTTGTGTACATATGTGTGTGTATTTGAACTTAAAATGTATATGAATGAACACACATACATTTACATACAACTTTACCTTTGAACACTTTATTTGCTCTCAGCAGAATATAGCCACATATCTCATTTATTCCTTGAAACATTCCTCTGAAGTGATGTTTACTTTCCCACATGACCTTCAGAAATAAGGAAATTGAAGCTCATGTATATTAAACCTTTAACAATTACATTAAAAAGCCATTAAAGTTTATTGTGCACCTTCCTGACTTATACACAAATGGAAACATAAAGTATGGACTGTAATTTTTGTGTGGCTTTTATACATTAAATTGTGCATTTTCATGATCAGTTTATATTATGTAATTATACTTCAATGAATTACTTAGAAGGACAAAAGCCTAAGATCTAGAGCTCTGGTGGCTGATTCAGGCAGAGAAATGGTAGGAGGAATCTCTTCTAACTGGGAAGAAAGCAAAGTGTCATGGATATAGGAACAGTAGAAGTAAAATAAAGCAATTCACATTCGGTATTCTTTCTTTTCTTTAAAGGAGAAGATAAAAGTAGATATAGAAATAGGGTAAACTGATCATATATTGCTTCAAGGGAGAAGGGCACCATGGTCACACACAACATCATGAATGAGCCTTAGAAACAAACGAAGAGACTCACAGCTGACTATAGACTCACAAGGGGACAGGCAGAGCTCAGAACACCTCCCAGCCATACAATCTCACTTGGTGAGAATGACATTACATTAAAAAATTTGCTTGTAGGTTGGCTTGTCATGCGGCAATACTTACTGATACAATTATCAAAGTGAACAGGAGTGAGGGCAGTAATGATATGCTGCTGATTGTTGTTGGCATTTGTTGTAATTTCTGAAGACGGCATTCATGGTTACTGAGTTATTTTCGTTTACTTCAGACAACTGTGTTTAAAAACTCTTATTGGGGTTCATTTCCTTGTAACCAGGAGAGGTGGAAAGAACACATATGTTTGTGTGGGAAATCTGGCGACCCTGATTTACAGGACTAAACAAGAATGCAAGTTCTATCCTGAGTCATTCTTTGACCATTAAAGATGAATAGAATCCTGAGCATAAGAGAGACATATATTGGAAGAAAGTGATAATGATCATTCACCATCCCTTCCAGGCTTATGGAAAATTTAGAAATGGGATCTATATTCTTTATAGTAATGAAAAGAGTCCTATCAGAGGCAGCACTGAAAGTTCTCAAGCAGGAACATAAAGATAATTCAATACAACATGGAAAAATACCAACCAAACTTCAATCATATGAATAAACCACTTTATGAATATGCATCATTCCTCCATACTCCAATGAGTAGATGTACATCATGAAGAAGAACTATTTTACACAGTAATACAATGTGTGATTTTTAAATTTACTTCATGTATTGAAACTTATCTGTGATATTTGGGTGGTATTAGGTCAACCTATTTATTGAAACGTGTCTTTCAATGAAGAGTCCTCTTGGAGACAAATGTTCGATAATCACTTTGCAAGTGGCTAAGGTAGGGATTGTGAACACTGAGCTGAGAGAGAACAGGATCTTAAAGAGGAGAAGAAACACCAGTCACTAGGTATTAAACACACCGGCATGTTAGAGTCCACATTATCAGGAAGAGCAGTTAAGATGGTGATATACAAAAGAATGTCAGACATAACAGTTAAAAACAGAGGTCTCTGATTTTCCTTTCATAAAATTGTGTAAATTGCCTTGGTCATTAGGGTAGTTTTTTCCACAGGAGTAGTATAATTCAGGATGATTGTTTTTGTAAAAACCAATTATTTGGTGATATATATGTCATTTTAGCCAAATTATTCTAAAAATATCCATGTTTTCTTATTAGGTAAATGGGATTTTCCAAATTGTTCCAATCCATGATGGAAATAAATTTAAGAAAGTAGAAAAACAACCAGGAGAAAAACTGATGGATATCACACAGAGCAGAAAGCTTAATTGAGTTACGTAAATTGAATAGAGAAGATGAGGTCAAAGAAATAGAAATTCCAGGAAATAAATAGAAAGAGCAAGTTCTACTTCCATAGTCTGAAGACAATCAGAATATCCAATTCAGAGCCTTTGACCTGGGCAGTCATGGGCAGGCCTTCATCCTTAGGACAATGGCCTGCTTGTAGTTTCCTTCACAAAGAATGTTTTCAGGGCCTGTTTGATGTCTTTGTTCCTGAGACTGTAGATGAAGGGGTTCAGCATGGGTGTGACCACGGTGTACAACACAGAGGCCATTGCACTGGCGTGTAAGCTGTGAGTAGCAGCAGAGCTGAGGTACACGCCCAGCATTGTACAATAAAATAAGGAGACAACCGAGAGGTGAGAGGCACAAGCAGAAAATGCTTTATACTTCCCCTGAGCTGATGACATTCCGTGTATGCAGGACACTATCTTAGAGTAAGAGTAAAGGATCCCAGCGAATGACCCACCACCAAGCAGGAGAGCTGAAAAATACATCACCATGTTATTTAAAAAGGTGTCTGAACAGGCAAGTTTGATCATCTGGTTGAGTTCACAGAAAAAGTGGGGGATTTCCAAGTCCATGCAGAAGGACAGTCTTAACACCATTAAGCTTTGTGGCATGGAATTCAGGAAACTCATGATCCAGGACGCCAGAACCAGCAGTCCACGGAGCCAAGGGTCCATGATGACCATGTAGTGCAGGGGGTGGCAGATGGCCACATACCTGTCATAGGCCATCACGGTCAGGAGGAAGACATCCAGCCCTCCAAAGAGTAGGAAAAAATACATCTGGGTGACGCAGCCTGCGTAGGTGATGGCTCTGCTCTGCGTCTGGATGTTCACCAGCATCTTCGGGACGGTGGTGGAGGTGAGGCAGATGTCCACCAAGGACAGGTTGGACAGGAAGAAGTACATGGGCGTGTGGAGGCGGGAGTCGGAGCCGACGGCCAGCACGAGGAGCAGGTTTCCCAGCACGGCCACCAGGTACATGGAGAGGAACAGCCCGAAGACGAGGGGCTGCAGTTCTGGGTCCTCTGAGAATCCCAGGAGAAGAAATTCTGAAATCTGTGTAAGATTCACTGGTTCCATGTGGAGGAGGCGACTACCAGGAAAGAGGAAAATGACATGACTAATTTTCCCACAAACTTGCATTACTCACATATGGGAAATGCTGCAATTCATACACTGCCCTGGAAATTATTTGGTCTGAGTCAGCCAAGGCAACTGCAGGTGGGACTTGAAATTCAATAAACCTAGGAGTTTTTTTCATAGCTAACTTTTTTTTTTTTAATATGTCTTTATTGATTTCAGAGAGGAAAGGAGAGGGAGGGAGAGAGAGATAGAAACATCAATGATGAGAGAGTCATTGACCAGCTGCTTCCTGTTCGCCCCCCAACTGATCGGGCAGATACCCACGCATGTGCCCTGACTGAGAATCGAACCCCGATTGCCTGGATCCTAGGTCGACGCTCAACCGCTGAGCCAAGCCCGGCCAGGCATAGCTAACTTTTAAACTGATAATTTTGTATGGCCTGCAAATGATGTTATAAATATCCCAAAGGCGCTAGGCAGAAAAGGTTCCCCATCCCTGGCATAAAGTATATGTCACCTTCAGGAGAAGTGGACATGTTGTCTTTTCTATCTTGTTCTGCTCCTGCTGGTGGTTTAGACTTCATGCCCCAGAACCTGGTCCTTTTCTGGCTGGCATTTGGGTAAACACCTACTTACCCCCCCGTTTTTTTAAAGAAAAGTATGTGGTCCTGAAAATTTTTTGTTTAACGTGAGGAGGAAGGCAGACACAAGGCTATGCGTGAAAGTGTGTGCCCCGCAGAGAGACTGGCCGTGCAAAGGCCCTGAGGAAGGTGCTTGTTGTAAATATTTAACTCAAAAGAAGTGAAGCCAGTTTGTAGGGTGAGTGAGCGTGAGGGACAGTGATGAGAAGTGGTGTCAGACAAGTTGAGCAGTGAGGTGGCCTCTCTGCTGCTGCTGAAACCTCAGGCACAGGGACTTCCTCGTCCACACTGCCTCTCATACGTTATTAATATTGTTGCAAAGGTGCCCCGGGAATGGGAGAGATCCCCTCCTTAGAGCCTCCCCTCCACTGAGTGCTGGCCTCATACCCTAAGAGCCACCTTGGAACATGAGTGCAGCTATCCCTGCTCTGAGGACTGCTCACATCCAACACACACACACACACACACACCCCACTCCGTGGCCTCCTAGGTAGTGCTCCCATGTCCGTCTCACCCCAGCCACACGGATTTTGCTGGGAATCCATACGACCCAAGCTGGCCAGGCCAGCGATCTTTCGCCTGTCAAATGTAGAAATGTTTCCAGAAATTCCAATTCTTAAGCCTTCCGTAGACAAATAGACTTGGGGTTCCATGCTGGGATGCCCATTTTCTGCCCTGTGCTTAATCAAACACACAAAGTAACCTGTTTAACCAAAGGAGAAGGTGCAGAGATCGGGGCGGAAGAATGAAGCGGATGAGGAGGAGGGGAGATGTCAGAAGCTCAGGGGTCCCCGAGAGACTGCGAGGAAGAAAAATCCTGCTTCTGGCAGCACTTAAAGCCTTAACACATTCCGCTGACGCCAGCAAAATAGAGAGAACAAATATCAGCTTGTCCGGGAGGCCAAGGTGCCTCGCGCACGGTCCGCCTGACAGCTGAGCGGGGCTGACCGGCTCTCACGCGGACAGGAGCCAACGCTGCGCTTGCACCAGCCCGGGAGACGAGCGTGCTGTCCCCTGGCGCGGCCCTTTGACCGGCTAGCTTTGTGGGGCCCATAGGGGACAGGCCAGCCCCTTTCTCCCATTGCTTTTGCACCCTTCAGCTCGGGAAAAAACCAGAAGTGCAGCCACATTGATTTGGGTTGGAACCTTTAAACTGGCAGCAATTTTTTGGCAGAAAAGTGTTGCAATTTTGGAAAACAACCTGGCATCAGCTCTAAGTATCACAAATAATGATATTATTTAACTCAGAGTGTCTCAGGCTCAGCACTGTTCACATTCAGGCCAGACTGTTCTGTGGTGAGGTCGGTCCTGTGCACTGAAGGTGGTTTAGAGCATCCCTGCCTCCACCCACCCCTCTCCAGTATGACAGAAAAAATCTTTCTGGACATAGCTCAGTGCCACATGGGGGATAAAATCACCCCAATCAGACCACAGTTTACATTTAAAAGTTTAAACATATTTTAATAGCATTGATATGACAGCAATTTAATGATATAGAGATGAAAGATCATCAAAAGTGTGAGCAGCAGTCACATTATGTATGAAGCCTCATGTAGTCACTGAAATAAATACACTACCCAGTCAAGCAAGCACACAACAGCCTCTTGCCTCTGGACAGCTAAGCTGAATTAGCTCTCAGGCGACAACAGGTAAATGTACTTGGCTTCCGTTCTCTGTGACCCTCTCATGCAAGGTCAGCTGTGTTTGGGGGCTCACCTGGGAAGATCCCTGAGAGGAAGGTCACTGTGGGGATGTCTGAACCCCTCCCTGATGCATAGTGATAGACACCAAAGCTCTGCTCCCAGGGAAGACAGCAGGAAGGTGGGAAGCACCCTTCTCCAGCCCGAATCAGGGCTCCAAACAAAGGGCAATACAAACAAACATAACCGTGTTCCTCCCAGGCTACGTTTACACTCGCTGAGGGACTGGAGACGAGGAGATATTTATAAATCCCTCTACCTGCTCCTCAGGCACATTTCCCTCTTGTTACTCCAAACTCTAGACACACGAGTCCCCAGTGGAAAAATGTTCTCGACAGAAAGAAAATTATTCCGGATTTTCTGTTACCTATAGACCTGATAAAAGTTTATGAATTCAGTGTTTTGTTTTGTGTTTTTTTGGTTGTTTCTTTTTTAACTCCTTCTCCATGAAGTTCTCCTCTCCTCCAGATCTCTAAATCTCCTAGAACCTCCTCTCAACTCTGAGTTCCATTTTCTCCAAGTCTAAGACAGGAACCCGCCCGCATTAGGCCTCTCCCGCCTTCAGCACTGACTTCGGGTGGAGACATAGTCCTGATATCTCTGGAAAATTTCTGTTTTCATTTTCAACAAGTTGATCCTTTTGACAAGAAACCTTGGCCACCACATGCATTGTCTTCCTGACACTTGTGCCATAACGATTAGGAATTTCATACTTCCGTCCCAAGTTAAGAACTGTCATTTAGGCCCTCATTATAAAAATGATTGTTAATTCTGAAAGATATACTTAGATCACTTTATTCACTATAAACGGAGCTTAGCACCCTTAAAGGATTGTCTGATTTAAGTTTTATAAACAACTTATTAATGTGAAAGCACATTTATGAACTCTGTTCTCCATTGCAGAAACGGGACCTGCAAATGAAGTCCCATTGCATAGTGATCGGCCCAAAGTTAATATCTGAGTTTGTGATGGGCCTTGATTATAATTGTGTCAGATGCTTCTAGGGCAGTGGTTGTCAACCAGAAATAATTCCCCCCTGGGGATGTGTGGCAATGTCTGAAGGGATGCCACTAATACCTAAAATCCACAGGAAAGCACCCACCACCCCAAATTAGTATCCTGTCCCCAATGTCAACACTGACAAGGCGAGAACACCTGCTCTAGACCAGCACTTGTCCACTTCATTACGAATAAAAATCCCCAAAGTCTGTGGTTCAAATGCAAATTCTGATTGATCATGTCTCCAGTGGGCCCCGAGACTGTATCTCTGACAAGCTCCCAGGTGGTGGTGCTGCAGGTCCTCCTGGTCTGTGGACCACAGTGTGAGGAGCTAGGCTGTGGCTCTGTGTCAGAGTCACCTGTAAGTGGTTCTAGGTCTTCTGAACCAAAAATCATCTTTGCACATAATTTTGAAGGAATAGTGTACTCACTTATTCCAGAGGTTGTGCTGAATTCTGTGTTCGTTTCTTAGAATAAGGGCCCTTCAGTGACACAAAATAATGCACTTCTGAAAAGGGCTTTGCAGCAGGCAGAATGTGGGCCTCCAGAGATGTCCAGGTCCTTATCCCCAGCACCTTCGAGTATGATACGTTTTATATCAAGAGAGGGTTAGGGCAGCAGAGGGACAGGCTTGCTAATCGACTGACCTTAGGGTAGAAGATGAGCCAGGCCCACCCCGGTGGGACTGAGGTAACCACCACGGTTCTGTAAATGGTGAAGAGACAAAAGAGTTGGCCTCAGGGAGATTCTGAAACTGCTGCCCCATGGGCTGTGAGACGGAGGAAGGAAGATGAGCTGAGGAATGCAGCTGGCCAGCAGCTCTACAGGCATTAGAGAGGGTCAGACTCTCCTGAGACTTGGGAAGGAGTGCAGCCCTGCAGGCATCTTGAGATTAGCCAGGGAGACTCCTCTTGAGCTTCTGACATCCCGACTGTAAGAGCGTATATTTGCTTGCGTTAAGCGACTAGTGTGCAGCTATAGGATTCTAATAAAGACATTTATTAGTAAAATTTGTCTGAGGGACCTGAGTTTAAGTGTATTCCTTCATTAGCTTCCGTTGGGTCAGGGCATTTTATGTTAAAAGCACACGTGAAGTAGAAAAGAACTTTTATTAATAAGCTGATGAACAGAATAGATTCAATGACATGGAAGCACAGACCAGACTGACGAATGTCAGAGGGATGGAGGAGGGCGGGGGGTGGAGGGGGAGAGAGTAACCAAAGAATTTATATGCATATATGCACAACCCAAGGACACGGACAATGGTGGGGAAAGGGACTGGGGAGGGGAAAGGGACTGGGGAGGGGGATAGGACGGGATGGAATTGGTCATTGCGCAGAAAAGGGACATCTGTAATATTTTAAACAAAAATAAAATAAAATAAAAAAGAACTTTTAAATAGATTTGGAGATATTCACCCCATTAGCTACAGTGAAGTCCTCATTGCACAAATGTAAACTGAGTCCGCTGCTTCTGTGGTATTAAGATTTAAGGTACTATGGGTGACTTCTACTTCCCCATCTATATAATTTAGTGACGTTGTTTCTCAGCACCCTATATCTTTGCCTAAAAGTCTGTCAGTCCTCAATTGTTCTTCCCCGACTGCACGACAGAATTTCTCATGAAAAGCAGGGAACGCAGTGCCACTGGGGGAAAAGGCTGAGTGTGGGACAGGAATTCCTACCAATTGTTCCAAGGGAGAAAGTAAACTGGTAACAGGTCCAAGAATATATGCAGCCTTGCTAGAAATAAACTAATTCCAAGCGAAACTATTTAGTTTTATTAACTAGTACTCCTTCCTGTGAATACCCAGCATGAGAGAAGATGCCGCCATGAATGCCTGACCACATGCTGTTGGGAAGCACCGTCCCCCCCAGTGGTCAGGATCTTTCCAATCAATTGAAACATGCTCAAACACACCCCACCCTTGAAATTTAATACAAACACTCTCAGTCCATGGCACTGTTCTTTGCAGCTGATACCCTATTTTCTTCTCTCTGAACAGCAAAACATCTCAGGTATGTTCTCATCTTACTACAACCATTTTATGCATCTCACTCATTCTACAGCGTCATCTAACTGGACTCCCTTCCCATCACTTAATTGTCAGCTAAGGTCCTTGTAGTGCAGATTCATCAAACAAACACATCTTTATTACTCTATTAAATAAATGAATTACAAATTGTTACTTAACCGAGAACGTAGACACCATGCCTCTTGTCTCTGGGCTAGACTGTTTGGGCTCCCAGGTGACTCAGGGAAAAGGTGGCAGGTTCCGTCCTCTCTGACCCTTTCCTGATGTACCTGCTGGGCTCCCAGACTCACCTGGGTGGGGTCTCCGAGAGGAAGGTCTCCGTGTGGAAGACTGAATTGCTCCCTGGATGGTTGATGGTGAAGGCTGAAGCTCTGTCCTCACACAAGACATCAGCAAGGAGTGAAGCAGCAGTTCCTGAGCCAGCTTAAGAATCAAACACAACGACCATGTCCTGTCCCCCAGCGTTGTGCAAGCTGAGGGACTGCGCAGGGGAGATATTAACAGCTCTCTATATCTGCTCATCAGGCACATTTCCCTCAGGTTATTCCAACTCCTAAGCATGTGATTTCCCTCTGGGCCTCTGGAGTAAGCAGAAAGGAAATTTTTCCTAATGACTCTCTGACCCCCAAGAGACAAGGTTGGAAGTCGAGTGAACTCAGTTTTTATGACTCCTTGTCTTGCTCACATGCTTTCCAGAGGTCTAACCTTCTATGGCCTTATCCCATCCCTGACCACATTTTCTTCAAAGTCTGATTTGGGGTGGGGCACAGACCTGGTATCTCTGGAAACTTGCCATTCTCTTCAACAAGGCAGAACTGTGCTCCTCTGAGATGCAATCTTGGGCACCACACTGTTTGGCTTCCTTACACATTTGTCAAAATAATTAGGGGCTATTGCTTATATCACCAGTTAAGAGCTTTCATTTAGGTGCCTCATAAAATACTTACTAATTGTAAGAGATACATTTTGATATTTTTATGCCACATGACCTGAGCCTAACATTTTAAAGGAATTGTCTGATTTAAGTTTTAGAAAAGTCCATTTTATGAGGTAGTATTATGAACTCTCTTCCTTATGGCAGAAATAGGGTTTGATGGAGTTTACCGATCTCCTCAGAGTTCAAACTAATAAGAGGTGGGGTATTCATTGGAATTCTATCAGGATGCTTTTAGTTTTCACTGCGGGGCACTGGTTCTCAACCAGAGGTGACTTTGCCTCGGGCTGTTTGGCAAGGTCTGAAGGATGATGCTGAACACTGACAACACCCAGCACAAGTAATTATCCTGCCTCAACTGTCAACATGAAAAGGTGAGAACACCTGGCCTAGACCCACACTTCTTCAGCTTCACTGTGCATATGAGTCCCCCAGGTTCTAGTTCGAATGCAGAATCTGAATGATCAGGTCCTGGTGGGCTAGAGATTCTGAGAATCAATAGCAATCTCCTGTGTGATGTTGGTGGTGCAGGTCCTGGTCTGAGGACCGCTCTGAGTAGCGAGGCCGATGTTCTTTGTTAGAGTCAGGCACTGAGAGTTTCATAGCTTCTGGAAAAAAATTGTAGTTGCATGTAATTTTGAATAAATAGGGAATTCACTCATTCCAGAAGCTGTTGTAAGTTCATTGTTCACTTATTTCATGTAAAGATTCACAAGTGACATCATATAATATGCTTCCGAAAAATGCCTTTTGAATTCTTTTACATAAGTGTCCTTGATAAACCAAATACTATATTTCTGAAAAGATTTTCCCTTAGGCAGAGTGAGCACCTTGAAAAGATGCCAGCATCCTAGCCCCAGAAAATTGTAATCTGTCATTTTTCATAGCAAAGGAAGGTTAAGGTAGTAGATGGAATGTGTTTGCTAATCAGCTGACCTTAAGATAAAATTGGCCGGGCATCAAAGCAAAATAAACAAATGGGTCTGCATCTAATGTGGTGAAATACACGTAACATAAAATTTGTCCTCTTAACCATTTTTTAGGTGGACTGCTCAGTGGCATTGAGTACATTCAGATGCAACCATCGCCAGCATTCATCTCCAGAACCTTCTCATCTTCACAAACTGAAACCCTGTCCCCATTAAACACTCACTCCCCAGCCCCCTCCCCCAGCCCCTGGCTCCCACCATCCCACTTCCTGTGTCTCTAACTTTGACTCCTCTTGGGGCCTCATAAAAGTGGAATCATACGCTATTTGTCCTTTTATGACTGCTTTATTTCAGTCAGCATAATGTCCTCAAGGGTCATCCATGTGGTAGCATGTGTCAGAACTTGCTTCCTTTGATTAAAAATTTTAAGTGGTAAAAAACACATGAGAAAATTTACCATTGTGACCACTTTTAAATGTGCAATTCAGTAGTGTCAGGTACATTCACATTATTGTGCAACCAACCTCCCGAATTCCGCATCTTGCAAAACTGGATTCCCACACCCACTAAATACTAACTCCCCCTCACACCACGCAGCCACCATTCTATTTTTTGTTTCTATGAAATTCACTACTTTAGATATGTCATATCAGGATATCATGCAGTATTGTGTTTTTGTGACTGGCTTCTTTCACTCAGCATGGTGTCATTAACTCTGGCTTCTCTTTCAAATTCCTATTTCTCTGTTGTATGTGCATTTCAAAGGCCACCTCCCTCTATCAGGACCCCCACCGGCAATAAATACAACTATCAGGTTGGAAACCAGTATGAATATGTTAAGAGCAAGTCAATAAAAAGAAAAGCAATGTCTACACCAGCATGTTAAAACAGCAGTATGAGGAAAGCAACAGCTTTCCAGCTCTGTTAAGCAATGAGTTAAGACCCTGGAAGAAAAAGCTTTATTTCTCTTCAACCTAGAAATGGTAAGTGGGAGGCAAGCGGTCAAGGGGGGATGTTCATATTTGGAGGGGGCCTGACCCTCTTATAGTAGAACTTCCATATCTGCTCATACACATATTTTCACTCTCACCCTCTTCTCTAAGGTCATTGAGCAGTTGTCGATGGATGTAGAAATAAAACCTGACTGAATTGAAATTTTCACAAGTGGTAGATGCGGAGATGGCCCAATTCTTGACTCCATGTCTTTGGCAATGTTACTGTGAACTCCTCCCATGCAGAGGTGGAGTTTATTTCTCCATCTTTGAATGTGGGCTGAAGTTAGCATTTTACTGGTTTTGGCCAATATGAGATGGTGGAAGTGACAGTGTGCTTGAGCAGGCCTCGGTGCATTTCTGCTGCTCTCACTCGGAGCCCTGTTTCGGCCATGTGATCAAACCCAGGTGGGCCTCCCAGAGAAGGAAAGGACATGTGGACAGAGCTCATTTATTCCAGCCAAGCGCTCCCTACATCAGTCACAGTACCTGAGCCCCTAATACATGAGAAAGCCCGGCCAAGGTCAGCAGAGACATACCAGCTGACCCACAGCTGAGTCCAGGCTCGTGAGGAGACCAGCGGTGATCAGAGCACCTCCCCACTATACAGACCCATTAGAAAATAAAGGAATTCTACTAAACCTTTTGCTTTTAGGATGGCTTGTTCTGTAGCAATAGTGGATTGTTAGTATAATCAAAGGGAACAGAACTGAGGGAAAGTATAATAATCTGCTACTTCTTACTTTTGCCATTTGTACTGATATCTGAGGACAGCGTTCACAACCATTCTGTTATTCAAATGTATTTCAGAAAACTGTCTCAAAGTGAGCCCACTGAGGTTCCCTTCCTGGCAGTCGGGACAGTATGGAAAGATGTACATGTTTGTGCAAGAAAATTTGTGATTCTTAGTCACATGACTGGACAGGATTTCAACTTCTGTTTGATTCGTCTTCTGATCAAAAACATTGACAATATTCCCACTTATAAAGGAGATATAAGTTGTATGATATTGATGCTAATCATTCACTGTGCCTTTGGCAGATTTGAAAAAATTTAGAAGGTGGAGATATTTAAATTAGGGCACTAGAATGAGTCACATTTGTAGGGAGCACATTGAAAGTTTTTAAGCAGAAACAGGAAAATAGTGCAGAAAAAAATCATAAAAGACTCCAGGTAATTCTTCAACCTGACGAATAAGAATTACACATGGACATCATATTCCACACGTTATTTCATTAATTTTTATTTTATTTTTATTGATTTTTTTTTTTTTTTTAGACAGGCAGGAAGAGAGAGAGAGAGAAACATCGATGTGAGAGAGAAAGAACAATCGACTTCCTCCTATGTGCTTCCCAACAGCGATGGAACCGGTAGCCTAGGTTCATGCCCTAAGCAGGAATTGAACCCACAATCTTTATGGTGCACAGGATGATGCTCCTAGCAACTGAGCCGCTAGGCCAGGGCAATCAGCCACACTTTGATGAGTAGATGTGCACCAGGAAAAATATTTTTGTATAGTGATAAATGGTACGGCTATTTTTGCTTCTCTGACTGTAACCATATTAGATCAGTCTAATTATTAAAATGTGTATTTCCATATAGACTGCTCTTGGGAACATCTATTTGATAGTCAATTTTTGCCAGAGGCTATGGTATGTGGACACACAGCTGTATACCTCAATGAAGGATATAAAACCAGGAGACGGGCTATAAAACATACTAGCATGTTGAAGTCTACATTATCAAGAAGAGCAGTAAAGGTGGTGCTGTAGAAAATGGTGAACATATAAGTGAAAACTGTGGCCTCAGATTTTCCTCTACAATAAAATTATGTTAATGGCCTTAGCACAGTTCTGTCCACAGGGGTAGTATGATTTATGACAATTCTTTCAGGAAAACAATAGAAAAATTACTTGGAGTGATATATGTCATAAGAGAATAAATTATGCTAAAGTAATTCATTTAACACATGAGATAAATGAGAATTTCCAATTATATATGTATGGTTCAAAGGTTGAAATAATTTGTCCTAGACGGTTTGGCTCAGCAGTTTAAGCCTCGGCCTATGGACTGAAGGGTCCCAGGCTTGATTCTGCCCAGGGGCCCGTGCCTCAATTGCAGGTTCCATCCCTGGCGCTGGTTGGGGTGGGGTGCATGTGGGAGGCAACCGATCCATGTGTCTCTCATATTGATGTTTCTCTCTCTCTATCTCTTCCACTCTCTCTGAAAAGCAATGAAAGAATATCCTCCTGGGAGGATTAAATTAAAGAAAAGATTGGATTAGTTTGTGTTAGAACTTCTGGTTCTGAGGCTTTGTACTCTGTATTCATGGGAACTTCTTCAGACAAGTACAGTTGATCCTTGAAAAGCTTCCCTGCCAAGGAATCTCTTCAGGGCCCTCTTTATGTCTTTGTTCCTGAGACTGTAGATGAAGGGGTTCAGCATGGGTGTGACCACCGTGTACATCACCGAGGCTGCTGCACTTGCATGGGAGCTGTTGGTAGCAGCAGAGCTGAGGTAAACTCCTAGGCTTGTACCATAAAATAAGGACACAACCGAGAGGTGAGACACACAGGTAGAAAATGCTTTATACTTCCCCTGAGCTGATGGGATTCCACAGATGAAGGAAATTATCTTAGAGTAAGAGTAAAGGATCCCAGCAAAGGGACCACCACCCAGCAGCCCAGCTGAAAAATACATTATTATGTTGTTAAGAAAGGTGTCAGAACAGGCAAGTTGGACCACCTGATTGAGTTCACAGAAAAAGTGGGAGATTTCCATGTCTGAGCAGAAGAACAGACCCAACACCATCAAGCTTTCTAACAAGGAATTCAGGAAACTCATGATCCAGGACACTAGAACCAGCAGTCCACAGAGCCGGGGGTTCATGATGACCACGTAGTGCAGGGGGTGGCAGATGGCCACGTACCTGTCATAGGCCATCACGGTCAGGAGGAAGTTATCCAACACCGCAAAGAATATGAAAAAATACATCTGGGTGACGCAGCCTGCGTAGGTGATGGCTCTGCTCTGCATCTGGATGTTGAGCAGCATCTTCGGGACGGTGGTGGAGGTGAGGCAGATGTCCACCAAGGACAGGTTGGACAGGAAGAAGTACATGGGCGTGTGGAGGCGGGAGTCGGAGCCGACGGCCAGCACGAGGAGCAGGTTTCCCAGCACGGCCACCAGGTACATGGAGAGGAACAGCCCGAAGACGAGGGGCTGCAGTTCCAGGGCCTGTGAAAGCCCCAGGAGAAGAAATTCTGAAATCTGTGTACCGTTGCCTCGTTCCATGTGTTGCAGTTAACTACCAAGAAAAAGAAAGAAAAAACGAATAACTAATTTTCATATTAGCAAGCATTGGTAACTGAGAATAAATGGCACATTTCTATTTTAGAATCAGGGAAGTCATTTGCATATTGGGTGTATGATCTGGTTCCCATTAAGGCATCTCTATTGCCATTTCCCAGTAGAATTTCCTTCTCTACCGTCAACCTGTTGATGGTATATTGCTGTTTTATTGAGGATGTCTTTCAGTATTTGAGGAATATATATTGATTCTAGACCATGTTCCAGGCACTGTTCAGAGTATAGGTACTTCAAAACAAAGTCTACAAACTAATGATGGAGAAAGACTATAATTAAATAAAAATAATAATATACATATCCAATGGTGCAGATGCTATAAAGAAAAGTAAATCACATTAAATGGAGAGAGTGGATAGAGGGTGTTCTGTTTTATAGAGTTTAGCCAGGACTTGCCATCAGGCCCAACTTTAACAGACACCTCAAAGAAGAATGAGCAGGAGCCTGAAGTGGAAGTATTTCCCAGGCAGAAAGAACAGCCAGTGCAAAGGCCCTGAGGAAGTTGGTTGTTGTAGAAAATCAAGTCTCAGGAGTTTCAAGATGCCAGCGGAGAAGGTGGATTATTTTTGCACCTCTTCTCAGAACAAACTGGAAATAAAACTAAATTGTGAAACATACACCCTGAATTACTAACTGAAGAGTAGCTGAAGAGGAGACTTAAACAAGGAAGTGCAGAAGCCACCTTGACACTTGCGGGAAGGTGTGGCTGCCAGAGGGGCTGACACCCCTCCCCCAGGGCAGCCCAAGTTTGAGGAGGGACATCTCCGCTGTGTGTGTGGGGACGTGTTTCCCCTGAGAGAAGTGAGGTCGGGACCCCAGGCTGGGCTCTCCAGGTCGGAGAACCAGAGCCAGGAACATCCGCCCATGCCCACGTAGTAGCGCCCAGTAGTGAAAGGCTGCAGGGCTTCTCTCCACTAGGGAGAGACCAGACAAAGTCACATTTTTTATTTTAAAGGGTCGGAGCACCGGATTTTCATTTGCAGCCACTCACCCTGGGCTTTGGCAGAGGGAGGGAGGTGCTGACTGGAGTCACCTGAGGAGAGCCTGGGGTGGGTGGCAAGTGGGAGAGCAGCTGCTGGGATACCTGTGCTCAGTCACCCTCCCTGATACCGCAGCAGCCATTTTTCCTGAGTGGTGCAAGCTCCTTCCAGCAGCAGCAACCTGGGAAAAAGCGATTACCACCCCTTCTGGGACACAGCTCACCCCACCCCCTGGAATCCCACTGTCCCACCCTGCACCTGGACCCCTGCTGAGAAGGCAGCAGCAGAAGTGGAACCCACAGGTCTGGGCAGGCTCGGGGGCATCGGTGACTGGCTTTTGAGCAGGGCCATTCCCCCAGCTTTCCTGGGAACCTGACTGGCAGACACTTTCCGCTCATGGGAGAGCTGATAGGAACGCCTGACTTCGGCAGACCCCACCAGCTTGCCTGAGAGTGTACCCGCCTGCTAAGGTAAGGGAAATGTTCCAGGACAGACTCAGACCAGTGGCTCTGGGGTAGGGGGACATCCCCACCATCTTCCCTGAAGTCTGAACCACACCTCCTCTTCACAGGAGATACCATCTTTCCAATTTCACCAAAAGCCCTTTGAGAAACAGCCTTTGTACTCACTAAGTCCGGCAGCCAGCAGGCAGGTGGAGGCAGGCAAAGGTGCATCCCAAGGTGCTTTGGGATGTTTGCTGACCCGCCCCGGGCCTCATGCTGCTATAAAGGCAGCCTTGGAGCCGAGCTTGGTTTCTCCCGTGCACAGCCAAGAGCAATGAGGCAGCCCCAAACTGCGGATCACTTCTAGCTTTGCGCAGGTTGCTGAGAGCCAAACGCGGACAGCTTCTGACATCAGCCAGTACCAATGTAACTCTGGGAGGCCTGAGGCCATCAACACACAAAGCAGACAGCCTCAGACAACATAAGACCGGGATCCAAAGGGAGATCCCAGCAGGCACTAAACTCCGCCGAGATGAACTCCACTGTGCTCTGTGTTCTTTTTTATTTTATTATTTTCTTTTTTGTTGCTTTATTATTTCATTTCAATCTTTTTTCTTTCACATATCTTATTTTTCTCCTTACTTTTTTATTCTATTTTTCTTTCTCCTTTTTCCTTTTCTTAATTTTTTCTCTCTTCTTTTTTACCATTTTTCTTTTCCTATTCTTAATTCTTGTTTTTCTCTCTCCTTATTTCCTTTAATATTTTTTTCTTCCACTTATTTTCTTCTTCTTTTTTCTTCTTTTACTATTCTTGTTCTCTTTTCTCTTTTCCAATGCATTCTTGTGTTGTGATTACTTTTGTTGTTGTTGGGTTCTATTGCATGTTTTTGTTTTGTTTTGTTCAGTCAGCACCTAAACAATAGCTCACACATGTGGTTAGGCTTGAGCTTCACAGTCAGCCAGTCTGAGGGGAGATCCCACCCAAGAATAGCACAACCATAATCAAGACCCAATTACAACAGGAGAGCCCAAATCACCCACACAAGGGACATTCCCAGAGCTTCCAGTTCAGGAGATCAAGGGACTGTACCACTGGGTCCACAGGACACTTCCTACAGAGGGCCACTCCACAAAGTGTGGGAGTCATAGCAGCTCTATCTAACACATCAAAACCAACACAAAGAGACAGTTAAAACGGGGAGAAAAAGAAATAACCCCCAAATGAAAGAAAAGGAGAGATCTCCAGAAAAAAGCTCAATAAACTGGAGGCAAGTAATTTATCAGGCATAGAGTTCAAAGTAATAGTTAAAAGGGTGCTTAGAGAACTTAATGAGAACTACAAGGAAGGTAATGGGAACTACAAAAAACTTAGTGGGAACTACATCAGCATGAAAAAGGACATAGGAACCTTAAATAAGAACTACTCAGAAAGGAAGAATACCATAACCGACATCAAGAATACACTGGAAGGAATTAAAAGTAGGCTGGATGAAGCAGGGTAACAAAAAGAAAAAAAATGAGCATAGTTTAAAGGAACTTGGTACAACATGAAAGGTAACAATAATGACAGAAAACTTCTTTAACCTAGTGAAGGAAAAAGTCACACAAGTTCAGAGAGAGTAGTCCTAATCAAGATGAACTCAAATTGACCCATACCACGACACCTCATAATTGAAGGGGCAAAGATTCAAGACAAAGAATCTTAAAGGCAGCAAGAGAGGAACAGTAAGTTACCTACAAGGGAGTTCCCATAGGCTGTCAGCTGCTTTTCTACAGAAATACTTTAGGCCAGAAGAGACTGGCCTGAAGTATTCAAAATAATAAAAAGGAAGAACCTGAAACCGAGACTACACTATCCTTCAAGGCTCTCATTCAAAATTGAAGGTGAAATAAGGATCTTCCCAGGCAAAAAAGGGCTAAAGGAGTTCAATACCACCAAACCAGCATTGCCAGAAATGTTACAGGGGCTGCTTTAAGAAAAAGAAGAAATGGAGAGAGAGGGGAACATAGGTACAAAATCATGGCAATAAATAAGTACCTGTCAATAACCACCTTAAATGTAAATGGATTAAAGGCTCCAATCAACAGACATAAGGTAGCTGAATGGATAAGAAAACATGGCTGATATACATGCTGCTTTCAAGAGGCCTACCTCAGAACAAAAAATTCACACAGACCAAAAGTGAAGGCAT
This sequence comes from Miniopterus natalensis, assembly GCF_054644295.1. NCBI lineage: Eukaryota > Metazoa > Chordata > Mammalia > Chiroptera > Miniopteridae > Miniopterus > Miniopterus natalensis. The sequence continues at coordinate 68,442,892 of NC_142084.1, read as the reverse complement.
GGAAAAATATTCCATGCAAATGGAAATGAATAAAAAGCTGGGGTAGCAATACACATATCTGACAAAATAGACTTCAAAACAAAGGCCATAACAATAGACAAAAAGGTCACTACACAGTACTGAAGGGATCCATCCAATAAAAGGACATAACCATGGAAACATATATGCACCTTATACAGGAGAACATAAATGTATTAAAAAAACAACAAACACCTCTTAGGGCACTTTAAGAGAGACTTGCAGCAATATAGTCATAGTAGGGGCTTTAATACTACAGTATCATCACTGGATAAATCTTCCAGACAAAAAGTCAACAAGGAGATAGTGAGCTTAAGTGACAAATTGGATCAGATGGATTTAATTGATATTTCCAGGACATCTTATCCTAAAGCAACAGAATATACATTCTTCTCACATGCATATGGAGCATTCTCAAAGATAGACCACATGGTAGGACAGAAAATAAGTCTTAAAAAATTCAAGAAAATTGAAATCATATCAAGTATCTTCTCAGATAACAATGGCATGAAACTAGAAATTTCAGTGTTTTTAAACTAAATTAAAAACACAAATGGAAGCTAAATAGCATGTTATTAAATAATGAATGGGTTACCAAGGAGATCAAGGAGGAAATAAAAAAATTACGTCTAGCCGTAGTCAGTTTGACTCAGTGGTTAGAGCACAGGCCTGTAGACTGAAGGATCCCAGGTTCAATTCCAGCCAAAGGCACATACCTCGGCTGCAGGCTCAGTCCCAGTTGGGGCAAGTGCAGGAGGCAACCAATTGATGTGTCTTTTTCACATCAATGTTTCTCTCTCTTTCTTTCTCTATCCCATCCACTCTCTCTGAAAAGCAATGGAAAAAATATCCTCAGATGAGGATTAAAAAAAAATTACCTCTAAATTAATGAAAATTAACACACAACAGCCCTAAATTTATAGGACACAGCAAAAGCAGTCCTAAAAGAAAAGTTCGCAGCATTACAGGCCTACCTCAAGAAGCAAGAAAAATCTCAAATAAACAATCTAATCCTAAACCTAAAAGAACTAGAAAAAGAACAACAAGAAAAACCCAGAGAAAGCAGAACGAAGGAAATAATAAAGATATGAGTGAAAATGGATGACATAGAGTCTTAAAAAGCAATGCAAAAGATCAATGAAACCAAGTGTTGGTTCTGTGAGAAGATCAACAAGATTGATGAACCTGTAGCCATTCTCACAAAGAAGCAAAGAGAGAGGACCCAAATAAGTAAAATCAGAAATGAAAGAGGTGGCCTGTCCAGGTGTGGCTCAGCGGTTGAGTGTCGACCTGGGACCCAGGAGATCTGGGTTCGATACCAGGTCAGGGCACATGCCCGGGTTGGGGGCTGCAGCCAATCAATGACTCTCTCATCATTGATGTTTCTATCTCTCTCTCTCCCTCTCCTTTCCTGTCTCTGAAATCAATAAAGATATTAAAAAAAGAAAAAAAAGAAAGAAAAGAGGTGAAGTAAAATATGACATTACATAACTACAAAGGAGGGTAAAAAAAAAAAATACTATGAACAACTATATGCCAACAAATTGGAGAACCCGGAAGAAACCGACAAATTCTTAGAAACATACAACCTTCCAAACCTGATTCAGGAAGAATCAGAAAACCTGAATAGACTGATAACAACTAATGAAATTGAAGCAGTAATAAAAAAACTCCCAGCAAACAAAAGTCCTGGACCCAATGGCACACAGGTGAATTTTACCAAACATTCAAAGGAGAAGTAACACTGATCCTCCTCAAACTATTCCAAAATATTCAAGAGGAGGGAAGACTTTCAGCGTTTGTTATGAGACCAAAATTATCCTAATTCTAAAACCACATAGAGACACTATGAAGAAAAAAAATTACAGGCTAATATCCCTGGTAAACATAGATACTAAAATCCTCAACAAAATATTAGCAAGTTGGATCCAGCAGCACATTAACAAGATTATACACCATGACCATGTGGGATTTATTCTTGGGATGCAAGTCTGGTACAATATCTGCAAATCAATAAATGTGATACATCACATAAATAGAAATGAAAGATAAAAATCAAATGATCATATCAATAGATGCAGAACAAGCATTTGATAAAATCCAGCACCCATTTATGAGAAACACTCTCAGCAAAGTAGGAATACAGGGATTATACCTCAACATTATAAAGGCCATATATGACAAACCTACAGCTAGTATACTCAATGGGCAGAAACTAAAAGCATTTCCATCTAAAAACAGGAACAAGACAGGGATGTCTGCTTCCTCCACTCTTATTCAACATAGTACTGGAAGTCTTAGCCACAGCAATCAGACAAGAAGAAAACATAAAAGGCATCCAAATTGGAAAGGAGGAAGTAAAACTGTCATTATTCACAGATGACACATGATACTGTATGTAGAAAACCATAAAGACTCCACCAAAAGACTACTAGATCTAATAAATAAATTTGGCAAAGTAGCAGGATACAACATTAATATCCAGAAAATGGTAGCACTTTTGTATGCCAATGAAGAAAATCAGAAAGAGAAACTAAGAAAATAATCCCATTTACTATTGCAAGAAAAAAAATAAGATACCTAAGAATAAATTTCACAAAGGAGGCAAAAGACCTGTACTTGGAAAAGTATGGGACATTGAAGAAAGAAATAAAGGAAGATGCAAACAAGTGGAAGCATATACCATCTTCATGGATTGGAAGAATTAACATCATTAAAATGTGCATCTACCCAAAGCCATCTACACAATTCCTGTTAAGATACCAATGGCATATGTTACAGATCTAGAACAAATAGTCCACAAATTTATATGGAACCAAAAATGACCCCAAATAACGTCAGCAATCTTGAAAAAGAAAAACAAAGTTGGATGGATCACAATACCAGATATCAAACAATACTACAGAGCCACTGTAATCAAAACAGCCTGGCACTGGCACAAGAATGGGCATATAGATAAATGAAACAGAACAGAGAGCCCAGAAATCAATCCATGCCTCTCTGGTCAATTAATATTTGACAATGGAGGCAAGAGCATACAATGGAGCAAAAACAGTCTCTTTAATCAATGGTGTTGGGAAAATTGGACAGGTACATGCAAAAGAATAAAACCAACCCCCCAATTTACACCATACATAAGAGTAAACTCAAGATCTCACTTATATGTGGAATCTAAAGAGCATAATAAACTGATGAACAAAATAGAATCAGTGACATAGAAGCATGGGACAGACTGATGAATCTGAGGGAAAGTGGGGGTGTGTGGGGGTGGGGTTAAAATTAACCAAATAATGTATATGCATATATGCATAACTCATGGACACAGATAATTGTGCAGTGAAGGTCTGGGGTGGGGGGAGAAGGGGTCAATGGGGAGAAAAGGAGACATCTGTAATATTTTCAATAAAGATAAAATTTAAAAATAGGATAAAAGACTTCTTGTAAGTCACAAAACCTTAAAAATCCTAGAAGAAAACATAGGCAGTAAATTCTCAGACACTCATTGGAAAAATATTTTTTGCTGATATGTCTCTGAAGGCAAGGCAAACAGGAAATAATAAACAAATGGGAGTACATCAAACTAAGAAGTTTCTGAACAGCAAAAGACACCATCAACAAAATGAAAAGGGAACTCACCATATGGGAGAACATATTCAGCAGTGATTCATCTGAGAAGGGGTTAATCTCCAAAACATATAAAGAACTTCTACAACTCAACACCAGGAAGACAAACGACCCGTTTAAAAATAGGCAAAGGACCTGAATAGACACTTCTCCAAAGAGGACAAACAGATATCCAACAGACATATGAAAAAGTGCTCAAGGTCCATGATCATCAGAAAGATGCAAATAAAAACTACGACGAGATATCACCTCACACCTGTCAGAACTGCTTCTGTCACTAAATCAACAAACAAGTGCTAGCAAAGCTGCAGAAAAAAAGGGAACACTAGTACACTGTTGGTGGGAATGCAGACTGGTGCAGCCACTGTGGAAATCAGCAGAAGTTTCCTCAAAAAGATAAAAATTGAACTGCTTTTTCATCCAGCAATTTTACTTCCAAGTATATATGCTAAGAATCCTGATATATCAATCAGAAAAAATATGTGCATCCCTATGTTCATAGTAGCATTATTTACAATAACCAAGATCTGGAAACAGCCCAAGTGCCCATCAGTAGATGAGTGGATAAAAAAAGCTGTGGGACATTTACACCAAGGAATACTACATGTCTGGAAAACAGAAGGAACTCTTACCCTTTGAGACAGCAGGAATATACCTGGAGATTATTATGAAAAGCGAAATAAACCAGCCAGAGAAAGATAAATATCATATGATCTCATTAATATGTGGAATCTAAGGGAAAAAATAAACAGGCAGACAATATAGAAGCAGAGGCATGGATACATGGAACAATCTGACAAATGTCAGAGGGCACGGGGGTGGCAGGTGAAGGAAGGGGAAGGGATTAGCTAAAGAACATACCGGCATAGCCACCAATGCAGACAATAGTGTGAGGAGGGCCAAGAAGCCGGGTGGGGGCTGGGTGGCCGTGGACAAAGGAGAAAAAGGAGGACATCTGCAATAGTGTCGAGAATAACATATTTAAATAAAATAAAATAAGGAAAACCAAGGCTCCAAATGAGCCAGTGTGTCAAGGGGATTGAGCAAGGCAGAGGAGGATGAGAGATGGGGTCAGAGAATTTTAGGAGACGAGGTGGCCTGTATGTGGCTGTTGAAACTTCAAGTCACAGAGGGTGCCTTCTGCACGTTATGCAGATCTTGCGCTTTATTAATCTGATTGTGAAAGCATCCCATGAGTTGAAAAGGATCACCTTCTTAGTACCTTCTGTTGATATTAGAGTCAACTTGGATTATATGAGACCAGGCACCCCTGCTCTGAGGACTGCTCTCAGTTCACTAGGCACACACACACCACAGCACACCATGGCCTCCTCATCAGTGTTATTTCCATGACCTTCTCCCTCCCTTCCAAACAATTTAGGCTGTGAGGAGACACAAGTCAAGCTGTTGGGGTCAAGTACCTCTTCCAAAAATAATTTAGAAATAGTACGTCGATATTCCCGTCATGAGCCTCCCACGGACAAATATACTTGGGGTTCCATATTGCTATGCCCATTTTCTGCCCTGTATTTAAAGAAACATAAACAATAGCTTAAATAAACACAGAGGGAGAGGCAGCAATAAAGTGGACCTGAGGAAGAAAAGAGATCTAATAAGCTCAGGGGGTCCCTGAGAGACAATGAGGAAGAAAAATCTTCTTTGGATTCTGGCAGCCTTCCAACCCTAATTATACCCCTTTGAAGGCAGGCAAAGGAACAGAGGAGAAAGAATAAATTTCTCCAAAAGACAAAGATACTTGAAATATAAGTGTGAAACAGCTTACAGATTGACTACCCCAAATGAAAACTGACCCAAAAAAATAAACCAATAATTCACAAAAACAACACAGGTTGAATATTTTTAATATCAAGCTATACAAATCTGGTTTCTCTTGTGCCTCTTGTATATAAAAAGCAATGGAGAGAATACAATATGACTCAGTGATAGATTTGAGCCCACACTATTAATAAACTCCCACAATTCCCCCCATATACATACATAAAATTACTCAATGACAATAAAGTTGATAGCAAAATCCCCAGTTCTTTGTTTAGAAGAATGCAATAAAAAACAGGAGTAAAAGCACTCTGGACACACTATACAAGTGCCATGACTTGTACAGACAATTTACAGGAGAGAAAACAAAGGAATAACTAACCCGCCAGAATATTCTGGTCACAGGCAATGAAGTATTTGCAAAGCTCAGCCACTTACCACAGCACTTTACACTTATCAAGGAAATTCCTTTTCATGTGAACTGAATACAGAGTGAAAGAAGACCCTGTGAAATGCATGTCTCATGAACTACTGCTGCAAGGTAATATTGGCAAGAAATAAACTGGATCTGTACTTTCTCATCAATATGGACCTGTGGTTGAATAGGCCCCGTGATAAAAGTAAAGAAGAACTGTCCTACTCCCTTTATTGCAAAACTCACTGTATATGTTCTGCTTTTACCTGAAAGACTTTATGCCTCCCATTGCCACCTCTAATTGGGCTTCCATCAGTTAATTGTCAACAGTTACCCATGTGTTGCTTAGTTCAGGGTTCACTTCTCCTATTAGCATCATAAATTAATCATTAATTCGTTAATCAGACAAGCAAACAACCAGAGGCTGATGGCTGTCAAGAGACCTCAGGTAAATGACTTGGCTTTGATGCTCTCTGGCCCTTTCCTGCAGTACCCGCTGGGCCGTTGGACTCACCTCATTGGGAACTGTGAGGGGAAGGCCTCGGTGTGAAATTCCAACCTCCTGGAAGGTTGATGATGGAGACTGAAGCTCTCTTGCCAGACAAGACAGCAGGGAGGAGGCAAGCATTGGTCTTCTAGACAAACTTTGGTCCAAAAGCAACAACCGAGTCCCATCCAGTCCAAGATTGTTCACGCTGAGAGACTGGAGATGAGGCGATATTTACAGCTCCCTGGGCCTGCTCATTAGGTACATTCTGTCTTGTTATTCCAACCTCTGATCACATGATTTCCCTGTGGGTCAGACACAATGGAAAGTTTTCCTGGAGACTCTGTGTTCCCAAAAGACCAGGTTAGAAGTCAAGGGAATTCAGCGTCTATTGGCTTTCAGTGGACTAACCTCCCAGCATCTTATCCCAACTCTGATTGAAAATATTTCAAGTCTGCATTAGAAAACTGGAATCTCCAAATATTGACATGTGGTAGGGACACAGGCCCTGACATCTACACAAAATTGCTATTTTTTTTCAACAAGGGGGAGAACTAAGTTCCTTTGATATAAACTTATATCACTGGGCTTCATGAGAAATTAGGCAAAACAATTTGGTATTTCAACCTTATACAACAAGTTAAGGGCTGTCATTTAGTCCCTCGCTCTGAAATATTTGTTAATTATAAGAATTATATGTAGAATTTTTTTGCACTATTATCTAAGCTTGCAATAGGAAAGTAAATAGATTCTTCCCTGCAGGCTCCAGAAGAAACCTAGCCCTGCAAACATTTGGATTTTAGCCCACTGAGACCCATTTACTGTTTCTGACCTCAGGAACTGTAACAGCACAAATGTGCTTGTTTTAAATCACTCATGCGGTAATTTTACATTAGCTTTAAAAACTGAATACGGACAATTATTGAATGAAATTTTCTTCAGGAAACTGAGAATAAGTGTCTCAATCCATTCAGTTAGCATCCCCTGTTAAAGGCATTTTGAGCTGTAATCCTCCCTTACGTAGAAGAAATTTGTAACCAGTTTGGAGATACTCAGCCTCTTTAGCTGGTAGAGAATTTCTTATTGCATAAATGCAAATGTGCTTCAGATTTTGATGCCTTTGAGGTATTAACATAGGAAAAGTAATTCATCATATAAGTCCTGTCTACCATTTACTTCACATCTTCATGTCCAAATTTCTGCTTCTTTTCATTTTATGTCCATTCAAACACTTATTCTTTTCATTTCTATCCTCTTCAACTTTCTCTTAAGTTTCCTTTCAACATAAACTATGAGATTATAAGTGAGTTTGTTTTGTGTACATATGTGTGTGTGTTTGAACTTAAAATTTATACAAATGAACACACATATACATACACACAACTTTACCTTTGAACATTTAGTTCGGGCTCAATAAAATATATCCACATATCTTGTTTATTTTTTTCAACATCCATCCAAAGTCAAGTTTACTTTAGACATGACCTTCAGAAATAAGGACATTGATGCTCAGGCATATTAAATGTTTAACAATTACATTAAGAAACCATTAAATTTTATTGTGCAGTTTCTTGACTTATACAGAAATGGAACCATGAAGTATGGACTGTAATGTTTGTATGGCTTTTATACATCAAATTGTGCATTTTCATGATCAGTTTATATTATGTAATTATACTTCAATGAATTACTTAGAAGGACAAAAGCCTAAGATCTAGAGCTCTGGTGGCTGATTCAGGCAGAGAAATGGTAGGAGGAATCTCTTCTAACTGGGAAGAAAGCAAAGTGTCATGGATATAGGAACAGTAGAAGTAAAATAAAACAATTAACATTCGGTATTCTTCCTTTTCTTTAAAATAGAAGATAAAAGTAGATATAGAAATAGGGTAATCTGGTCATATATTGCTTCAAGGGAGAAGGGCACCATGGTCACACACAACATCATGAATGAGCCTTAGAAACAAACGAAGAGACTCACAGCTGACTATAGACTCACAAGGGGACAGGCAGAGCTGAGCTCAGAACACCTCCCAGCCATACAATCTCACTTGGTGAGAATGACATTACATTAAAAAATTTGCTTGTAGGTTGGCTTGTCATGCGGCAATACTTACTGATACAATTATCAAAGTGAACAGGAGTGAGGGCAGTAATGATATGCTGCTGATTGTTGTTGGCATTTGTTGTAATTTCTGAAGACGGCATTCATGGTTACTGAGTTATTTTCATTTACTTCAGACAACTGTATTTAGAAACTCTAATTGGGGGTTCATTTCCTTGTAACCAGGAGAGGTGAAAAGAACACATATGTTTGTGTGGGAAATCTGGCAATCTTGATTTACAGGACTAAACAAGAATGCAAGTTCTATCCTGAGTCATTCTTTGACCATTAAAGATGAATAGAATCCTGAGCATAAGAGAGACATATATTGGAAGAAAGTGATAATGATCATTCACCATCCCTTCCAGGCTTATGGAAAATTTAGAAATGGGATCTATATTCTTTATAGTAATGAAAAGAGTCCTATCAGAGGCAGCACTGAAAGTTCTCAAGCAGGAACATAAAGATAATTCAATACAACATGGAAAAATACCAACCAAACTTCAATCATATGAATAAACCACTTTATGAATATGCATCGTTCCTCCATACTCCAATGAGTAGATGTACACCATGAAGAAGAACTATTTTACACAGTAATACAATGTGTGATTTTAAAATTTACTTCATGTATTGAAACTTATCTGTGATATTAAGGTGGTACTAGGTCAACCTATTTATTGAAACATGTCTTTCAATGAACAGCCCTCTTGGAGACAAATGTTCGATAATCACTTTGCAAGTGGCTAAGGTAGGGATTGTGAACACTGAGCTGAAGGAGAACAGGATCTTAAAGAGGAGAAGAAACACCAGTCACCAGGTATTAAACACACCTGCATGTTAGAGTCCACATTATCAGGAAGAGCAGTTAAGATGGTGATATACAAAAGAATGTCAGACATAACAATGAAAAAGAGAGGTCTCTGACTTTCCACTCATAAAATTGTGTAAATTGCCTTGGTCATTAGGGTAGTTTTTTCCATAGAAGTAGCACAATTCAGGATGATTGTTTAAGTAAAAACCAATTATTTGGTGATATATATGTCATTTTAGCCAAATTATTCTAAAAATATCCATGTTGTCTCATTAAGTAAATGGGATTTTCCAAATTGTTTTACTCCATGTTAGAAATAAATTTGGAATAATAGAAAAACCACAAAGAGGAAAGCTGATGGATATCTGACAGAGCAGAAAGCTTAACTGAGTTACGTAAATTGAATAGAGAAGATGAGGTCAAAGAAATGGAAATTCCAGGAAATAAATGGAAAGAGCAAGTTCTACTTCCATAGTCTGAAGACAATCAGAATATCCAATTCAGAGCCTTTGACCTGGGCAGTCATGGGCAGGCCTCCATCCTTAGGACAATGGCTTGCTTGTAGTTTCCTTCACAAAGAATGTTTTCAGGGCCTGTTTGATGTCTTTGTTCCTGAGACTGTAGATGAAGGGGTTCAGCATGGGTGTGACCACGGTGTACAACACAGAGGCCATTGCACTGGCGTGTAAGCTGTGAGTAGCAGCAGAGCTGAGGTACACGCCCAGCATTGTACAATAAAATAAGGAGACAACCGAGAGGTGAGAGGCACAAGCAGAAAATGCTTTATACTTCCCCTGAGCTGATGACATTCCGTGTATGCAGGACACTATCTTAGAGTAAGAGTAAAGGATCCCAGCGAATGACCCACCACCAAGCAGGAGAGCTGAAAAATACATCACCATGTTATTTAAAAAGGTGTCTGAACAGGCAAGTTTGATCATCTGATTGAGTTCACAGAAAAAGTGGGGGATTTCCAAGTCCATGCAGAAGGATAGTCGTAATGCCATTAAGCTTTGTAGCATGGAATTTAAGATACTTGTGATCCAGGACGCCAGAACCAGCAGTCTACAGAGCTGGGGTTTCATGATGATTGTGTAGTGCAGGGGGTGGCAGATGGCCACATACCTGTCATAGGCCATCACGGTCAGGAGGAAGACATCCAACACCGCAAAGAGTATAAGAAAATAAATCTGGCTGATGCAGCCTTCATAGGTGATGACTTTGCTCTGTGTCTGGATGTTGAGCAGCATCTTCGGGACGGTGGTGGAGGTGAAGCAGATGTCCACCAAGGACAGGTTGGACAGGAAGAAGTACATGGGCGTGTGGAGGCGGGAGTCGGAGCCGACGGCCAGCACGGGGAGCAGGTTTCCCAGCACGGCCACCAGGTACATGGAGAGGAACAGCCCAAAGACGAGGGGCTGAAGTTCTGGTTCCTCTGAGAATCCCAGGAGAAGAAATTCTGAAATTTGTGTAAGATTCACTGGTTCCATGTGAAGGAGGTGACTACCAGGAAAGAGGAAAATGACATGACTAATTTACCTACAAACTTGCATTATTCACATATGGGAAATGCTACAATTCATATTTTGCAGTCCACACATTAATTTTAATATTTTGTGTATGAATATGGTCCCATTTAGGGGATATCCAGTGACACCCCTCATATGGAATATCTGTCCCAATCACCTATGTTTCTGAGAGGCTCGTGTATTCTACAGTTTTAGTGAGAATTTCTTTGGTTCCCAGGAATACAAATTGAGTGCTGACCATGTTTTCAGTTCTGTCCAGGCTGTGAGATAGGGTGCTGAACAGCAAGTCTCTACAATCCAATCAAGGAGAAATAATGTAGAAACAAATAATAAAATAATAAATTATTCAGATGGTGGCAGGTGGTGTGAAGAAAAGGAAAGCACGTCTAAAGGAGAGCGTGGGAAGGGAGTTCTCTTTTTCATGGCTGTGTAGGTCAATATACAAACAAGGTGACATTTGAGCAGAGACCTCAAATAAGTGAGCAGGGGAAAATTCTGAGATGTCCCTAATTAAATAACACTGAGGACACAGAGCGAGAGAAGAAGACAATAGCAGTCAACCAGCTGAAAGCTGTGGGCCGACTTACAAAAGACTGCCCCCCTTCCTGAGTGCGTGTGGAACTTCGAATCAGCTTCTGTAGTGGCCACTAGATGCCCCTGCATCCTGCCTGTGCCTGAGCTCTCAGCACTGTTGCCTGTAACTCATCAAAAGTAGTAAATATTCTTCCTTGTGTACCTATCTTGGAACTGCCCCACTTTACCTTCCTCTGTCCCCGCCCCGTCTGTAGACAGTGTAAATTCTTTCAAAACGACTTATATCTTCCTTCCTCAAAACATAAAGTATAAAATCCTGTCAACTTCAGGACAGTGGTCATGTTGTCTTTTCGGTCTCTCTCTGCTGCTGCTGGTGGTTTAGACTTCATGCCCCAGCCTGGTCCTTTTCTGGCTGGCATTTGGCTAAATAAACCCTTTCGGTTTTTAAAAGAAAAGCACTTGGCCCAGAAATTTTTTTGTTTAACACAAGAGAGGATGGGAGACTCAAGGCTATGGGGGAAGATGTGTGCCAGGGAGAGGGAAAGGCTATGCAAAGGCCCCGAGGAAGGTGCTTGTTGTAAATATTTAACTCAAAAGAAGTGAAGCCAGTTTGCAGGGTGAGTGAGCGTGAGGGACCGTGATGAGAAGTGGTGTCAGACAAGTTGAGCAGTGAGGTGGCCTCTCTGCTGCTGCTGAAACCTCAGGCACAGGGACTTCCTCGTCCACACTGCCTCTCATATGTTATTAATATTGTTGCAAAGGTGTCCCGGGAATGGGAGAGATCCCCTCCTTAGAGCCTCCCCTCCACTGAGTGCTGGCCTCATACCCTAAGAGCCACCTTGGAACATGAGTGCAGCTATCCCTGCTCTGAGGACTGCTCACATCCAACACACACACACACACACACACACACACACACACACACACACACACACACCCCACTCCGTGGCCTCCTAGGTAGTGCTCCCATGTCCGTCTCACCCCAACCATGTGGATTTTGCTGGGAATCGATACGACCCAAGCTGGCCAGGCCAGTGATCTTTTTCCTGTCAAATGTAGAAATGTTTCCAGAAATTCCAATTCTTAAGCCTTCCGTAGACAAATAGACTTGGGGTTCCATGCTGGGATGCCCATTTTCTGCCCTGTGCTTAATCAAACACACAAAGTAACCTGTTTAACCAAAGGAGAAGGTGCAGAGATCGGGGCGGAAGAATGAAGCGGATGAGGAGGAGGGGAGATGTCAGAAGCTCAGGGGTCCCCGAGAGACTGCGAGGAAGAAAAATCCTGCTTCTGGCAGCACTTAAAGCCTTAACACATTCCGCTGACGCCAGCAAAATAGAGAGAACAAATATCAGCTTGTCCGGGAGGCCAAGGTGCCTCGCGCACGGTCCGCCTGACAGCTGAGCGGGGCTGACCGGCTCTCACGGGGACAGGAGCCAACGCTGCGCTTGCACCAGCCCGGGAGACGAGCGTGCTGTCCCCTGGCGCGGCCCTTTGACCGGCTAGCTTTGTGGGGCCCATAGGGGACAGGCCAGCCCCTTTCTCCCATTGCTTTTGCACCCTTCAGCTCGGGAAAAAACCAGAAGTGCAGCCACATTGATTTGGGTTGGAACCTTTAAACTGGCAGCAATTTTTTGGCAGAAAAGTGTTGCAATTTTGGAAAACAACCTGGCATCAGCTCTAAGTATCACAAATAATGATATTATTTAACTCAGAGTGTCTCAGGCTCAGCACTGTTCACATTCAGGCCAGACTGTTCTGTGGTGAGGTCGGTCCTGTGCACTGAAGGCGGTTTAGAGCATCCCTGCCTCCACCCACCCCTCTCCAGTATGACAGGAAAAAATCTTTCTGGACATAGCTCAGTGCCGCATGGGGGATAAAATCACCCCAATCAGACCACAGTTTACATTTAAAAGTTAAAACATATTTTAATAGCATTGATATGATAGCAATTTAATGATATAGAGATGAAAGATCATCAAAAGTGTGAGCAGCAGTCACATTATGTATGAAGCCTCATGTAGTCACTGAAATAAATACACTACCCAGTCAAGCAAGCACACAACAGCCTCTTGCCTCTGGACAGCTAAGCTGAATTAGCTCTCAGGCGACAACAGGTAAATGTACTTGGCTTCCGTTCTCTGTGACCCTCTCATGCAAGGTCAGCTGTGTTTGGGGGCTCACCTGGGAAGATCCCTGAGAGGAAGGTCACTGTGGGGATGTCTGAACCCCTCCCTGATGCATAGTGATAGACACCAAAGCTCTGCTCCCAGGGAAGACAGCAGGAAGGTGGGAAGCACCCTTCTCCAGCCCGAATCAGGGCTCCAAACAAAGGGCAATACAAACAAACATAACCGTGCTCCTCCCAGGCTACGTTTACACTCGCTGAGGGACTGGAGACGAGGAGATATTTATAAATCCCTCTACCTGCTCCTCAGGCACATTTCCCTCTTGTTACTCCAAACTCTAGACACACGAGTCCCCAGTGGAAAAATGTTCTCGACAGAAAGAAAATTATTCCGGATTTTCTGTTACCTATAGACCTGATAAAAGTTTATGAATTCAGTATTTTGTTTTGTGTTTTTTTGGTTGTTTCTTTTTTAACTCCTTCTCCATGAAGTTCTCCTCTCCTCCAGATCTCTAAATCTCCTAGAACCTCCTCTCAACTCTGAGTTCCATTTTCTCCAAGTCTAAGACAGGAACCCGCCCGCATTAGGCCTCTCCCGCCTTCAGCACTGACTTCGGGTGGAGACATAGTCCTGATATCTCTGGAAAATATCTGTTTTCATTTTCAACAAGTTGATCCTTTTGACAAGAAACCTTGGCCACCACATGCATTGTCTTCCTGACACTTGTGCCATAACGATTAGGAATTTCATACTTCCATCCCAAGTTAAGAACTGTCATTTAGGCCCTCATTATAAAAATGATTGTTAATTCTGAAAGATATACTTAGATCATTTTATTCACTATAAACGGAGCTTAGCACCCTTAAAGGATTGTCTGATTTAAGTTTTATAAACAACTTATTAATGTGAAAGCACATTTATGAACTCTGTTCTCCATTGCAGAAACGGGACCTGCAAATGAAGTCCCATTGCATAGTGATCGGCCCAAAGTTAATATCTGAGTTTGTGATGGGCCTTGATTATAATTGTGTCAGATGCTTCTAGGGCAGTGGTTGTCAACCAGAAATAATTCCCCCCTGGGGATGTGTGGCAATGTCTGAAGGGATGCCACTAATACCTAAAATCCACAGGAAAGCACCCACCACCCCAAATTAGTATCCTGTCCCCAATGTCAACACTGACAAGGCGAGAACACCTGCTCTAGACCAGCACTTGTCCACTTCATTACGAATAAAAATCCCCAAAGTCTGTGGTTCAAATGCAAATTCTGATTGATCATGTCTCCAGTGGGCCCCGAGACTGTATCTCTGACAAGCTCCCAGGTGGTGGTGCTGCAGGTCCTCCTGGTCTGTGGACCACAGTGTGAGGAGCTAGGCTGTGGCTCTGTGTCAGAGTCACCTGTAAGTGGTTCTAGGTCTTCTGAACCAAAAATCATCTTTGCACATAATTTTGAAGGAATAGTGTACTCACTTATTCCAGAGGTTGTGCTGAATTCTGTGTTCGTTTCTTAGAATAAGGGCCCTTCAGTGACACAAAATAATGCACTTCTGAAAAGGGCTTTGCAGCAGGCAGAATGTGGGCCTCCAGAGATGTCCAGGTCCTTATCCCCAGCACCTTCGAGCATGATACGTTTTATATCAAGAGAGGGTTAGGGCAGCAGAGGGACAGGCTTGCTAATCGACTGACCTTAGGGTAGAAGATGAGCCAGGCCCACCCCGGTGGGACTGAGGTAACCACCACGGTTCTGTAAGTGGTGAAGAGACAAAAGAGTTGGCCTCAGGGAGATTCTGAAACTGCTGCCCCATGGGCTGTGAGACGGAGGAAGGAAGATGAGCTGAGGAATGCAGCTGGCCAGCAGCTCTACAGGCATTAGAGAGGGTCAGACTCTCCTGAGACTTGGGAAGGAGTGCAGCCCTGCAGGCATCTTGAGATTAGCCAGGGAGACTCCTCTTGAGCTTCTGACATCCCGACTGTAAGAGCGTATATTTGCTTGCGTTAAGCGACTAGTGTGCAGCTATAGGATTCTAATAAAGACATTTATTAGTAAAATTTGTCTGAGGGACCTGAGTTTAAGTGTATTCCTTCATTAGCTTCCGTTGGGTCAGGGCATTTTATGTTAAAAGCACACGTGAAGTAGAAAAGAACTTTTATTAATAAGCTGATGAACAGAATAGATTCAATGACATGGAAGCACAGACCAGACTGACGAATGTCAGAGGGATGGAGGAGGGCGGGGGGTGGAGGGGGAGAGAGTAACCAAAGAATTTATATGCATATATGCACAACCCAAGGACACGGACAATGGTGGGGAAAGGGACTGGGGAGGGGAAAGGGACTGGGGAGGGGGATGGGACGGGGTGGAATTGGTCATTGCGCAGAAAAGGGACATCTGTAATATTTTAAACAAAAATAAAATAAAATAAAAAAGAACTTTTAAATAGATTTGGAGATATTCACCCCATTAGCTACAGTGAAGTCCTCATTGCACAAATGTAAACTGAGTCCGCTGCTTCTGTGGTATTAAGATTTAAGGTACTATGGGTGACTTCTACTTCCCCATCTATATAATTTAGTGACGTTGTTTCTCAGCACCCTATATCTTTGCCTAAAAGTCTGTCAGTCCTCAATTGTTCTTCCCCGACTGCACGACAGAATTTCTCATGAAAAGCAGGGAACGCAGTGCCACTGGGGGAAAAGGCTGAGTGTGGGACAGGAATTCCTACCAATTGTTCCAAGGGAGAAAGTAAACTGGTAACAGGTCCAAGAATATATGCAGCCTTGCTAGAAATAAACTAATTCCAAGTGAAACTATTTAGTTTTATTAACTAGTACTCCTTCCTGTGAATACCCAGCATGAGAGAAGATGCCGCCATGAATGCCTGACCACATGCTGTTGGGAAGCACCGTCCCCCCCAGTGGTCAGGATCTTTCCAATCAATTGAAACATGCTCAAACACACCCCACCCTTGAAATTTAATACAAACACTCTCAGTCCATGGCACTGTTCTTTGCAGCTGATACCCTATTTTCTTCTCTCTGAACAGCAAAACATCTCAGGTATGTTCTCATCTTACTACAACCATTTTATGCATCTCACTCATTCTACAGCGTCATCTAACTGGACTCCCTTCCCATCACTTAATTGTCAGCTAAGGTCCTTGTAGTGCAGATTCATCAAACAAACACATCTTTATTACTCTATTAAATAAATGAATTACAAATTGTTACTTAACCGAGAACGTAGACACCATGCCTCTTGTCTCTGGGCTAGACTGTTTGGGCTCCCAGGTGACTCAGGGAAAAGGTGGCAGGTTCCGTCCTCTCTGACCCTTTCCTGATGTACCTGCTGGGCTCCCAGACTCACCTGGGTGGGGTCTCCGAGAGGAAGGTCTCCGTGTGGAAGACTGAATTGCTCCCTGGATGGTTGATGGTGGAGGTTGAAGCTCTGTCCTCACACAAGACATCAGCAAGGAGTGAAGCAGCAGTTCCTGAGCCAGCTTAAGAATCAAACGCAACGACCATGTCCTGTCCCCCAGCGTTGTGCAAGCTGAGGGACTGCGCAGGGGAGATATTAACAGCTCTCTATATCTGCTCATCAGGCACATTTCCCTCAGGTTATTCCAACTCCTAAGCATGTGATTTCCCTCTGGGCCTCTGGAGTAAGCAGAAAGGAAATTTTTCCTAATGACTCTCTGACCCCCAAGAGACAAGGTTGGAAGTCGAGTGAACTCAGTTTTTATGACTCCTTGTCTTGCTCACATGCTTTCCAGAGGTCTAACCTTCTATGGCCTTATCCCATCCCTGACCACATTTTCTTCAAAGTCTGATTTGGGGTGGGGCACAGACCTGGTATCTCTGGAAACTTGCCATTCTCTTCAACAAGGCAGAACTGTGCTCCTCTGAGATGCAATCTTGGGCACCACACTGTTTGGCTTCCTTACACATTTGTCAAAATAATTAGGGGCTATTGCTTATATCACCAGTTAAGAGCTTTCATTTAGGTGCCTCATAAAATACTTACTAATTATAAGAGATACATTTTGATATTTTTATGCCACATGACCTGAGCCTAACATTTTAAAGGAATTGTCTGATTTAAGTTTTAGAAAAGTCCATTTTATGAGGTAGTATTATGAACTCTCTTCCTTATGGCAGAAATAGGGTTTGATGGAGTTTACCGATCTCCTCAGAGTTCAAACTAATAAGAGGTGGGGTATTCATTGGAATTCTATCAGGATGCTTTTAGTTTTCACTGCGGGGCACTGGTTCTCAACCAGAGGTGACTTTGCCTCGGGCTATTTGGCAAGGTCTGAAGGATGATGCTGAACACTGACAACACCCAGCACAAGTAATTATCCTGCCTCAACTGTCAACATGAAAAGGTGAGAACACCTGGCCTAGACCCACACTTCTTCAGCTTCACTATGCATATGAGTCCCCCAGGTTCTAGTTCGAATGCAGAATCTGAATGATCAGGTCCTGGTGGGCTAGAGATTCTGAGAATCAATAGCAATCTCCTGTGTGATGTTGGTGGTGCAGGTCCTGGTCTGAGGACCGCTCTGAGTAGCGAGGCCGATGTTCTTTGTTAGAGTCAGGCACTGAGAGTTTCATAGCTTCTGGAAAAAAATTGTAGTTGCATGTAATTTTGAATAAATAGGGAATTCACTCATTCCAGAAGCTGTTGTAAGTTCATTGTTCACTTATTTCATGTAAAGATTCACAAGTGACATCATATAATATGCTTCCGAAAAATGCCTTTTGAATTCTTTTACATAAGTGTCCTTGATAAACCAAATACTATATTTCTGAAAAGATTTTCCCTTAGGCAGAGTGAGCACCTTGAAAAGATGCCAGCATCCTAGCCCCAGAAAATTGTAATCTGTCATTTTTCATAGCAAAGGAAGGTTAAGGTAGTAGATGGAATGTGTTTGCTAATCAGCTGACCTTAAGATAAAATTGGCCGGGCATCAAAGCAAAATAAACAAATGGGTCTGCATCTAATGTGGTGAAATACACGTAACATAAAATTTGTCCTCTTAACCATTTTTTAGGTGGACTGCTCAGTGGCATTG
Organism: Miniopterus natalensis; assembly: GCF_054644295.1. Taxonomy (NCBI): domain Eukaryota; kingdom Metazoa; phylum Chordata; class Mammalia; order Chiroptera; family Miniopteridae; genus Miniopterus; species Miniopterus natalensis. The sequence continues at coordinate 68,424,393 of NC_142084.1, read as the reverse complement.
AGTACATTCAGATGCAACCATCGCCAGCATTCATCTCCAGAACCTTCTCATCTTCACAAACTGAAACCCTGTCCCCATTAAACACTCACTCCCCAGCCCCTGGCTCCCACCATCCCACTTCCTGTGTCTCTAACTTTGACTCCTCTTGGGGCCTCATAAAAGTGGAATCATACGCTATTTGTCCTTTTATGACTGCTTTATTTCAGTCAGCATAATGTCCTCAAGGGTCATCCATGTGGTAGCATGTGTCAGAACTTGCTTCCTTTGATTAAAAATTTTAAGTGGTAAAAAACACATGAGAAAATTTACCATTGTGACCACTTTTAAATGTGCAATTCAGTAGTGTCAGGTACATTCACATTATTGTGCAACCAACCTCCCGAATTCCGCATCTTGCAAAACTGGATTCCCACACCCACTAAATACTAACTCCCCCTCACACCACGCAGCCACCATTCTATTTTTTGTTTCTATGAAATTCACTACTTTAGATATGTCATATCAGGATATCATGCAGTATTGTGTTTTTGTGACTGGCTTCTTTCACTCAGCATGGTGTCATTAACTCTGGCTTCTCTTTCAAATTCCTATTTCTCTGTTGTATGTGCATTTCAAAGGCCACCTCCCTCTATCAGGACCCCCACCGGCAATAAATACAACTATCAGGTTGGAAACCAGTATGAATATGTTAAGAGCAAGTCAATAAAAAGAAAAGCAATGTCTACACCAGCATGTTAAAACAGCAGTATGAGGAAAGCAACAGCTTTCCAGCTCTGTTAAGCAATGAGTTAAGACCCTGGAAGAAAAAGCTTTATTTCTCTTCAACCTAGAAATGGTAAGTGGGAGGCAAGCGGTCAAGGGGGGATGTTCATATTTGGAGGGGGCCTGACCCTCTTATAGTAGAACTTCCATATCTGCTCATACACATATTTTCACTCTCACTCTCTTCTCTAAGGTCATTGAGCAGTTGTCGATGGATGTAGAAATAAAACCTGATTGAATTGAAATTTTCACAAGTGGTAGATGCGGAGATGGCCCAATTCTTGACTCCATGTCTTTGGCAATGTTACTGTGAACTCCTCCCATGCAGAGGTGGAGTTTATTTCTCCATCTTTGAATGTGGGCTGAAGTTAGGATTTTACTGGTTTTGGCCAATATGATATGGTGGAAGTGACAGTGTGCTTGAGCAGGCCTCGGTGCATTTCTGCTGTTCTCACTCGGAGCCCTGTTTCGGCCATATGATCAAACCCAGGTGGGCCTCCCAGAGAAGGAAAGGACATGTGGACAGAGCTCATTTATTCCAGCCAAGCGCTCCCTACATCAGTCACAGTACCTGAGCCCCTAATACATGAGAAAGCCCGGCCAAGGTCAGCAGAGACATACCAGCTGTCCCACAGCTGAGTCCAGGCTCGTGAGGAGACCAGCGGTGATCAGAGCACCTCCCCACTATACAAACCCATTAGAAAATAAAGGAATTCTACTAAACCTTTTGCTTTTAGGATGGCTTGTTCTGTAGCAATAGTGGATTGTTAGTATAATCAAAGGGAACAGAACTGAGGGGAAGTATAATAATCTGCTACTTCTTACTTTTGCCATTTGTACTGATATCTGAGGACAGCGTTCACAACCATTCTGTTATTCAAATGTATTTCAGAAAACTGTCTCAAAGTGAGCCCACTGAGGTTCCCTTCCTGGCAGTCAGGACAGTGTGGAAAGACGTAAATGTTTGTGCAAGAAAATTTGTGATTCTTAGTCACATGACTGGACAGGATTTCAACTTCTGTTTGATTCGTCTTCTGATCAAAAACATTGACAATATTCCCACTTATAAAGGAGATATAAGTTATATGATATTGATGCTAATCATTCACTGTGCCTTTGGCAGATTTGAAAAAATTTAGAAGGTGGAGATATTTAAATTAGGGCACTAGAATGAGTCACATTTGTAGGGAGCACATTGAAAGTTTTTAAGCAGAAACAGGAAAATAGTGCAGAAAAAAATCATAAAAGACTCCAGGTAATTCTTCAACCTGACGAATAAGAATTACACATGGACATCATATTCCACATGTTATTTCATTAATTTTTATTTTATTTTTATTGATTTTTTTTTTTTTTTAGAGAGGCAGGAAGAGAGAGAGAGAGAAACATCGATGTGAGAGAGAAAAAACAATCGACTTCCTCCTATGTGCTTCCCAACAGCGATGGAACCGGTAGCCTAGGTTCATGCCCTAAGCAGGAATTGAACCCACAATCTTTATGGTGCACAGGATGATGCTCCTAGCAACTGAGCCGCTAGGCCAGGGCAATCAGCCACACTTTGATGAGTAGATGTGCACCAGGAAAAATATTTTTGTATAGTGATAAATGGTATGACTATTTTTGCTTCTCTGACTGTAACCATATTAGATCAGTCTAATTATTAAAATGTATATTTCCATATAGACTGCTCTTGGGAACATCTATTTGATAGTCAATTTTTGCCAGAGGCTATGGTATGTGGACACACAGCTGTATACCTCAATGAAGGATATAAAACCAGGAGACGGGCTATAAAACATACTAGCATGTTGAAGTCTACATTATCAAGAAGAGCAGTAAAGGTGGTGCTGTAGAAAATGGTGAACAAATAAGTGAAAACTGTGGCCTCAGATTTTCCTCTACAATAAAATTATGTTAATGGCCTTAGTACAGTTCTGTCCACAGGGGTAGTATGATTTATGACAATTCTTTCAGGAAAACAATAGAAAAATTACTTGGAGTGATATATGTCATAAGAGAATAAATTATGCTAAAGTAATTCATTTAACACATGAGATAAATGAGAATTTCCAATTATATATGTATGGTTCAAAGGTTGAAATAATTTGTCCTAGACGGTTTGGCTCAGCAGTTTAAGCTTCAGCCTATGGACTGAAGGGTCCCAGGCTTGATTTTGCCCAGGGGCCGGTGCCTCAATTGCAGGTTCCATCCCTGGCCCTGGTTGGGGTGGGGTGCATGTGGGAGGCAACCGATCCATGTGTCTCTCATATTGATGTTTCTCTCTCTCTATCTCTTCCACTCTCTCTGAAAAGCAATGAAAGAATATCCTCCTGGGAGGATTAAATTAAAGAAAAGATTGGATTAGTTTGTGTTAGAACTTCTGGTTCTGAGGCTTTGTACTCTGTATTCATGGGAACTTCTTCAGACAAGTACGGTTGATCCTTGAAAAGCTTCCCTGCCAAGGAATCTCTTCAGGGCCCTCTTTATGTCTTTGTTCCTGAGACTGTAGATGAAGGGGTTCAGCATGGGTGTGACCACCGTGTACATCACCGAGGCTGCTGCACTTGCATGGGAGCTGTTGGTAGCAGCAGAGCTGAGGTAAACTCCTAGGCTTGTACCATAAAATAAGGACACAACCGAGAGGTGAGACACACAGGTAGAAAATGCTTTATACTTCCCCTGAGCTGATGGGATTCCACAGATGAAGGAAATTATCTTAGAGTAAGAGTAAAGGATCCCAGCAAAGGGACCACCACCCAGCAGCCCAGCTGAAAAATACATTATTATGTTGTTAAGAAAGGTGTCAGAACAGGCAAGTTGGACCACCTGATTGAGTTCACAGAAAAAGTGGGAGATTTCCAAGTCTGAGCAGAAGAGCAGACCCAACACCATCAAGCTTTCTAACAAGGAATTCAGGAAACTCATGATCCAGGAAACTAGAACCAGCAGTCCACAGAGCCGGGGGTTCATGATGACCGTGTAGTGCAGGGGGTGGCAGATGGCCACATACCTGTCATAGGCCATCACGGTCAGGATAAAGTCATCCAATGCCACAAAGAGTATGAAAAAATACATCTGGGTGACGCAGCCTGCGTAGGTGATGGCTCTGCTCCGCGTCTGGATGTTCACCAGCATCTTCGGGACGGTGGTGGAGGTGAGGCAGATGTCCACCAAGGACAGGTTGGACAGGAAGAAGTACATGGGCGTGTGGAGGCGGGAGTCGGAGCCGACGGCCAGCACGAGGAGCAGGTTTCCCAGCACGGCCACCAGGTACATGGAGAGGAACAGCCCGAAGACGAGGGGCTGCAGTTCCAGGGCCTGTGAAAGCCCCAGGAGAAGAAATTCTGAAATCTGTGTACCGTTGCCTCGTTCCATGTGTTGCAGTTAACTACCAAGAAAAAGAAAGAAAAAACGAATAACTAATTTTCATATTAGCAAGCATTGGTAACTGAGAATAAATGGCACATTTCTATTTTAGAATCAGGGAAGTCATTTGCATATTGGGTGTATGATCTGGTTCCCATTAAGGCATCTCTATTGCCATTTCCCAGTAGAATTTCCTTCTCTACCGTCAACCTGTTGATGGTATATTGCTGTTTTATTGAGGATGTCTTTCAGTATTTGAGGAATATATATTGATTCTAGACCATGTTCCAGGCACTGTTCAGAGTATAGGTACTTCAAAACAAAGTCTACAAACTAATGATGGAGAAAGACTATAATTAAATAAAAATAATAATATACATATCCAATGGTGCAGATGCTATAAAGAAAAGTAAATCACATTAAATGGAGAGAGTGGATAGAGGGTGTTCTGTTTTATAGAGTTTAGCCAGGACTTGCCATCAGGCCCAACTTTAACAGACACCTCAAAGAAGAATGAGCAGGAGCCTGAAGTGGAAGTATTTCCCAGGCAGAAAGAACAGCCAGTGCAAAGGCCCTGAGGAAGTTGGTTGTTGTAGAAAATCAAGTCTCAGGAGTTTCAAGATGCCAGCGGAGAAGGTGGATTATTTTTGCACCTCTTCTCAGAACAAACTGGAAATAAAACTAAATTGTGAAACATACACCCTGAATTACTAACTGAAGAGTAGCTGAAGAGGAGACTTAAACAAGGAAGTGCAGAAGCCACCTTGACACTTGCGGGAAGGTGTGGCTGCCAGAGGGGCTGACACCCCTCCCCCAGGGCAGCCCAAGTTTGAGGAGGGACATCTCCGCTGTGTGTGTGGGGACGTGTTTCCCCTGAGAGAAGTGAGGTCGGGACCCCAGGCTGGGCTCTCCAGGTCGGAGAACCAGAGCCAGGAACATCCGCCCATGCCCACGTAGTAGCGCCCAGTAGTGAAAGGCTGCAGGGCTTCTCTCCACTAGGGAGAGACCAGACAAAGTCACATTTTTTATTTTAAAGGGTCGGAGCACCGGATTTTCATTTGCAGCCACTCACCCTGGGCTTTGGCAGAGGGAGGGAGGTGCTGACTGGAGTCACCTGAGGAGAGCCTGGGGTGGGTGGCAAGTGGGAGAGCAGCTGCTGGGATACCTGTGCTCAGTCACCCTCCCTGATACCGCAGCAGCCATTTTTCCTGAGTGGTGCAAGCTCCTTCCAGCAGCAGCAACCTGGGAAAAAGCGATTACCACCCCTTCTGGGACACAGCTCACCCCACCCCCTGGAATCCCACTGTCCCACCCTGCACCTGGACCCCTGCTGAGAAGGCAGCAGCAGAAGTGGAACCCACAGGTCTGGGCAGGCTCGGGGGCATCGGTGACTGGCTTTTGAGCAGGGCCATTCCCCCAGCTTTCCTGGGAACCTGACTGGCAGACACTTTCCGCTCATGGGAGAGCTGATAGGAACGCCTGACTTCGGCAGACCCCACCAGCTTGCCTGAGAGTGTACCCGCCTGCTAAGGTAAGGGAAATGTTCCAGGACAGACTCAGACCAGTGGCTCTGGGGTAGGGGGACATCCCCACCATCTTCCCTGAAGTCTGAACCACACCTCCTCTTCACAGGAGATACCATCTTTCCAATTTCACCAAAAGCCCTTTGAGAAACAGCCTTTGTACTCACTAAGTCCGGCAGCCAGCAGGCAGGTGGAGGCAGGCAAAGGTGCATCCCAAGGTGCTTTGGGATGTTTGCTGACCCGCCCCGGGCCTCATGCTGCTATAAAGGCAGCCTTGGAGCCGAGCTTGGTTTCTCCCGTGCACAGCCAAGAGCAATGAGGCAGCCCCAAACTGCGGATCACTTCTAGCTTTGCGCAGGTTGCTGAGAGCCAAACGCGGACAGCTTCTGACATCAGCCAGTACCAATGTAACTCTGGGAGGCCTGAGGCCATCAACACACAAAGCAGACAGCCTCAGACAACATAAGACCGGGATCCAAAGGGAGATCCCAGCAGGCACTAAACTCCGCCGAGATGAACTCCACTGTGCTCTGTGTTCTTTTTTATTTTATTATTTTCTTTTTTGTTGCTTTATTATTTCATTTCAATCTTTTTTCTTTCACATATCTTATTTTTCTCCTTACTTTTTTATTCTATTTTTCTTTCTCCTTTTTCCTTTTCTTAATTTTTTCTCTCTTCTTTTTTACCATTTTTCTTTTCCTATTCTTAATTCTTGTTTTTCTCTCTCCTTATTTCCTTTAATATTTTTTTCTTCCACTTATTTTCTTCTTCTTTTTTCTTCTTTTACTACTCTTGTTCTCTTTTCTCTTTTCCAATGCATTCTTGTGTTGTGATTACTTTTGTTGTTGTTGGGTTCTATTGCATGTTTTTGTTTTGTTTTGTTCAGTCAGCACCTAAACAATAGCTCACACATGTGGTTAGGCTTGAGCTTCACAGTCAGCCAGTCTGAGGGGAGATCCCACCCAAGAATAGCACAACCATAATCAAGACCCAATTACAACAGGAGAGCCCAAATCACCCACACAAGGGACATTCCCAGAGCTTCCAGTTCAGGAGATCAAGGGACTGTACCACTGGGTCCACAGGACACTTCCTACAGAGGGCCACTCCACAAAGTGTGGGAGTCATAGCAGTTCTATCTAACACATCAAAACCAACACAAAGAGACAGTTAAAACGGGGAGAAAAAGAAATAACCCCCAAATGAAAGAAAAGGAGAGATCTCCAGAAAAAAGCTCAATAAACTGGAGGCAAGTAATTTATCAGGCATAGAGTTCAAAGTAATAGTTAAAAGGGTGCTTAGAGAACTTAATGAGAACTACAAGGAAGGTAATGGGAACTACAAAAAACTTAGTGGGAACTACATCAGCATGAAAAAGGACATAGGAACCTTAAATAAGAACTACTCAGAAAGGAAGAATACCATAACCGACATCAAGAATACACTGGAAGGAATTAAAAGTAGGCTGGATGAAGCAGGGTAACAAAAAGAAAAAAAATGAGCATAGTTTAAAGGAACTTGGTACAACATGAAAGGTAACAATAATGACAGAAAACTTCTTTAACCTAGTGAAGGAAAAAGTCACACAAGTTCAGAGAGAGTAGTCCTAATCAAGATGAACTCAAATTGACCCATACCACGACACCTCATAATTGAAGGGGCAAAGATTCAAGACAAAGAATCTTAAAGGCAGCAAGAGAGGAACAGTAAGTTACCTACAAGGGAGTTCCCATAGGCTGTCAGCTGCTTTTCTACAGAAATACTTTAGGCCAGAAGAGATTGGCCTGAAGTATTCAAAATAATAAAAAGGAAGAACCTGAAACCGAGACTACACTATCCTTCAAGGCTCTCATTCAAAATTGAAGGTGAAATAAGGATCTTCCCAGGCAAAAAAGGGCTAAAGGAGTTCAATACCACCAAACCAGCATTGCCAGAAATGTTACAGGGGCTGCTTTAAGAAAAAGAAGAAATGGAGAGAGAGGGGAACATAGGTACAAAATCATGGCAATAAATAAGTACCTGTCAATAACCACCTTAAATGTAAATGGATTAAAGGCTCCAATCAACAGACATAAGGTAGCTGAATGGATAAGAAAACATGGCTGATATACATGCTGCTTTCAAGAGGCCTACCTCAGAACAAAAAATTCACACAGACCAAAAGTGAAGGCATGGAAAAATATTCCATGCAAATGGAAATGAATAAAAAGCTGGGGTAGCAATACACATATCTGACAAAATAGACTTCAAAACAAAGGCCATAACAATAGACAAAAAGGTCACTACACAGTACTGAAGGGATCCATCCAATAAAAGGACATAACCATGGAAACATATATGCACCTTATACAGGAGAACATAAATGTATTAAAAAAACAACAAACACCTCTTGGGGCACTTTAAGAGAGACTTGCAGCAATATAGTCATAGTAGGGGCTTTAATACTACAGTATCATCACTGGATAAATCTTCCAGACAAAAAGTCAACAAGGAGATAGTGAGCTTAAGTGACAAATTGGATCAGATGGATTTAATTGATATTTCCAGGACATCTTATCCTAAAGCAACAGAATATACATTCTTCTCACATGCATATGGAGCATTCTCAAAGATAGACCACATGGTAGGACAGAAAATAAGTCTTAAAAAATTCAAGAAAATTGAAATCATATCAAGTATCTTCTCAGATAACAATGGCATGAAACTAGAAATTTCAGTGTTTTTAAACTAAATTAAAAACACAAATGGAAGCTAAATAGCATGTTATTAAATAATGAATGGGTTACCAAGGAGATCAAGGAGGAAATAAAAAAATTACGTCTAGCCGTAGTCAGTTTGACTCAGTGGTTAGAGCACAGGCCTGTAGACTGAAGGATCCCAGGTTCAATTCCAGCCAAAGGCACATACCTCGGCTGCAGGCTCAGTCCCAGTTGGGGCAAGTGCAGGAGGCAACCAATTGATGTGTCTTTTTCACATCAATGTTTCTCTCTCTTTCTTTCTCTATCCCATCCACTCTCTCTGAAAAGCAATGGAAAAAATATCCTCAGATGAGGATTAAAAAAAAATTACCTCTAAATTAATGAAAATTAACACACAACAGCCCTAAATTTATAGGACACAGCAAAAGCAGTCCTAAAAGAAAAGTTCGCAGCATTACAGGCCTACCTCAAGAAGCAAGAAAAATCTCAAATAAACAATCTAATCCTAAACCTAAAAGAACTAGAAAAAGAACAACAAGAAAAACCCAGAGAAAGCAGAACGAAGGAAATAATAAAGATATGAGTGAAAATGGATGACATAGAGTCTTAAAAAGCAATGCAAAAGATCAATGAAACCAAGTGTTGGTTCTGTGAGAAGATCAACAAGATTGATGAACCTGTAGCCATTCTCACAAAGAAGCAAAGAGAGAGGACCCAAATAAGTAAAATCAGAAATGAAAGAGGTGGCCTGTCCAGGTGTGGCTCAGCGGTTGAGTGTCGACCTGGGACCCAGGAGATCTGGGTTCGATACCAGGTCAGGGCACATGCCCGGGTTGGGGGCTGCAGCCAATCAATGACTCTCTCATCATTGATGTTTCTATCTCTCTCTCTCCCTCTCCTTTCCTGTCTCTGAAATCAATAAAGATATTAAAAAAAGAAAAAAAAGAAAGAAAAGAGGTGAAGTAAAATATGACATTACATAACTACAAAGGAGGGTAAAAAAAAAAAAATACTATGAACAACTATATGCCAACAAATTGGAGAACCCGGAAGAAACCGACAAATTCTTAGAAACATACAACCTTCCAAACCTGATTCAGGAAGAATCAGAAAACCTGAATAGACTGATAACAACTAATGAAATTGAAGCAGTAATAAAAAAACTCCCAGCAAACAAAAGTCCTGGACCCAATGGCACACAGGTGAATTTTACCAAACATTCAAAGGAGAAGTAACACTGATCCTCCTCAAACTATTCCAAAATATTCAAGAGGAGGGAAGACTTTCAACGTTTTTTATGAGACCAAAATTATCCTAATTCTAAAACCACATAGAGACACTATGAAGAAAAAAAATTACAGGCTAATATCCCTGGTAAACATAGATACTAAAATCCTCAACAAAATATTAGCAAGTTGGATCCAGCAGCACATTAACAAGATTATACACCATGACCATGTGGGATTTATTCTTGGGATGCAAGTCTGGTACAATATCTGCAAATCAATAAATGTGATACATCACATAAATAGAAATGAAAGATAAAAATCAAATGATCATATCAATAGATGCAGAACAAGCATTTGATAAAATCCAGCACCCATTTATGAGAAACACTCTCAGCAAAGTAGGAATACAGGGATTATACCTCAACATTATAAAGGCCATATATGACAAACCTACAGCTAGTATACTCAATGGGCAGAAACTAAAAGCATTTCCATCTAAAAACAGGAACAAGACAGGGATGTCTGCTTCCTCCACTCTTATTCAACATAGTACTGGAAGTCTTAGCCACAGCAATCAGACAAGAAGAAAACATAAAAGGCATCCAAATTGGAAAGGAGGAAGTAAAACTGTCATTATTCACAGATGACACATGATACTGTATGTAGAAAACCATAAAGACTCCACCAAAAGACTACTAGATCTAATAAATAAATTTGGCAAAGTAGCAGGATACAACATTAATATCCAGAAAATGGTAGCACTTTTGTATGCCAATGAAGAAAATCAGAAAGAGAAACTAAGAAAATAATCCCATTTACTATTGCAAGAAAAAAAATGAGATACCTAAGAATAAACTTCACAAAGGAGGTAAAAGACCTGTACTTGGAAAAGTATGGAACATTGAAGAAAGAAATAAAGGAAGATGCAAACAAGTGGAAGCATATACCATCTTCATGGATTGGAAGAATTAACATCATTAAAATGTGCATCTACCCAAAGCCATCTAAAGATTCAACACAATTCCTGTTAAGATACCAATGGCATATTTTACAGATCTAGAACAAATAGTCCACAAATTTATATGGAACCAAAAATGACCCCGAATAATGTCAGCAATCTTGAAAAAGAAAAACAAAGTTGGATGGATCACAATACCAGATATCAAACAATACTACAGAGCCACTGTAATCAAAACAGCCTGGCACTGGCACAAGAATGGGCATATAGATAAATGAAACAGAACAGAGAGCCCAGAAATCAATCCATGCCTCTCTGGTCAATTAATATTTGACAATGGAGGCAAGAGCATACAATGGAGCAAAAACAGTCTCTTTAATCAATGGTGTTGGGAAAATTGGACAGGTACATGCAAAAGAATGAAACCAACCCCCCAATTTACACCATACATAAGAGTAAACTCAAGATCTCACTTATATGTGGAATCTAAAGAACATAATAAACTGATGAACAAAATAGAATCAGTGACATATAAGCATAGGACAGACTGATGAATCTGAGGGAAGGTGGGTGTGGGTGGGTGTGGGGTTAAAATTAACCAAATAATTTATATGCATATATGCATAACTCATGGACACAGATAATTGTGCGGTGAAGGTCTGGGGTGGGGGGAGAAGGGGTCAATGGGGAGAAAAGGAGACATCTGTAATATTTTCAATAAAGATAAAATTTAAAAATAGGATAAAAGACTTCTTGTAAGTCACAAAACCTTAAAAATCCTAGAAGAAAACATAGGCAGTAAATTCTCAGACACTCATTGGAAAAATATTTTTTGCTGATATGTCTCTGAAGGCAAGGCAAACAGGAAATAATAAACAAATGGGAGTACATCAAACTAAGAAGTTTCTGAACAGCAAAGACACCATCAACAAAATGAAAAGGGAACTCACCATATGGGAGAACATATTCAGCAGTGATTCATCTGAGAAGGGGTTAATCTCCAAAACATATAAAGAACTTCTACAACTCAACACCAGGAAGACAAACGACCCGTTTAAAAATAGGCAAAGGACCTGAATAGACACTTCTCCAAAGAGGACAAACAGATATCCAACAGACATATGAAAAAGTGCTCAAGGTCCATGATCATCAGAAAGATGCAAATAAAAACTACGACGAGATATCACCTCACACCTGTCAGAACTGCTTCTGTCACTAAATCAACAAACAAGTGCTAGCAAAGCTGCAGAAAAAAAGGGAACACTAGTACACTGTTGGTGGGAATGCAGACTGGTGCAGCCACTGTGGAAATCAGCAGAAGTTTCCTCAAAAAGATAAAAATTGAACTGCTTTTTCATCCAGCAATTTTACTTCCAAGTATATATGCTAAGAATCCTGATATATCAATCAGAAAAAATATGTGCATCCCTATGTTCATAGTAGCATTATTTACAATAACCAAGATCTGGAAACAGCCCAAGTGCCCATCAGTAGATGAGTGGATAAAAAAAGCTGTGGGACATTTACACCAAGGAATACTACATGTCTGGAAAACAGAAGGAACTCTTACCCTTTGAGACAGCAGGAATATACCTGGAGATTATTATGAAAAGCGAAATAAACCAGCCAGAGAAAGATAAATATCATATGATCTCATTAATATGTGGAATCTAAGGGAAAAAATAAACAGGCAGACAATATAGAAGCAGAGGCATGGATACATGGAACAATCTGACAAATGTCAGAGGGCACGGGGGTGGCAGGTGAAGGAAGGGGAAGGGATTAGCTAAAGAACATACCTGCATAGCCACCAACGCAGACAATAGTGTGAGGAGGGCCAAGAAGCAGGGTGGGGGCTGGGTGGCCGTGGACAAAGGAGAAAAAGGAGGACATCTGCAATAGTGTCGAGAATAACATATTTAAATAAAATAAAATAAGGAAAACCAAGGCTCCAAATGAGCCAGTGTGTCAAGGGGATTGAGCAAGGCAGAGGAGGATGAGAGATGGGGTCAGAGAATTTTGGGAGATGAGGTGGCCTGTATGTGGCTGTTGAAACTTCAAGTCACAGAGGGTGCCTTCTGCACGTTATGCAGATCTTGCGCTTTATTAATCTGATTGTGAAAGCATCCCATGATTGAAAAGGATCACCTTCTTAGTACCTTCTGTTGATATTAGAGTCAACTTGGATTATATGAGACCAGGCACCCCTGCTCTGAGGACTGCTCTCAGTTCACTAGGCACACACACACCACAGCACACCATGGCCTCCTCATCAGTGTTATTTCCATGACCTTCTCCCTCCCTTCCAAACAATTTAGGCTGTGAGGAAACACAAGTCAAGCTGTTGGGGTCAAGTACCTCTTCCAAAAATAATTTAGAAATAGTACGTCGATATTCCCGTCATGAGCCTCCCACGGACAAATATACTTGGGGTTCCATATTGCTATGCCCATTTTCTGCCCTGTATTTAAAGAAACATAAACAATAGCTTAAATAAACACAGAGGGAGAGGCAGCAATAAAGTGGACCTGAGGAAGAAAAGAGATCTAATAAGCTCAGGGGGTCCCTGAGAGACAATGAGGAAGAAAAATCTTCTTTGGATTCTGGCAGCCTTCCAACCCTAATTATACCCCTTTGAAGGCAGGCAAAGGAACAGAGGAGAAAGAATAAATTTCTTCAAAAGACAAAGATACTTGAAATATAAGTGTGAAACAGCTTACAGATTGACTACCCCAAATGAAAACTGACCAAATAAAATAAACCAATAATTCACAAAAACAACACAGGTTGAATATTTTTAATACCAAGCTATACAAGTCTGGTTTCTCTTGTGCCTCTTGTATATAAAAAGCAATGGAGAGAATACAATATGACTCAGTGATAGATTTGAGCCCACACTATTAATAAACTCCCACGATTCCCCCCATATACATACATAAAATTACTCAATGACAATAAAGTTGATAGCAAAATCCCCAGTTCTTTGTTTAGAAGAATGCAATAAAAAACAGGAGTAAAAGCACTCTGGACACACTATACAAGTGCCATGACTTGTACAGACAATTTACAGGAGAGAAAACAAAGGAATAACTAACCCGCCAGAATATTCTGGTCACAGGCAATGAAGAATTTGCAAAGCTCAGCCACTTACCACAGCACTTTACACTTATCAAGGAAATTCCTTTTCATGTGAACTGAATACAGAGTGAAAGAAGACCCTGTGAAATGCATGTCTCATGAACTACTGCTGCAAGGTAATATTGGCAAGAAATAAACTGGATCTGTACTTTCTCATCAATATGGACCTGTGGTTGAATAGGCCCCGTGATAAAAGTAAAGAAGAACTGCCCTCACTTTCCTGGGCAGCCCTCCCTACCTACTACTCTATTGTCCTACTCCCTTTATTGCAAAACTCACTGTATATGTTCTGCTTTTACCTGAAAGACTTTATGCCTCCCATTGCCACCTCTAATTGGGCTTCCATCAGTTAATTGTCAACAGTTACCCATGTGTTGCTTAGTTCAGGGTTCACTTCTCCTATTAGCATCATAAATTAATCATTAATTCGTTAATCAGACAAGCAAACAACCAGAGGCTGATGGCTGTCAAGAGACCTCAGGTAAATGACTTGGCTTTGATGCTCTCTGGCCCTTTCCCGCAGTACCCGCTGGGCCGTTGGACTCACCTCATTGGGAACTGTGAGGGGAAGGCCTCGGTGTGAAATTCCAACCTCCTGGAAGGTTGATGATGGAGACTGAAGCTCTCTTGCCAGACAAGACAGCAGGGAGGAGGCAAGCATTGGTCTTCTAGACAAACTTTGGTCCAAAAGCAACAACCGAGTCCCATCCAGTCCAAGATTGTTCACGCTGAGAGACTGGAGATGAGGCGATATTTACAGCTCCCTGGGCCTGCTCATTAGGTACATTTCTGTCTTGTTATTCCAACCTCTGATCACATGATTTCCCTGTGGGTCAGACACAATGGAAAGTTTTCCTGGAGACTCTGTGTTCCCAAAAGACCAGGTTAGAAGTCAAGGGAATCCAGCGTCTATTGGCTTTCAGTGGACTAACCTCCCAGCATCTTATCCCAACTCTGATTGAAAATATTTCAAGTCTGCATTAGAAAACTGGAATCTCCAAATATTGACACGTGGTAGGGATACAGGCCCTGACATCTACATAAAATTGCTATTTTTTTTCAACAAGGGGGAGAACTAAGTTCCTTTGATATAAACTTATATCACTGGGCTTCATGAGAAATTAGCCAAAACAATTTGGTATTTCAACCTTATACAACAAGTTAAGGGCTGTCATTTAGTCCCTCGCTCTGAAATATTTGTTAATTATAAGAATTATATGTAGAATTTTTTTGCACTATTATCTAAGCTTGCAATAGGAAAGTAAATAGATTCTTCCCTGCAGGCTCCAGAAGAAACCTAGCCCTGCAAACATTTGGATTTTAGCCCACTGAGACCCATTTACTGTTTCTGACCTCAGGAACTGTAACAGCACAAATGTGCTTGTTTTAAATCACTCATGCGGTAATTTTACATTAGCTTTAAAAACTGAATACGGACAATTATTGAATGAAATTTTCTTCAGGAAACTGAGAATAAGTGTCTCAATCCATTCAGTTAGCATCCCCTGTTAAAGGCATTTTGAGCTGTAATCCTCCCTTACGTAGAAGAAATTTGTAACCAGTTTGGAGATACTCAGCCTCTTTAGCTGGTAGAGAATTTCTTATTGCATAAATGCAAATGTGCTTCAGATTTTGATGCCTTTGAGGTATTAACATAGGAAAAGTAATTCATCATATAAGTCCTGTCTACCATTTACTTCACATCTTCATGTCCAAATTTCTGCTTCTTTTCATTTTATGTCCATTCAAACACTTATTCTTTTCATTTCTATCCTCTTCAACTTTCTCTTAAGTTTCCTTTCAACATAAACTATGAGATTATAAGTGAGTTTGTTTTGTGTACATATGTGTGTGTGTTTGAACTTAAAATTTATACAAATGAACACACATATACATACACACAACTTTACCTTTGAACATTTAGTTCGGGCTCAATAAAATATATCCACATATCTTGTTTATTTTTTTCAACATCCATCCAAAGTCAAGTTTACTTTCCACATGACCTTCAGAAATAAGGACATTGATGCTCAGGCATATTAAATGTTTAACAATTACATTAAGAAACCATTAAATTTTATTGTGCAGTTTCTTGACTTATACAGAAATGGAACCATGAAGTATGGACTGTAATGTTTGTATGGCTTTTATACATCAAATTGTGCATTTTCATGATCAGTTTATATTATGTAATTATACTTCAGTGAATTACTTAGAAGGACAAAAGCCTAAGATCTAGAGCTCTGGTGGCTGATTCAGGCAGAGAAATGGTAGGAGGAATCTCTTCTAACTGGGAAGAAAGCAAAGTGTCATGAATATAGGAACAGTAGAAGTAAAATAAAACAGTTCACATTCGGTATTCTTCCTTTTCTTTAAAATAGAAGATAAAAGTAGATATAGAAATAGGGTAAACTGATCATATATTGCTTCAAGGGAGAAGGGCACCATGACCACACACAACATCATGAATGAGCCTTAGAAACAAACGAAGAGACTCACAGCTGACTATAGACTCACAAGGGGACAGGCAGAGCTCAGAACACCTCCCAGCCATACAATCTCACTTGGTGAGAATGACATTACATTAAAAAATTTGCTTGTAGGTTGGCTTGTCATGCGGCAATACTTACTGATACAATTATCAAAGTGAACAGGAGTGAGGGCAGTAATGATATGCTGCTGATTGTTGTTGGCATTTGTTGTAATTTCTGAAGACGGCATTCATGGTTACTGAGTTATTTTCATTTACTTCAGACAACTGTGTTTAAAAACTCTTATTGGGGTTCATTTCCTTGTAACCAGGAGAGGTGAAAAGAACACATATGTTTGTGTGGGAAATCTGGCAATCTTGATTTACAGGACTAAACAAGAATGCAAGTTCTATCCTGAGTCATTCTTTGACCATTAAAGATGAATAGAATCCTGAGCATAAGAGAGACATATATTGGAAGAAAGTGATAATGATCATTCACCATCCCTTCCAGGCTTATGGAAAATTTAGAAATGGGATCTATATTCTTTATAGTAATGAAAAGAGTCCTATCAGAGGCAGCACTGAAAGTTCTCAAGCAGGAACATAAAGATAATTCAATACAACATGGAAAAATACCAACCAAACTTCAATCATATGAA
Organism: Miniopterus natalensis; assembly: GCF_054644295.1. Taxonomy (NCBI): domain Eukaryota; kingdom Metazoa; phylum Chordata; class Mammalia; order Chiroptera; family Miniopteridae; genus Miniopterus; species Miniopterus natalensis. The sequence continues at coordinate 68,407,586 of NC_142084.1, read as the reverse complement.
TAAACCACTTTATGAATATGCATCGTTCCTCCATACTCCAATGAGTAGATGTACACCATGAAGAAGAACTATTTTACACAGTAATACAATGTGTGATTTTAAAATTTACTTCATGTATTGAAACTTATCTGTGATATTAAGGTGGTACTAGGTCAACCTATTTATTGAAACATGTCTTTCAATGAACAGCCCTCTTGGAGACAAATGTTCGATAATCACTTTGCAAGTGGCTAAGGTAGGGATTGTGAACACTGAGCTGAAAGAGAACAGGATCTTAAAGAGGAGAAGAAACACCAGTCACCAGGTATTAAACACACCTGCATGTTAGAGTCCACATTATCAGGAAGGGCAGTTAAGATGGTGATATACAAAAGAATGTCAGACATAACAATGAAAAAGAGAGGTCTCTGACTTTCCACTCATAAAATTGTGTAAATTGCCTTGTTCATTAGGGTAGTTTTTTCCATAGAAGTAGCACAATTCAGGATGATTGTTTTAGTAAAAACCAATTATTTGGTGATATATATGTCATTTTAGCCAAATTATTCTAAAAATATCCATGTTGTCTCATTAAGTAAATGGAATTTTCCAAATTGTTTTACTCCATGTTAGAAATAAATTTGGAATAATAGAAAAACCACAAAGAGGAAAGCTGATGGATATCTGACAGAGCAGAAAGCTTAACTGAGTTACGTAAATTGAATAGAGAAGATGAGGTCAAAGAAATGGAAATTCCAGGAAATAAATGGAAAGAGCAAGTTCTACTTCCATAGTCTGAAGACAATCAGAATATCCAATTCAGAGCCTTTGATCTGGGCAGTCATGGGCAGGCCTTCATCCTTAGGACAATGGCCTGCTTGTAGTTTCCTTCACAAAGAATGTTTTCAGGGCCTGTTTGATGTCTTTGTTCCTGAGACTGTAGATGAAGGGGTTCAGCATGGGTGTGACCACGGTGTACAACACAGAGGCCATTGCACTGGCGTGTAAGCTGTGAGTAGCAGCAGAGCTGAGGTACACGCCCAGCATTGTACAATAAAATAAGGAGACAACCGAGAGGTGAGAGGCACAAGCAGAAAATGCTTTATACTTCCCCTGAGCTGATGACATTCCGTGTATGCAGGACACTATCTTAGAGTAAGAGTAAAGGATCCCAGCGAATGACCCACCACCAAGCAGGAGAGCTGAAAAATACATCACCATGTTATTTAAAAAGGTGTCTGAACAGGCAAGTTTGATCATCTGATTGAGTTCACAGAAAAAGTGGGGGATTTCCAAGTCCATGCAGAAGGATAGTCGTAATGCCATTAAGCTTTGTAGCATGGAATTTAAGATACTTGTGATCCAGGACGCCAGAACCAGCAGTCCACAGAGCTGGGGTTTCATGATGATTGTGTAGTGCAGGGGGTGGCAGATGGCCACATACCTGTCATAGGCCATCACGGTCAGGAGGAAGACATCCAACACCGCAAAGAGTATAAGAAAATAAATCTGGCTGATGCAGCCTTCATAGGTGATGACTTTGCTCTGTGTCTGGATGTTGAGCAGCATCTTCGGGACGGTGGTGGAGGTGAAGCAGATGTCCACCAAGGACAGGTTGGACAGGAAGAAGTACATGGGCGTGTGGAGGCGGGAGTCGGAGCCGACGGCCAGCACGAGGAGCAGGTTTCCCAGCACGGCCACCAGGTACATGGAGAGGAACAGCCCGAAGACGAGGGGCTGAAGTTCTGGTTCCTCTGAGAATCCCAGGAGAAGAAATTCTGAAATTTGTGTAAGATTCACTGGTTCCATGTGAAGGAGGCGACTACCAGGAAAGAGGAAAATGACATGACTAATTTACCTACAAACTTGCATTATTCACATATGGGAAATGCTACAATTCATATTTTGCAGTCCACACATTAATTTTAATATTTTGTGTATGAATATGGTCCCATTTAGGGGATATCCAGTGACACCCCTCATATGGAGTATCTGTCCCAATCACCTATGTTTCTGAGAGGCTCGTGTATTCTACAGTTTTAGTGAGAATTTCTTTGGTTCCCAGGAATACAAATTGAGTGCTGACCATGTTTTCAGTTCTGTCCAGGCTGTGAGATAGGGTGCTGAACAGCAAGTCTCTACAATCCAATCAAGGAGAAATAATGTAGAAACAAATAATAAAATAATAAATTATTCAGATGGTGGCAGGTGGTGTGAAGAAAAGGAAAGCACGTCTAAAGGAGAGCGTGGGAAGGGAGTTCTCTTTTTCATGGCTGTGTAGGTCAATATACAAACAAGGTGACATTTGAGCAGAGACCTCAGATAAGTGAGCAGGGGAAAATTCTGAGATGTCCCTAATTAAATAACACTGAGGACACAGAGCGAGAGAAGAAGACAATAGTAGTCAACCAGCTGAAAGCTGTGGGCCGACTTACAAAAGACTGCCCCCCTTCCTGAGTGCGTGTGGAACTTCGAATCAGCTTCTGTAGTGGCCACTAGATGCCCCTGCATCCTGCCTGTGCCTGAGCTCTCAGCACTGTTGCCTGTAACTCATCAAAAGTAGTAAATATTCTTCCTTGTGTACCTATCTTGGAACTGCCCCACTTTACCTTCCTCTGTCCCCGCCCCGTCTGTAGACAGTGTAAATTCTTTCAAAACGACTTATATCTTCCTTCCTCAAAACATAAAGTATAAAATCCTGTCAACTTCAGGACAGTGGTCATGTTGTCTTTTCGGTCTCTCTCTGCTGCTGCTGGTGGTTTAGACTTCATGCCCCAACCTGGTCCTTTTCTGGCTGGCATTTGGCTAAATAAACCCTTTCGGTTTTTAAAAGAAAAGCACTTGGCCCAGAAATTTTTTTGTTTAACACAAGAGAGGATGGGAGACTCAAGGCTATGGGGGAAGATGTGTGCCAGGGAGAGGGAAAGGCTATGCAAAGGCCTCGAGGAAGGTGCTTGTTGTAAATATTTAACTCAAAAGAAGTGAAGCCAGTTTGCAGGGTGAGTGAGCATGAGGGACAGTGATGAGAAGTGGTGTCAGACAAGTTGAGCAGTGAGGTGGCCTCTCTGCTGCTGCTGAAACCTCAGGCACAGGGACTTCCTCGTCCACACTGCCTCTCATATGTTATTAATATTGTTGCAAAGGTGTCCCGGGAATGGGAGAGATCCCCTCCTTAGAGCCTCCCCTCCACTGAGTGCTGGCCTCATACCCTAAGAGCCACCTTGGAACATGAGTGCAGCTATCCCTGCTCTGAGGACTGCTCACATCCAACACACACACACACACACACACACACACCCCACTCTGTGGCCTCCTAGGTAGTGCTCCCATGTCCGTCTCACCCCAACCATGTGGATTTTGCTGGGAATCCATACGACCCAAGCTGGCCAGGCCAGCGATCTTTTTCCTGTCAAATGTAGAAATGTTTCCAGAAATTCCAATTCTTAAGCCTTCCGTAGACAAATAGACTTGGGGTTCCATGCTGGGATGCCCATTTTCTGCCCTGTGCTTAATCAAACACACAAAGTAACCTGTTTAACCAAAGGAGAAGGTGCAGAGATCGGGGCGGAAGAATGAAGCGGATGAGGAGGAGGGGAGATGTCAGAAGCTCAGGGGTCCCCGAGAGACTGCGAGGAAGAAAAATCCTGCTTCTGGCAGCACTTAAAGCCTTAACACATTCCGCTGACGCCAGCAAAATAGAGAGAACAAATATCAGCTTGTCCGGGAGGCCAAGGTGCCTCGCGCACGGTCCGCCTGACAGCTGAGCGGGGCTGACCGGCTCTCACGGGGACAGGAGCCAACGCTGCGCTTGCACCAGCCCGGGAGACGAGCGTGCTGTCCCCTGGCGCGGCCCTTTGACCGGCTAGCTTTGTGGGGCCCATAGGTGACAGGCCAGCCCCTTTCTCCCATTGCTTTTGCACCCTTCAGCTCGGGAAAAAACCAGAAGTGCAGCCACATTGATTTGGGTTGGAACCTTTAAACTGGCAGCAATTTTTTGGCAGAAAAGTGTTGCAATTTTGGAAAACAACCTGGCATCAGCTCTAAGTATCACAAATAATGATATTATTTAACTCAGAGTGTCTCAGGCTCAGCACTGTTCACATTCAGGCCAGACTGTTCTGTGGTGAGGTCGGTCCTGTGCATTGAAGGTGGTTTAGAGCATCCCTGCCTCCACCCACCCCTCTCCAGTATGACAGGAAAAAATCTTTCTGGACATAGCTCAGTGCCGCATGGGGGATAAAATCACCCCAATCAGACCACAGTTTACATTTAAAAGTTAAAACATATTTTAATAGCATTGATATGATAGCAATTTAATGATATAGAGATGAAAGATCATCAAAAGTGTGAGCAGCAGTCACATTATGTATGAAGCCTCATGTAGTCACTGAAATAAATACACTACCCAGTCAAGCAAGCACACAACAGCCTCTTGCCTCTGGACAGCTAAGCTGAATTAGCTCTCAGGCGACAACAGGTAAATGTTCTTGGCTTCCATTCTCTGTGACCCTCTCATGCAAGGTCAGCTGTGTTTGGGGGCTCACCTGGGAAGATCCCTGAGAGGAAGGTCACTGTGGGGATGTCTGAACCCCTCCCTGATGCATAGTGATAGACACCAAAGCTCTGCTCCCAGGGAAGACAGCAGGAAGGTGGAATCAGCCCGAATCAAGGCTCCAAACAAACAAAGGGCAATACAAATAAACATAACCGTGCTCCTCCCAGGCTACGTTTACACTCGCTGAGGGACTGGAGACGAGGAGATATTTATAAATCCCTCTACCTGCTCCTCAGGCACATTTCCCTCTTGTTACTCCAAACTCTAGACACACGGGTCCCCAATGGAAAAATGTTCTCGACAGAAAGAAAATTATTCCGGATTTTCTGTTACCTGTAGACCACTAACAAGTCCATGAACTCAGTGTTTTGTTTTGTGTTTTTTGGTTGTTTATTTTTTAACTCCTTCTCCATGAACTCTCCTCTCTTCCAGATCTCTAAATCTCCTAGAACCTCTTCTCAACTCTGAGTTCCGTTTTCTCCAAGTCTAAGACAGGAACCCGCCCGCATTAGGCCTCTCCTGCCTTCAGCACTGACTTCGGGTGGAGACATAGTCCTGATATCCCTGGAAAATTTCTGTTTTCATTTTCAACAAGTTGATCCTTTTGATAAGAAACCTTGGCCGCCCAGCCGGGCGTGGCTCAGCGGTTGAGCGTCGACCTGGGATCCAGGCGATCGGGGTTCGATTCCCGGTCAGGGCACATGCCCAGGTTGCGGGCTAGGCAGCCGATCAATGACTCTCTCATCATTGATGTTTCCATCTCTCTCTCCCTCTTCTTTCTTCTCTGAGATCAATAAAGATATATTAAACAAAAAAAAAAAGAAACCTTGGCCAACACATGCATTGTCTTCCTGACACTTGTGCCATAACAATTAGGAATTTCGTGCTTTCGTCCCAAGTGAAGAACTGTCATTTAGGCCCTCATTATAAAAATGACTGTTAATTCTGAAAGATATACTTAGATCATTTTATCCCCTATAAACTAAGCTTAGCACCCTTAAAGGATTGTCTGATTTAAGTTTTATAAACAACTTATTAATGTGAAAGCACATTCATGAACTCTGTTCTCCATTGCAGAAACGGGACCTGCAAATGAAGTGTAGTGATCGGCCCAAAGTTAATATCTGAGTTTGTAATGGGCCTTGATTATAATTGTGTCAGATGCTTCTAGGGCAGTGGTTGTCAACCAGAAATAATTCCTCCCTGGGGATGTGTGGCAATGTCTGAAGGGATGCCACTAATACCTAAAATCCACAGGAAAGCACCCACCACCCCAAATTAGTATCCTGTCCCCAATGTCAACACTGACAAGGTGAGAACACCTGCTCTAGACCAGCACTTGTCCACTTCATTACGAATAAAAATCCCCAAAGTCTGTGGTTCAAATGCAAATTCTGATTGATCATGTCTCCAGTGGGCCCCGAGACTGTATCTCTGACAAGCTCCCAGGTGGTGGTGCTGCAGGTCCTCCTGGTCTGTGGACCACAGTGTGAGGAGCTAGGCTGTGGCTCTGTGTCAGAGTCACCTGTAAGTGGTTCTAGGTCTTCTGAACCAAAAACCATCTTTGCACATAATTTTGAAGGAATAGTGTACTCACTTATTCCAGAGGTTGTGCTGAATTCTGTGTTCGTTTCTTAGAATAAGGGCCCTTCAGTGACACAAAATAATGCACTTCTGAAAAGGGCTTTGCAGCAGGCAGAATGTGGGCCTCCAGAGATGTCCAGGTCCTTATCCCCAGCACCTTCGAGTATGATACGTTTTATATCAAGAGAGGGTTAGGGCAGCAGAGGGACAGGCTTGCTAATCGACTGACCTTAGGGTAGAAGATGAGCCAGGCCCACCCCGGTGGGACTGAGGTAACCACCACGGTTCTGTAAGTGGTGAAGAGACAAAAGAGTTGCCCTCAGAGGTTTGGAAAATGCTACAACAAAACTTCTCAGGTATGTTTTCATTTCACTGCAATCATTTTATGCATCTTATTCATTCTATAGTGTCATCCATCTTTATAGGCATACCCATCACTGAATTGTCAACTATGGTCCTTGTACTGCAGATTCAAACAATTTCCTCTTTATTAAAGTATTAAATAAATTAATTACAAATTGTTACTTAACCAAGAACGTAGACCCAATGCCTCTTGTCTCTGGGCTAGAGTTTGGGCTCCCAGGTGACTCAGGGAAAAGGTGGCAGGTTCCAACGTCTCTGACCCTTTCCTGATGTACCTGCTGGGCTCCCAGACTCACCTGGGTGGGTTTTCTTAGAGGAAGGTCTCTGTGTGGAAGATTGAATTGCTCCCTGGATGGTTGATGATGGAGACAGAAGCTCTGTCCCCACACAAGACATCAGGAAGGAGTGAAGCAGCAGTTCCTGAGCCAGCTTAAGAATCAAATGCAACAACCATGTCCTGTCCCCCAGCGTTGTGCAAGCTGAGGGACTGCGCAGGGGAGATATTAACAGCTCTCTATATCTGCTCATCAGGCACATTTCCCTCAGGTTATTCCAACTCCTAAGCATGTGATTTCCCTCTGGGCCTCTGGAGTAAACAGAAAGAAAATTTTTCCTAATGATTCTCTGATCCCAAAAGACCAGGTTGGGCACAGACCTGGTATCTCTGGAAAATTGCCGTTTTCTTCAACAAGGCAGAACTGTGCACCTTTGAGATGCAATCTTGTGCACCACACTCTTTGGCTTCCTGACACATTTGTCAAAATAATTGGGGACTTTATACTTATATCACAAGTTAAGAGCTGTCATTTAGTGCCTCATAAGATATTTATCCATTACTCTGGCTGGTGTGGCTCAGTGTGTTGAGCCTCATTCAGTGCACTGAGAGGATGTCGGTTTGATTCCGTCAGGGCACATGCCTGAGGTGGGGGCTTGATCCTCAGTAGGGAGCACGCAGGAGGCAGCCAATCGATGTTTTTCTCTCACCAATGTTTCTCTCTCTCTAAAGAATTAATAAAAACACATTTTAAAATATTTATTAAGTATAGGAGATACATTTAGATATTTTCATGCCACATGACCTGAGCTTAGCATTTTACAGGAATTGTCTGATTTAATTTTTACAAAAGTCCATTCTAGGGGTAGTGTTATGAACTCTCTTCCTCATGGCATAAATGGGGCTCAAAGGAGTTTATTAATCTGCTCAGAGTTCAAACTGATATGAGATGGGGTATTCATTGGAATTCTATCAGGATGCTTTTAGTTTTCACTGCGGGGCACTGGTTCTCAACCAGAGATGACTTTGCCTCAGGGGCTATTTGGCAAGGTCTGAAGGATGATGCTGAACACTGACAATACCCAACACAAGTAATTATCCTGCCTCAACTGTCAACATGAAAAAGTGAGAACAACTGGCCTAGACCCACACTTCTTCAGCTTCACTCTGCATATGAGTCCCCCAGGTTCTAGTTTGAATGCAGAATCTGAATGATCAGGTCCTGGTGGGCTAGAGATTCTGAGAATCAATAGCAATCTTCTGTGTGATGTTGGTGCTGCAGGTCCTAGTCTGAGGACCACTCTTTTTTGGGGGTTTTATCCTTAGCCGAGGATATTTTCTCCATTGCTTTTCAGAGAGAGTGGAAGAGAGAGAGAGAGAAACATAGATGTGTGAGAAACACATTGATAGGTTGCCTCCTGAATGAGCCCTGACCCGGATCAAGGCTGGGGATTGAGGTATCAAGTCTGCAACCGAGGTACATGTCCTTGGCTGGAATCGAACCAGAGACCCTTAGTCTGCAAGCCGACACCCTAACTATTGAGCCAAACCAACCAGAGCTGAGGACCACTGGTTGAGTGGCAAGGCTGTGGTTCTTCTTTAGAGTCAGGTACTGGTAGTTTTAGATCTTCTCAATAAAAAAATCGTAGTTCTTTGTGATTTTGAACAAATAAGGTATTCACTCATTCGAGAGGCTATTATAAATTCAGTGTTCACTTATTTCATATATGGATTCATGAATTGATATCATATAATATACTTCTGAAAAATGCCCTCTTTAATTCTTTTATATAAAGGTCCTTGAGAAACTAAATAATATATTACTGAAAAAGATTTTATAGTAGGCAGAATGAGCACCTCCAAAGCATGCTAGGATCCTAGCCCCAGAAAACTGTAATCTGTCATTTTTCATAGCAAAGGAGAATTAAGATAGTAGATGGGATATGCTTGCTAATCAGCTGACTTTAAGGTAAAATTGGCCAGGCATCAAAAGCAAAAATAAGCAAATGGGAGTATATCAAACCAAAAAGCTTTGCACAGCATAAAACAATAACAACAACAAACCATCAACAAGACAAAAAGGCAACCTACGGAATGGAAGAAGATATTTGCGAATGATATATCTGGTAAAGGATTAATATCCAAAATACAGAAATAGCGCATACAACTCAACATAAATAATGAACAATTCAATTTAAAAAGTGGGCAGGAGACCTGAGTAGACATTGCTCCAAAGCAGACATACAGATGACCAAAAGACACATGAAAAGATGCTCAACATCACTCATTACCAGGGAAATGCAAGTCAAAACACAATGAGGGGGAGAGAAGCAAGATGGCGGCGCAGGTAACAGCCGCACCCGCCGCCTCCCGCAACCACATCAAAGTCACAACTAAAATACAGAACCACCGTCACTCAGAGCCTCCTGAGATCTGGCTGCACAGAAGCCCCACAACCAGGGAACTGAAGGAGCATTGAGAGCAGCAGGAGGGGCGGAGACGCGGGCGGATCGGGGCTGAATCAGAGACGCGGCCGCGGGCCCACACCCGGTGCCCCAGTTTAAACCCGGGAGGGAATCTCCGTGATGGGGGTTTCCCGGAGGAGGAGGGAGGGGTCCCAGCCCCACAGCAGGCCCCCAGCCCAGGGCTCCAGGGCCAGGAAGAGACGTCCCCACAACTCCCGGCTGTGAAACCAGCAGGACTGTCCCTGAGGGTCGCGGAGGCTGAGGGAGCCCCAGCAGCTCCTCTTAAGGGCCCGGCACGGACTCACTCGGACGCTCCCTCTGAGCCCAGCGCCGGGCAGCAGCCAGAAAGGACCCGGGACACTCGGGGAGGAACTAACCTGCCTGAGATCCGGGCGAGAGGTGGAGGGGCGGCTTCCTCCCAGGCAGAAGGGCTGCAGAGGCCATGGCTCCTGTGGTGAGTCCTCCCTGCACACAGCCAGCAGGCAGGCGCCATATTTGAATCGCCAGCACCTGCCTCACACCTTGGCCCCGCCCCCTGATTCCCGGAGGCCCCGCCCCTCCCCACCTGCAGCTCATCCAGGCCATTTCCAGGGGCTTTTCTGTGCAAGTGGCCTCTCGAGCCTTATGCTCAGGACTTTCCTAAAATCTCTCAAACAAGCAGCAGCGGGCCCCATAGGGCTTGATAAGTGGCCCCAGGCCTGGCAATAGCAGCAGCCTGCACTGGCTCATACCTTGGCCTCCCCTGGACAATGCCAAGCCCAGCACAAGTAGCAGCCAACTATGGTTTGCTGTGTAGCTCATGCTGGGTGGCTCTGGGCAAGACACTGGCAGAGACTGACTTTGCACCTCCCGGGAGGCCTCAGAGACAGTGCACCTGGTGGTCAGACTTGATCACACTGGATCACAACCCTACCACATCCAAGAGTGACACACTCAAGGGGTGCACTTGTGAACACCAAAGCTCCACTGAAGTAAATCCTGCTCCATAGGGGTGTCCCCAGCACAGCAGCTCTCTGGCTGTAGTTGCAGCTGGTCCTCACAGCTGATTGGTCTGGAGGTCAGTTCTTCCCAGTGATGCCAACAGCAACCAAGGCTCAACTACAACAGGACAGTGCACACAGCCCACACAGGGGAGCACCTAGAAGGCCCTGCTCAGGTGACTGGGGAGGCTGAGCCCCTGGACCCTACAGGACACCTACTACACAAAGCCACTCTACAAATTCCAGGAGACATAGCAGCTTTACCTAATACACAGAAACAAACACCAGGAAGCAGCCAAAATGTGGAGGCAAAGAAACATGTCACAAAGGAAAGAACAGAAGAAATCTCTAGAAGAGGAACTAAATGAAATAGATCCAAGCAAGCTAACAGATACAGAGTTCAGAATAATGGTTATAGGGATGCTCAAGGATATTAGTAAGAGTATGACGAAAATAATTGAGAAAATTGATGACATAATAAAGTACCAATTTGAAATGAAGGCTACAGGAACTGAAATGAAGAATAATTTACAGGGAATCAACAGTAGAGGACGCTGAGAATCAAATCAGCAATTTGGAACATGAAGAAACAAAAACACCCAACCCGAAGAGCAAAAAGAAAAAAGAATCCAGAAATATGAAGATAGTATAAGGAGCCTTTGGGACAACTTTAAGAGGCCCAACATTCGTATTATTGGGGTGCCAGAAGGAGAGGAAAGAGAGTAAGAAATTGAAAACCTATATGGAAAAATAATTACAGAAAACTTCCCCTACCTGGGGAAAGAAATAGACTTACAAGTCCAGGAAGTACAGAGGGTCCCAAACAAGAGGAACCCAAAGAGGCTCACGGCAAGACACACCATCATTAAAATGCCAAAGGTTAAAGACAAAGAGAGAATCTTAAAAGCACCAAGAGAAAAGCAGTTAATTACCTACAAGGGAGCACCCATACGACTGTCAGCTGATTTCTCAACAGAAACTTTGCAGGACAGAAGGAAGTGGCAAGAAATATTCAAAGTGATGAAAAACATGGAACTACAACCAAGATTACTCTACCCAGCAAAGCTATCATTTAGAATTGAAGGTCAGATAAAGAGCTTCTCAGGCAAGGAAAAGCTAAAGGAGTTCATCACCCCCAAATCTGCACTACAGGAAATGCTTAAGGGTCTTCTTTAACAAGAAGCTAATGAACAAAAGAATCTGATGAACTAAATAGATCCAGAAACATTGATGCATGTAACAGATGATCATATTTCAGAGGGAAGAGGGAAGGGGGGTGGACGGTGGGAAGAGATTAACCAAAGAAGTTATATGCATACATGCATAATCCATGAGCACAGACAATGACAGGGTGAAGTCCTAGTGAGAGGGTAGAAGCGAGGTGAAGGGAGTCAACTGGGGGGGGGAGGGGAATGGGACACCTGTAATACTTTCAACAATAAAGATAAATTAAAAGAAAACACAATGAGATATCCCCTCACCCCTGTCAGAATGGCTATTATCACAAAGTAGACAAACAACAAATGTTGGTGAGGATGTGGAGAACAGGGAACCCTCGTGCATTGTTGGTAGTACTGCAAATTGGTGCAGCCACTATGGAAAACAGCATAGCAATTCCTTGAAAAGTTAAAAATATAAGTATTGTATGACCCAACAATTCCACTTTTGGGCATGTATCTGAATAAAATGAAAACAGTAATTTGAAGAGATATATGCACCTCTATGTTCATTGCAGCATTGCTTACAATAGCCAAGATATGGAAGCAACTGAGGTGTCCATTGATAGATGAGTGGATAAAGAAGATGTGGTACATATATAGAATACAATATTACTCAGCCATAAAAATAATGAAATCTTGCCATTTGCAATATCATGGATGAACATAGAGAGTATTATGTTAAGTGAAATAAATCAAACAGAGAAAAAATACCATATGATTTCCCTGATATGTGGAATCTAAAAAAGAAAACAAACAAATAAGCAAAATAAAACAAATTCATAGGTACAGAGAACTGATGGTTGCTAGAGAGGAGTGGGTGTGGAGTGAGGGGACAAGAGGAAGGGAATTAAAAAGTATAAAGATCCAGTTGTAAAATAAGTCGTGGGGCTACAATATATGGCATAGGGAAGAGAGTCAATAATGCTGTAATAATTATGTGTGGGAGACATGGTTACTAGACTTATTGTAGTGATCACTTTGTAAGGTATATAAATATTAAATCACTATGTTATACACCTGAAACTAATATAATGTTGTATGTAAACTATAATTAAGATATGATTGGTAATAATTACATAGGTGAGGCTAATGTAATTGCCATAGTCCTCTGAATGTGGAAGAGGAAGGAAAATATATAGTTGGTATCAGAGCAAGATTTTAAAATGCTATGCTGCTGACTTTAAAGATGGAGAAAGGGATCCTGAATAATCAACTGCAACTGAAGACAAGCTGGAGAGCACCCTCATAACTAAGGACCTAAAGTGGAGACTGCACAGAGACTGGGTAGAAAGTGCAGAGGCACAAGAGGGCTGGCTAGACTCCCACAGGCAGCAGCTGAAGGTCTGGAGGGATATCTCAGCTGTGTGTGGGGGTTCCCACTGAGAATTCTGGGGCTTAAACCCCAGGCTGGGCTTCCCAGCCCAGAGCACCAGAAATGGGAAAGGTTCCCACATAACATCTGGCTGTGAAAGGCACCTGGGTTTCTGTCTGCCAGGGAGAAACAGCTGGAAAGGCAGACACCCTCTTAAAGGGCCAACACACAAAGTTTCATGTGCAGCCACATGAGTATGATGTTGGCTGTAGGTCTGTCATATATGGCCTTTATTTATGTTAAGGTATGATCCCTCTATTCCCACTTTGCTGAGAGTTTTTATCAGAAATCGGTGCTGGATTTTGTCAAATGCTTTTTCTGCATATGTTGATAAGATCATGATTTTTGTCCTTCATTTTGTTTATGTGATGTATCACATTTATCGATTTGTGAATATCATACCAGCTTTGCATCCCCGGAATAAATCCCACTTGGTGGTGGTGTATGATCTTTTTAATGTATTGCTGGATCCAGTTTGCTAGTATTTTAGTGAGGATTTGAGCACCTATGTTCATCAGGGATATGTAATTTTCTTTCTTTATAGTGTCTTTATATGGTTTTGACACTGGCCTCATAAAAAGAGCTTGGGAGTTTTCTCTCCTCTTGAATTTTCTGGAATAGTTTGAGGAGGACAGGTGTTAATTCTTCTTTGAATGTTTGGTAAAACTCGCCTGTAAATCCATCTCATCCCAGACTTTTGTTTGCTGGGAGTCTTTTGATTACTGCTTCAATTTCATTAGCTGTTATCAGCCTATTCAGGTTTTCTGATCCTTCCTGATTCAGCTTTGGAGGATTGTATGCTTCTAAGAATTTGTCCATTTCACCCAGGTTGTCCAGTTTGTTGGCATCTAGTTGCTCATAGTATTTTCTTACAATCACTTGTATTTCTGTTGGGTCAGTTGTTATATTGCCTCTTTCATTTCTGATTTTATTTATTTAGGTCCTCTCTCTTTGTTTCTTAGTGAGTCTAACTAAAGGTTCATCAATCTTATTTATCTTTTCAAACAACCAGCTCTTGGTTTCATTGATTTTTTTTTTTTTGTCTCTATGTCATTAATTTCTGCTCTGATCTTTATTATTTCCTTCCTTTTACTTCCTCAGGGCTTTTCTTGCTGTTCTCTTTCTAATACTTTTAGTTGTGCGTTAGATGGTTTATTAGAGCTTTTTCTTGTATCTTGAGGTATGCCTATAATGCTATAACTTTTCTCTCAGGACTGCTTTCACTGTGTCCCACAGATTTGGGGTTGTTGTCTGTTCATTTTCATTTTTTTCCAGGAAATTTTTGATTTCTTCCTTGATCTCATTGGTAACCAATTCATTGTTTAATAACATGCTATTTAGCCTCCATGTGTTTGAATATTTTTGAGTTTTGTAATAGTGGTTGATTTCTAGTTTCATGACATTGTGGTCTGAGAAGATGCTTGATATGATTTCAATCTTCTTGAACTTGTAGAGACTTGCTTTGTGCCCTAACATGTGGTCTGTTTTTAAGAATGTTCCATGTGCACTTGAGAAGAATATGTATTCTGCTGCTTTGGGATGAAATGTTCTGTAAATATTAATTAAATCCATTAGATCAAGTGTGTCATTTAAGGTCTGTGTTTCCCTGTTGATTTTTTCTCTTGATCCGTCCAATGCTGACAGTGGGGTGTTAAAGTCCCCCTCTATGATTGTGTTGCTGTCGATCTCCCTGTTAAAGTCCACCAAGAAATTTTTTATATATTTAGTTGTGATGGTACAGAGGTTGGGGTGGTGGAGGGGCACATGGAGACATGATGGTGGTTGGGGTCCTCGGCCTTTGTTCTCAGACCATCATCAGGACAGAGAAAAGAGGAAGAAAAAGATATGAAGGTGAAAAATGAGAAGCTTCGTAGAGAGAGGAGCTTGGTCTCCAGGAGTCTGGAATCTGTGCCTCAGTTTGCCCTTCCAGGACTGGGGAGGGAGATGTGGACCCACCCACCACTTCAGCACTTCCTCCTGTATCCAAATCCAGGGTGACAGGCAGAAAGCTGAGAAGAGCAGAGCTGACTGAGTGGGTTTCAGGAATGGCTTACTCCAGCCACAGCCCAGCCGCAGCAGTGTTGCCCGAGAGTCTAATTCTTTCCCAGAAGACACTGATTATGCATCAGGCTCCATGCTAGTAGGACACGAGGCTGTCTGCCCTGAGGGCACTCATGCCTTTGGGAGGTGACTCTTTACCTCGTTTTGTTCCAGACATCAACGAATGTAGACCATCCTCAAAAGTGTCCTGTGGAAAATTCACAGACTGCAAGAACACAGAGGGGGGCTACTACTGTACATGCAGCCCAGGATATGAGCTTGTTTCTGGGGCAGCAAATTTCAGTACTGAGAGTCAGAACACGTGTAAAGGTAAGAATGACCCCGCACCTTCTGTCTCCCCATCCATGAGGTTTGGAGT
Organism: Miniopterus natalensis; assembly: GCF_054644295.1. Classification (NCBI taxonomy): domain Eukaryota; kingdom Metazoa; phylum Chordata; class Mammalia; order Chiroptera; family Miniopteridae; genus Miniopterus; species Miniopterus natalensis. The sequence continues at coordinate 68,392,375 of NC_142084.1, read as the reverse complement.
CACCAGAGCCATTCCTGCAGCATAAAGGGTGCAGGGTCCTGATTAGAGGTGCAGCACCCAGGTCTGAGTAGGGACAAGTGTGCCTGTGCCCTCTTGATTGATCTCTTCCCACCCCTGCCTTCCCTCTGAGATCCCTCAGTCTGTTCCATGCTTCTATGTCTCTGGATCTATTTTGTTCATCAGTTTATTTTGTTCATTATATTCTGCATACGAGTGAGATTATGTGATAATTTCTTTCTCTGACTGGCTTGTTTCACTTAGCACAATACTCTCCATGTCCCTACATGCTGTCTTATAGGGTAAGGGATCCTTCTTTTTTACACCTGCATAATATTCTATGGTGTAAATATACCACAGCTTTTTTATCCACTCATCTACTGATGGGCACTTGAGCTGTTTCCAGATCTTAGCTATTATAAATTGTGCTTCTATGAACATAGAGGTGCATAAGTTCTTTCTGATTGGTGTTTTGGGTTTCTTAGGATATATTCCTAGAAGTGGGATCACTGAGTCAAATGGCAGTTTGATTTTTTAATTTTTTGAGGAAACTCCACACTGTTTTCCTTAGTGACTACACCAGTCTGCGTTCCCACCAGTAGTGTACTAGGGTTCCCTTTTCTCCACATCCTTGCCAGCACTTGTCCTTTGTTGATTTGTTGATGGTAGCAATTCTGACAGGTGTGAGGTGATATCTCATTGTTGTTTTAATTTGCATCTCTTTGATGATTAGAGACTTTGAGCATGTTTTCATGTGTCTCTTGGCCATCTGTATGTCCTCTTTGGATAAGTGTCTATTTAGGTCCTTCGCCATATTTTTAATTGGATTGTCTTCCTTTTGTTAAGTTGTATGAGTTCCTTATATATTTTGGGTATTAATCCTTTATCAGATGTGTTCTCCCATATAGTGGGCTCCCTTTTCATTTTGTTAATGGTTTCTTTTGCTGTGCAGAAGCTTTTTATTTTGATGTAGTCCCATTTGTTTATTTTCTCCTTTGTTTCTCTTTTCCTAGGAGATGTATTGGCAAACATTTTGCTACGAGAGATGTCTGAGATTTTGCTGCCTATGTTTCTTCTAGGATTTTTATGGTTTCACATCTTACATTTAAGTTTTTTTATCCATTTTGAGTTTATCCTTGTGTATGGTATAAGTTGGTGGTCTAGTTTCATTTTTTTGCATGTACCTGTCCAATTTTCCCAACACCATTTATTGACGAGGTCGTCTTTACTCCATTGTATGTTCTTTTCTCCTTTGTCAAGTAGTAATTGAGAGTAATGGTTTGGGTAGGTTTCTGGGTTCTCTGTTCTGTTCTACTGATCTATATATCTGTTCTTGTGCCAGTACCAGGCTGTTCTGATTACAGTGGCTTTGTAGTATAACTTGATATCTAGTATTGTGATCCCTCCAACTTTATTCTTCTTTCTCAAGATTGTCATGGCAATTCTGGGCCTTTTTTAGTTCCATATAAATTTTAAAGTGTTTGTTCTAAATCTGTGAAATATGCTGTTGGTATTTTAATAGAGATTGCATTGAAATTATAGATTGCTTTGGGGAGTATAGACATTTTAATGATAAATTCTTCCAGTCCATAAACACAGTATATTCTTCCACTTGTTTATATTTTCTATCTCTTTTGCAATGTCCTGTAGTTTTCTGAGAATAGGTCTTTTACCTCCTTGGTTAAGTTTATTCCTAAGTATCTTAATTTTTTATTGCAATGGTAAATGGGATTGCTTTTTTAGTTTCTCTTTCTCAGCATGTATTATTGGTGCATTAACATGCCATAGATTTCTGGGTGTTAATTTTTTATCCTGCTACTTTCCCAAATTCATTTATTAAATCTAGTTGTTTTTTGGTGGAGTCTTTAGGATTTTCTATGTACAATATCATGTCTTCTGCAAATTATGACAGTTTCACTTCCTCCTTTCCAATTTTGATGCCTTTTATGTTTTCTTCTTGTTTGATTGCTGTGGCTAAGACTTCCAGTACTATGTTGAATAAGAGTGGTGAAAGTGGACACCCCTGTCTTGTTCCTGTTCTTGGGGGAAATGCTTTTAGTTTTTGCCCATTGAATATGATATTGGCTGTAGATTTGTTAGATATGGCCTTTATTATGGCCTTTATTATGCTGAGGTATGATCCCTCTAGTCCCACTTTGTTGAGAGTTTTTTATCAGAAATGAGTGTTGGATTTTGTCAAATGCTTTCTGCTTCTACTGATATGATCATGTGATTTTTGTTTTTCATCTTGTTTATGTGATGTATCACATTTATTGATTTGTGAATATTGTACCAGCCTTGCATCCCTGGAATAAATACCACTTGCTCATGATGTATGATCTTTTTAATATATTGCTGGATCCAATTTGCTAATATTTTGTTGAGGATTTTAGCATCTATGTTTATCAGGGATGTTGGTCTATAATTCTCTTTCTTTGTAGTGTCTTTATCTGGTATTGGAATTAGACTAATGCTGGCCTTATAAAAAGAGCTTGAAAGTGTTCCTTTCTCTTGGATTTTTTGGAATAGTTTGAGAAGAGTAGGTGTTAGTTCTTCTTTGATTGTTTGGTAAAACTCCCCTGTGAAGCCATCAGACTAGGGCTTTTGCATGCTGGGAGTTTTTTTTTTATTACTGCTTCAACTTCATCGGTAGTTATTGGCCTATTCAGGTTTTCTAACTCTTTCATATTGAGTTTTGGAAAGTTGTATTTTCCTAGGAATTTGTCCATTTCATTCAGGTTGTCCAGCTTGGTGGTGTATAGTTGTTCGTAGTATTTTTTTTTTTACAATCCTTTGTACTTCTGTTGGATCAGTTGTTACTTCACCTATTTCATTTCTGATTTTGTTTATTTGGGCGTTCTCTGTTTCTTGATGAGTCTAGCTAAAGATTCATCAATCTTGTTTATATTTTCAAAGAACCAGCTCTTGGTTTCATTGATCTTTTGTATTTTTTTTATTTTTTATTTTTATTTTTTAGTCTCTTATTTCTGCTCTGATCCTTATTTTTCTCTCCTTCTACTTACTCTGGGCATTTCTTGTTCTCTTTCTAAGTTTTTAAATTGTAGGGTTAGATAGTTTATTGTTTTTTGAAGTAGGCCTATAGTGCTATGAACTTCCCTCTCAGGGCTGCTTTCATTGTGCCCCATAGATTTGGGGTTGTTGTGCGTTCATTTTGATTTGCATCCAGGGAGTTTTTTATTTCTTCCTTGCTCTCTTTGGTAACTGATTCATTGTTTAATAACATAGTATATAGCCTCCATGTCTTGAATGTTTTTTAGGGTTTTATTGTAGTTGATTTCTAATTTCATGCCATTGTGATCTGAGAAGATGCTTGATCTGATTCCAATTTTCTTGAACTTGTAGAGACTTGTTTTGTATCCTAACATGTGGTCTATCTTTGAGAATGTCCTGTGTGCACTTGAGATGAATGTATATTTTGCAGCTTTGGGATGGAATGTTTGGTAAATGTCAATTAAATCCATCTGATCGAGTGTCATTTAGGGTCACTGTTCCCTTGTTGAGTTTTTTGTCTGGAAGACCTATCCAGTGAAGTCAGTGGGGTGTTGGTTGGACTTCACTGTTAGAGAGTTCTTCATTAGGGTGAACCACACAGTTGGCCTCACTAACATCCACCACCCAGTAGCAGGAAGCAGCTGGTTCTACCACATCTGTCTCATTGAAGCTCTTCTGATACTGAGGGCATCTGTCATCTCTCCTAAGAGGCTTCCCTGACCATGTCCTGTGGTGTCCCCAGCCATTTCCTACAGAATATTCTACCCACATAATGTGAAAGTGAATGGTGAGTCTGTGAGTGATGATGTAAAGGCAGCTGAAGAATTTTTGGAAATTCTAGATAAGCTAATTGTGGAGGAAAATTACTTGCCAGAGTGAATACTCAATATGGATGAAACTAGAAACTGATACCTGAAAGGACTTTCATCCATAGGAAGACAGGTTAATGCCAGGTTTCCAGGCTTTTAAGGATAGGATAACTGTCTAGCTTGGGGGTAATATTGCAGGCCACAAATTGGAACCCTTTGTGAGCTGGCAGTGAGAACCCCCAGGGACTTCACACATATCAGTAAACATACACTGCCAGTTTAACCAGGAATAAGAAGTCCTGATGACCCAGCTCCTCCCATGTTGCTCTTTTTGATGGTACCATTGCAGATGTCATGGGCAATCAGGAAAGCATACTCACTAGCTCTGTTAACCACATAAGGTGTTTCCTATACAAATTATACCCTATTCGGATATAATCTAGAGAAGAGAAGAATCAGACAATACTCCCAAGGCCAAATACCTGATTTAGTTTCCTGGTAAACATAAGAGAGCTTTCAGAAAAATCCACACTGATGGGTTTTTGATGTGGATCTTCTGAAGACATTGGTGGAAACCTACATCTCTCAAAAATGGAAATCAAATAGTTGTTGTTGGTTTTGAGGATAGTCTTTTTTTTTTTTTTTTTAATATATCTTTATTGATTTGAGAGAGAGGAAGGGAGAGGGAGAGAGAGAGATAGAAACATCAATGATGAGTCATTGATCAAACCTGTAACTGGGCATGTGCCCTGACCGGGAATCGAACCCCGATTGCCTGGATCCTAGGTCGACGCTCAACCGCTGAGCCACGCCCGGCCGGGCTTAAGGATAGTCTTGAATTGGAAGTGCAAAGAATTGTGACAATGGGCTAGAAGATAGTGTCCCCAAAGCTCCTATGTATCTCTCTCTCTGTATGGTTGCTCCAAAATATGACTAATGCCTTCTTCCCCTTTCCCTCCCCAATCTTATGCAAGTGAGACTACTGGTGAATTCTAAGATGGACCATAAAGGTCATGGGCTCGGGAAAACATAGTTCATAACATTACCCTCAGGGGAATGTCTCCAGCTCTAGATTTTGTTGCTCTATCACAGCTCCATCTTCTTAAATCAAAGTCTGTTCAACAAATAACAATCAGAAGAGAAAAAGCAAAGGCCCAGATATAAAAATAGTAACTCACATAAAAATATATTCTTTCATAAACCTGTCATACAAAAACAATTACAACTGTTTATACATATGGAAAATAGAAAAAGGCTCTTATACTTGTCATCTAAAAAAGGAGCTTTGTTAGTAAGAAAAGTAGAATGTATATAATGAACTAGGGCTATCCAAGAACTGTCATAAGACTAGTAGGAAAACTCCATCAAATACCACACTGTTAAGGAGCCATATTTTAGTGGTCCCTTAACACACAACAAATAAAACACTATTTAAAAATTAAACCTAACTGCATTTTAGAAATGCACTTCAATTTATCCATGGATCCAACAAGCTTCAACATAAGAGGAAAAAATATTAACTGTTTTAAGAAAAAAGCACTACCTATTAATCTTAGGTACTATTGTTGAGATAACTTGAATTAGCTCACCTCTATATTCACTTTTGAAAGCAGTTAGAAATCCACACTGCAATAATGTACTTTAAAACAGAGGGTTGATAGACACAGTATATTTACAACTTTATTAACAACTCTCTCATGTTGAAAGTTTTCTGGAACATTATAGATGAATTAATTTCTATCAAGCTTTCTCATGTTACTTACGTTTATATTTCTTTTTGGTGGGAGTTCACACATGTAAAGATGTGGACCAACTGACATCTTTCCCATACAGTTTACACTCAAGAAGTTTTACCCAGTCAGTCCTTTCATGCCTTTGGAAAGAACTGGGATGACTAGAGTCTTTCCATATTTCTTACATTTATATGACATCTCTCCATTGTGCACTCTCATGTCTTCAAATAGTTGTGTGACAAATGAAGGCTTTACCAGAATATTTGTATTCATAGAATTTCTCTCCAGTGTGAGTGCTTTTGTGTATTTCAAAACCTAAATAAGAAATAGCTCTACCACACTGCTTACTCCATAGGGTTTCTGTCCTCTGTAATTTCTTTCATGGCTTCAAAAACTTTGATAACATCTGAAGCTTTTGCAACTCTTACATTCATAAGGCTTCTCTCATATATGGGTTCTTCTGCATGTTCTAGGCAACTGTAATCTCTGTAGGCTTTACCACACTACTTATATTCATAGGGTATCTCATATGACTTCTTTCGTGTTTTTGGAAGGAAGAGGAATGCATAAAGACTTTACCACACTGTACACATTCATAGGGTTTCCTTCCAGTGTGCAGTCTCTTGTGTATTTTTAACATTTGTTTATGGAAGAAGGCTTTCCCACATTCCTGACATTCATGGGATTTCTCTCCAGTATGAACTCTTTCATGTGTTTCAAAGGAACTGTCATGTTTGCAGGCTTTACCAGATTGTTGATATTCATGGGGTTTCTCTCCAGGGTGCAGTCTCATGTTTTTTTAAGGTTTGGTCTTGGGAGAAGGCTCTCCCACACTTGCATTTATAGGGTTTCTCTCCAGTATGAGTCCTTTCATGTAAACTGAAAGGAAGAGTAATAACTAAAGGCTTTACTACATTGTTTACATTCACTGGGTTTCTCTCTGTGTGAGTCCTTTCATGTACCCGAAATGAACTGGGAGAAAGAAATGCTCTCACATTTCTTACATTTATAAGGTCCTTCTCCAGCGTGAGTGATCATGTGTACTTGAAGGCATGACAGCTCACCAAAGGCTTTCTCACACTCCTTACATTCATAAGGTTTCTCTCCAGTATGAATTCCTTTATGCTTTTGAAGAGAACTAGGGCTACTGAGGGCTTTACCACATTGCTTACATTCATACTGTTTCTCTCCTGTGTGAGTTCTTTCATGTGTTTGGAAAGTATATTTGTATCTACAGGCTTTACCACACTGTTTACATTCATAGGGTTTTTCTCCAGTGTGCTGTCTCATGAGTACTTTTAAGGTTTGGTTATGGGAGAAGGCTTTCCCACATACCTTACATTCATAAGGTTTCTCCCCAGTATGAGTTCTTTCATGACTTCGATAGGAACTAGAACTGGGAGCTTTACCACATTGCTTACATTCATAGGGTCTCTCTCCTGTGTGAGTTCTTTCATGTGTCTGGAAGGCTTGATGATATCTAAAGGCTTTCCCACATTGTTTACATTGATAGGGTTTCTCTCCACTGTGAGTCCATTCATGTTTGCAGACTGGCAATAGTTAAAGGATTTCCCACATTCCTTACATTCATAGGATTTCTCTACACTATGATTTCTTTCATGTTTATCAAAAAATTGGAGATAACTGAAGGTTTTATCACATTTCCTAAATTTATAAGGCTTCTCTCTGTTTTTGTGATACTCATATGGTTTTTGTGTCCAGTGTGACATCTGATGTGCCTGTTAAGGGATGAATGATGTATAAAGACTTTTCCATATGTACTACATTCTTGTGGTTTTATTCCAGTGGTTTTCTTGTTCAGATTCATATTTTGAATAAGACTGAGGTTGTCTTCACATTGACTACCCTCTTTATTTTCACAGAGTTTCTCTACCATATGACTTCTGTAAAAAATAAGAAGTAAGTATTAATGGTATCTTTATTAACAATTTTATATTAATTGAGTATTTAAACTACCTTTTAATACATTTTCTGCCTTGTGTGAATTGTTTAAAGTTGAATATAAGGAATGGTCTGCAAGAGGACTTCACCCATGCTATTATCAAGTAACAGTCAATATGTAAAATGTATTGACACTATTTTGAAGTGAACTGTTTTGAAGATAGTATTTTGATAATGACCATTTAATGTCACATATAGGAATGTCTTTTTTGTAAAAACTTTCTAAGAATAACTAAATTTGAAGCAAAGGTTATTTCTTTTGTTTCCTCCTTTTTAAATTTTATAACCTAACAGGATTCCCACATGAGCCACTACTTTTTGTTGTGTGACTTACCTTAGTTTTCTCCCACTGTTTTTATACTGATCTTCAATGTCATGATCTTCCCATTTTTTCCCTTCAATGCAGACTGAAAAAAAAAACAAACCAAAACTCCAAAATATTAGAAATTAGAGAAAATTATTAGGTTCTAGGTCCATTTTTAGTTGTGACAATAACTAGTTTATTTACTAATGTCCTACCTTTCTGCAATCCAAATCTTGGAAAAACATCAATAAGCAAGAAACACTTGCTCTCTGCTTGATAAAGTGATGGTAACACATCATCCTTACCTACTGATTCCAGGTTCCTGAAAGTTTCCTGCATCACATCTCTGTAGAGTTTCTTCCGTGCAGGATGCAGTAAGGCCCACTCCTCCAGACTGAAGTTCACAGCCACATCCTCAAAGGCCAGAGAGTCCTAAAACACCCCAAGTATGTGTAGAGTAGGATGTGTGAGACTGACAGCATTGGACACCTATATTCCATTTATATAAAAGTCACATATAATTCTGTCATCTTCAAATATTTATTCTATGAAGTTCATCATTAGAAACTTACTCCCTACCCACACGTACTTCCTCATAAATTAATAGCATGATGAACACTTGGAAATTATCCATACATTTTTACTGTGACCACATTATATCTTATTGGTCTGTAATGCACACCAAGTAAATCACATTCAAACTAGAAAACAATAAGAGATGGAGACTTTTAAAAGGACAGAGGGGGAAGCACACCTTAGTTATAAAGAAAAATATTAACATTTAATAATACCTCTTTTCAGAAACCATGCAAGCAATACAAGAATGTAATAAAGTATTTAAAGTTTAAAATGAAAAAACAACAACACTCTCCGTGTTTTTAATGAAAAGTTGGTCCTATTAAAAAAATTAATTTAATAAAATTGATAAACATTTAGTCAAGATAACTAAGAAAAGAGGAAGATAGAAACTACTACTATCAGATTTAATAGGAGGGAAAAGGTACATGAGAAAGGACTTGATACCATCCAATATCCATTTTTAATAACAAACTAGTACTAGAGGAACGCTATTTCTTCTTGAGAAAGAATATCTACATGACACCTGTAGCTAACATTATACATAATGGTGAGAAACTAGATGCTTTTATGGTAAGATTAGGAACAGGGCAAGGTTTTCTCTCACTAAACCCATTCAACACGTAGTAGAAGACCTAGCCATGTAATAAGAAAAGAATAAGAAATAAATGGTACACAGACTGGGAAGCAAGAAATAAAACTCTCTTTGTTTCAATGGAAAGAGAAAGAGAAACATAGGCATAAAGAAATAAAATGGCAATAGGTAAGTGCCTATCAATAATAATCTTAAATATAAATGGATTAAATGATCCAATCAAAAGACAGAGTAGGTGAATGGATAAGAAAACATGACTCAAATATATGTTGTCCACAAGAGACCCACCTCAGAACAAGACTCACACAGGATGGAAAAAAAACCCAGAACTGCTGGAGGACTTCAAGGGAGAGATGAGCAGCAATACGGTCAGAGTAGGGGACTTTAACACCCGACTGACTTCACTGGATAGATCTTCCAGACAAAAAATCAACAAGGAAACAGTGACTCTAAAAAACAGTTTCCTTTACACTGAGCCAAACTAACTAATTTAACTGGAGGGGTGGGGTGGGTTAAGGTCTGTGGAACCTTATCACTCACTCAGCACAAAAATAAACAAAAGGGCCCTAGTGAGCCCTCTGGTCTTAGCAGAGTGGAATCAGTCCACTCTGAAAAAACTGCTCTTTAAGAAGTGACCATCTGACGGGCTCACCTCATTCATGGGGTGTAATTATCCTCATGCTGCCCTAACTCCCCCTCTAACGTTGGGACGACCCCAGACTCAGTCACATCATCACTCCAAACACACAGTAGAGTTCCAGCGAAGACATCAACCAAAGGCCACCGTAAGGAGGGCTCCAGTCCCATACCCTAAGCTTCCAAAGGATGAGGAATTTCCAAGACTGTCAACTCAAGAGTCCTTTGGGTACAGAACCCAGGTTCAGTGAGTCAGCGCTGTGTCACAGGGCAGCACGGATCACAGGAGGGGCACCCTGCAAGCGGCAGCTCACAGAGCAGAAGCCTCCGGGTTTTCTTATCAGCCTGACAGGTAAGGACAAGGGGGAAAGGGACGGGTGAGGCTTAAATTGTCAGCAGTCAACATCAAATATCGAGACACTGACCACTCATTATAAGAATAAACATAGGTAAGACAAATATGCACTGATACTGACTGGCTTGTTTTTATACAAAGAAACACTAACAGGATGAGCAAGAAATGATCAAACCTGGTTATTTGAGGGTATTCAGGGAGTCTTCTTAGGAATATTTTTAACCTTCCAATTCATAATTGAATTAAAACACAGAAATTTATATATATCATATTTTCCTATGCTTAACATTATTTTTAATTCACGTTTTGCTTTTAAAAATCAGTTTCAACTTTTCTACATAGGAAACCACTCCAAGATTTAATACTTTAAACATTAACAAATATAAAACCAGAGACCATGAAATACTTATAAATCCCTTTCTAACTAAAAGGATAAGGGGTATAAGTTGTCCCACACTATATATCACACTGGGATATTTTCAGAAATGAGTAGCATATTATAATGCACCAGGGGCTTTCGGTCAAGATGGGAGCCTAGGTAAGAGCAGTACACACATCCTCTGACAACCACTTCAAAATTACTAAGCTGCAGAATGACCATTGCTGAGAACCACCTGAAGTTTACGTGAACAGATTCCTATAACTAAGAATATACAGAAGAAGCCACATTGAGACTGGTAGGAGGGGCAGAGACGTGGAACAAACTGGTCCCACACTCTTGTGTGGTGTTCAAAAATTAGGGAGGAATATCTCTGCTGCAGAGGTCCCCTCTTATTGGCAGGGAGCCCCAGCCCCACAGCAGGCTCCCCAGCCGAGGGTTCCAAAGCTTGCAAGAAAAGTCCCCATAATTTCTGGCTGTGAAAACCAGCACAGATTGTGGCTGAGTGAGATGAAGGGCTCCTAGAGTCCCAGGTGTTTCTCTTAAAGGCGTTTCTGCACAAAATTACTTGCTAACGAACTCAACTGCTCTAAGCTCCAGTGCTGAGGCAGCAGCTCAAATAGTACCAGGGGCATATGGGGAGGAACTGAATCGTCTGGCATCAGAGTGAGAGCTGGAGGGGCAGCTTTCTCCCAGACAGCAGCTCTGGAAGAAGCCATTGTTCCTTTGCTGAGCCATCCCCCTGCGGGTGCAGGCAGGTGCCGTATCTGAGTCTCCATCAACCTGGCTAACTGTTCCCCTGACCCTGGTGATTCCCTGAGACTCTGTCCCACCAACTTGCCAGCCTACTCAAACTACTTCCAGGGATTTTCCATACAAATGGCTTGTCTTGGCTCATGCTGTGGACTTTCTTAAAAATCTCTCAAAGGTTCACAAACCCTCAAAAAGCAGCATCTGGCCTCAGCACGTCCCATACCTCTTACTAAGCAGCCCCAAGCTCAGCACTAGTGGCAGTTGGCCTCAGCTCACAGCTTCGCCTCTCCCAGGCAGCTCCCAAGAGGCCTGTTATGCAAAGAGCCGAGGACTGAGAAGCCCTCAGCATACTGATTTCTGATTCCAAAGAAATAACCTGGAGGACCGACTCTGAAAGACATGATTTTATTAGGACTTAAGTGTGCACGGGGGTAGCCTGCCGGTGAAATCTCTGCAACACAGGCTTTCTAAATACAGGGTTATATCGAATATAAAAAACAAAGCAAACAGGGCATGCAGGCTGGAGTGCTCACAATCAAGCTGTGTGAGATCAAAACACAAGCTATTTACAATCCGGGCTCACATCCAAGAACAGTTTCTTTTTGGCCATTCCTTGATCAAGGAGCTGGCGAGGCTCCCAAGGTCCCACAGCACACTTACAGATGGCCTTTATTATATTCCCATAGGGTGGAAGGGGGAGTTGGAGTTTGGAAAGGGGTCCATGTTCTCACAGACCACACAAGGCCCAAAACCAAAACACCCTTTGGTCAGCTTCAGAGCATATCAAAGCACCACTCAGCCACCTCCACAAATGACACACAGAAAGAGCAGTCTCACCAGACACCAGAGCCCGGCTAAGGCAAGCCCTGCTTTGTAGGGTCAGCCCCTCCACTGTAGTCATGGCTTGATGTCACAACCAATCAACCCAAATGTCAGTCTTTTCCACTGATATTCCTACAGCAATCAAGGCTAAATTGTAACAGGCAGGTGGATACAGCCTACACAAGAAACACACATGGAGCATCCAGCTCAGGCGACCAGGGAGACTGCACCACTGGGGCCCCACAGGACACCTACTGCATAAGGCCACTCCCCAAGAACAGGAGATGCAGCAGGTCCACCTAACACACAGAAACAAACACAGGAAGGCAGTCACAATGAGGAGACAAAGAAACACATCCCGAAAGAAATAACAGAACAAAACTCCAGAAAAACAACTAAACAAAATGGAGACAAGCAATCTCCTTATTCAGAGTTCAAAACAATAGTTACGAATATGCTCAACGATCTCAGTGAGACTTCAACAAAGAGATAGAAAGCATGAAAATGGGGATAAAAAACACAAACAAGAACCATGAGAAATGAAGAATACAACTAAAATGAAGTATACAGAGCATCAATAATTAGATGAAGCAGTAAGTGTTAAAGGGATAAAGGAACTTCTGTAAGAATAAGGAAAAAGTAAAAAACATGAATAATAAAGTGGCAATTAACTAATATCTATCAACAACTGCTTTAAGTGCAAATGGTCTAAATGCTCCAATCAAAAAACGTAAGTTGGCTAAACACATAACAAAACAAGATCCTAAATTATGGTGTCTACAAGAGACTCACTTCAGATTGAAAGACACACACAAACTGAGCAAAGTGATGGAAAAAGTTATTTCATGAAAATGGAAACAACAACAAAAAGCTGGAGTAGCAATACTTATACCAGAAAAAAATTTATTTTAAAACAAAGGCTATAACAAGTGACAAAGACGGACCCAGCAATTCCACGTCTGGGTATTTACCTGGAGAAACCCAAAACACTAATTCGAAAGAACTATGCATCCATATGCTCACTGCAGCATTACTTACAATAGCCAAGATATGGAATTAACCTAAGTGTCCATAAATAGATGAACAGATAAAGAAAAAGTGGTGCATATATACAATGCAATATGACTCAGCTATAAAAAAAGAATTACAGCCCAGCCAAGCGTGGCTCAGCGGTTGAGCATCAACCTAGGATCCAGGCGATCAGGGTTCGATTCCTGGTCAGGGCACATGCCTGGGTTGCGGGCTCGATCCCTAGTTGGGGGCGTGCAGGAGGCAGCCGATCAATGACTCTCTCATCAGTGGTGTTTCTATTTCTCTCCCTCCTTTTCCTTTCCTCTCTCTGAAATCAATAAAGATATTTTTTTTTAAAAAAAGAAAGAAAAAAAAAGAATTACATCTTGCCAGCTGCAACAACACAGATAGACCTAGAGGGTATTGTGCTAAGTGAAATAAGTCAGACAGAAAAAGACAAATACCACATGATTTCACTAACATACAAGAACATTTTGATGGTTGCCAGATGAGAGAGGGGTTAAGTGAAAAACGGGAGAAGAGATTAAGAAGTACAAATTGGTAGTTACAAAACAGTTGTGGGGATGTCAAGTATAATGTAAGGAATTTAGTCAATAATATTTGTAATAACTATGTATTGTCAGATGGGTACAAAATTTATTGGGGTGATCATTTTGTAAGATATAGAAATGTCTAAACCCTTTGTTGTACAACTGAAACTAAAATGTCAACTCTAATGGGGGGGGGGGGAAAGCACTAGGATTTTGCAATTGAAAAGGACTGAGAATTACAAAGATTTACATAAGCTTTGAGAAGTTTCCTGCATATCAATAAAAATACAAATTCAGTTTATTTCCCCTCAAGGTCATTAAAATAAATTAGGACTAGTGTAGCCTTTTAAATGTCAAAGTACTCTAGGGACAGGCACAATCAATCATGACCTAAAAATGGAAAAAGCACCTGAGTACTGAAATTGACCCACCTCACATCTTGAGGCTTTCTTGCCTAATAAAAAAAATACTATTTAGTTCCACAATTTTTTTTTTTTGGCTTATAGCATATCTCTCAATCAGTTTACATATTAAACGCCCAGGTGCTAACGGACACTAGAATCAAAGGGCTGCAATATTCAACAGAGAAAGAAATCCAAGAAAAGAAATACACATATCAGAATAGAAAAGATACATAACCTGCTTCCCTGTAGTTCACAAAGAAACACACATTCAGAAAGTTAAAACATAACCCCCGGTTGAGATAGAACCACTGGATTGGGACAGTCCCTAGGGAAGTAGGAAAGGGACACCCGATCAGGCTTAAAAATAAATTCCGGGAGCTCCGCACACCCTCCCCTCTCCTGTAAGCATGGAAGTGCTCCCTCCCTCAATGGTGGGGGACAGGTTCCTGGATTTGATACCCCGCTTCCCTAACGTTTGGAAAACTTGGGAGCAAACTGGTGCCCCCTGGGGGAGTAGGAGGTAAAGCGGGGCAGAAAGAAGTTGGGGAAAATCTTCCACAAGTGGACTGAGAAGTAGGAGCCCCCACCTCCCGGCATGATCAAACAGAAAACAGTTTTGGGCAGGAAAAGCCCTGTGGCGGTTGTGCAGGTCAACAAGCAGCACTGGCTAGACCCAGAGCATTCCGAGGCTGAGGAAACATCGATGAGAAACCGACCCCAAAGCTCATCACACCATCATCATAATGAAAGCTGACACCACGAATAGAAGGGGAGCCCAGGGGGCAAACGCCACCCCGTTAGGAACAAGGTCCCTCCCAACCAGAAGGCGGAGTCGGAATTTAGGCCCCAAAGCTTGGAGACGACTCCCTCCCCGCACCCCAGGAAACATAAAAATCTCAGGACCACCTGGCCGCTGCGCAAACTCACTCTGCAGTTGGCCTGCGTCCCCTCCAGCTTGTACTTTTTGGTGCTTTCACAGCGGTGCCCACGCCCTGGCCGCTTTCTTTTTCTCTGCCTGAATAAAGCCTGCTTCGTTTTCACTGGGATTCATCCTTGAAATCTTTCCTGGGTGAGTCGGGGACCTGAAAGGCACTTGACACTGGAAAGGTCTGGATCCGGGTCTGTGCCGGGCAGGGACTGGGGAATCCGGGACCACGGCCTCTCCCCCCCACGACCCCTCACAGCGCCCACCCCACGAGGGTCACAGGTGTCCTCCGACGACCCTCTCTGTGGTCACCCCATAATCTGGGGAGGTGCCCAGACAGGCCTGGGCCCAGCTGCCACACGCAGGGACAGGAGGGGACCGAGGTCCCAGCGGAGCCCCCAAGTGGCCTCAGAACCACAGACTCCAGAAGTGACCGCGGAGGGGCAGTCCCCGCCACTTCTTGTTCCAGCGGATTCCAACTAGCCCATCGGGCCTCCGCACCCGCCCGCACACTCACCATTTCTGGGTTTCCTGGGTCTCCGAGTCCTGCCTACCAGTGCATATCACAGGGTGACAAAGGCTGCGCGGAGCCCCCAGAGACCGTTAGGGGCACAGGACTCGGATCTCAAAGGTCTGCGTGAGAAGGGAGGGCTTTGCAGCGCCCCTGATTGGACAGTTCACAAGACCAACCTCCTTGTGCCCGAGGGACACCCCGGTGAGAGTCGTCATGGATCAGAGGAACCAGCCTCCTCTGGAGGGCAGGAATCTGACCGACCCAGCCTCGCATATTTACTTGCATTTAAACAGAACTATTTGTTACTGGTTTTGCACAGCTCTTTGTTAACTAGGGAGCCCAGGCGTGCACAGAGAGAGAATTCTTTGTTCGTTTTCAAAATGTAACAAGTACAGAACTTGAGGGTGGCCCAGGCCAGACCACACTGGAACAACAGGGTCTGATGCCCTGTAGGAGTCAAAGGCTTGACATAAGGCTGGGAGGCCACTCATGGCACTCTGACCCTTGATTAGGAGCTACTTAAAGGCATCTGGCCCTGTTTTAATCTTGATCCTTGCAACCCTTAAGCCTTCCATCCATCCCTTCCCTACCCCACTCATTCTGTCCTTAAGAATCCCAGAGCGGCTTGACTCCGGTGAGAATTTGGAACCCCACAGCCCTAGCCTAGGCTCAAGGACTCTTCTCAGTCTAACCACAGCTTTATTGAGGTATAATTGACTAATAAAATTGTCTAT
Organism: Miniopterus natalensis; assembly: GCF_054644295.1. Taxonomy (NCBI): domain Eukaryota; kingdom Metazoa; phylum Chordata; class Mammalia; order Chiroptera; family Miniopteridae; genus Miniopterus; species Miniopterus natalensis. The sequence continues at coordinate 68,376,303 of NC_142084.1, read as the reverse complement.
AAAGATGACATGATGGTTTGATATATGTACACTAAATTGTACCCCTGAAATTTTGCTAAAACAGTGGATTAAACTATCACCACACACACACACCACAAAGTATGTGAGGTGATGGATGTGTTAATTAATCTGGAAACTCTAAAATGCCTGAGAGATTGGATTGCAAAACTCTTTGGCATTGTGTTTGGGGAAATAGTGCTCAGATACTGAGACTACCTTTGCCAATAGTTATTTAACACAAGTTTGAAACCAGAAAAGTCAGCATTTGTGCTATCTGTCACTACCACAACCAGCAAGTAGAGACAAGGATCGAATCTTAATGGGTGCTTTATTCACAGGCCTGGCGACCTGAGAAGTCTGTTCTCTGTATCCATGAATCTGTCTCCACTTGTTAGTTTATATTGTTCATTAGATTTCACATATAAGCGAAATCATATGATACTTGTCTTCCTCTGACTGGCTTATTTCACTTAGCATAATACTCTCCAGGTCCATCCATGCTGTAGCAAAAGGTAAGATTCCTTCTTTTTTATGACTGAGTAATATTCCATGGTGTAAATGTACCACAGCTTTTTTTAAATTGAATTTATTGGGATGACACTGGTTAATAAAATTATACAGGTCTCAGATATACAATTCTACAATACATCATCTATATATTGTATCGTGTGTTTACTACCACAAGTCTCCTAAAAATATTTTTTATTTAAAGGTTTAAATTTAAAAATTTTTTAAAGTACTATTATTGTTCAATCTTATGTACTATTGTTTAAAGAAAACTCATTATCTCATGTGATATATTTCTGAAAGTAATTAGAAATCCACAGTCCAATGATGCACTATAAAGAGAGGTTCAAGAAACACAATATTTTTACACCATTAATTATAACTCATGTTGAAACTTTTCTGACACATTGTACATAAATTAATTTTTACCAAGCTTTCTCACATTAACATGTTTATTCCTTTGTGGGAGTTTTTACATGTAAGAATATGGACCAATTCACGTCTTTCCCATACTGTATAAATTCAAGAATATTAATCTAGTGAGCCCTTTCATGCTTTTCATAGAACCTAATATAACTGAAGCCTTTCCCAGATTCTGCACATTTCTATAATTTTTCTTCAGTGTGTATTGTCATGTGTCTTCAAAAGACTGTGTGATCTCAATAAAGGCTTTCCACCTTTCTTATATTTGCAGAGTTTCTCTCCAGTATGAGCTCTTTCGTGTCTTTGTAAGGAACTGGGATCTTTGTAGACTTTCCCACATTGTTTACATTCACAGGGTTTCTCTCAGGGTTTCTCTCCAGTGTGAGTCCTTTTGCGTCTTGATAAGAAACTGTGATATCTGTAGGCTATCCCACACTCTTTACATTCAAAGGGTTTCTTTCCAGTGTGAGTTGTTTCATGTCTTCGAAGATCACTAAGATACCTAAATGCTTTACTACATATTTTACATTTATGAGACTTCTCTGTAGTGTGAATTATTTCATGGGTTTTTAAGGAACGGTGATCTCTAAAGATTTTACTGCATTGTTTACATTCATAGGGTTTCTCTCCAGTATGAGTTCTTTCATGGGTTTTTAAGGAACGGTGATGTTTGTAGGCTTTATCACATTGTTTACATTCATAGGGTTTCTCTCCAGTATGTACTTTTTTATGTTTTGGAAGTGAATTGGAATAAGTGAATGCTTTGCTACATATTTTACATTTATAGGGTTTCTCTCCAGTGTGAGTTCTTTCATGTCTTTGAAGATCACTGAGATACCTAAATGCTGTACTACATATTTTACATTTATGGGATTTCTCTGTAGTATGAGCACTTTTGTGTCTGTTTAAGGACCTGTAAGATATGTAGGCTTTACCACATTTCTTACATTCATAGGGCTTCTCTCCAGTGTGAACTCTTTCGTGTATTTGAAAAGACCAGTGGTCTCTGTAGGCTTTAGCACATATTTTACATTCATACGGTCTCTCTCCAGTGTGAGTTCTTCCATGTCTTCGAAGGTCACTGAGATACCTAAATGCTGTACTACATACTTTACATTCATAAGGTTTCTCTCCAGTGTGAGTTATTCTATGTATTTTAACATTTCTGGAAGACTTGAAGACTTTACCACATATTTTACATTCACAGGGATTCCCTCCATTGTGGGTTCTTTCATGTTTTTCCAACCAGTTTAGATTATTAAAGGCTTTATCACATTCCTTACACTTATATGGCTTCTCCCCATCTTTTTGAAATTCATATGCTTTGTGTCCAGTGTGACATCTGTAGTGCCTACTAAGTGATGAACGAAATACAAAGACTTTTCCACATGCTCTGCATTCATGTTGTTTCACTCTGGTGGCTTTTTTGTTCAGATTGAGATTTGAAATAAGGTTGACGTTTTCTCCATATTGACTAACCCCTTTACTTTCACAGAATTTCTCTACCATCGGATTTCTGTAAAAAATGAGCAGCACATTAACGATTTCTTTATTAACGATATTATATTATACTCACAATGTTTATTATGATTTATAGGTAAAGTATAAATATTCTGTCTTGTCTGAAAACAAATATACGCAATACTCTCCAAAAAAACTTCACCCTTGCAATTATCAAACTGTGCTATTCATATATAGGGTTTATTAATACTGTTTTTAAGTGAAGTATTTTGAAAACAATGAACATGTATGTTACACTGAAACAGGTGTTTTTAAAATTTTTTCTAAGAGGAAATACATTTGAAGAAGGGTTTATTTGTTTTGTTTGCTATTTTTAAAATTTCACAACACATTAGAATTCTCACATAAGACACCGCTTTCTATTGTATGACTCACCTTAATTTTCTCCTCTGGCTTTTGCACTGATTTTCAATGTCATGTTCTTCCCATCTTTTACCTAAAATGCAGATTCAAAAAATGTTTCCAAAGGATTAAAATTTAAAAAATTATTAAATTATAAATCCATGAGCAGCTATGATCATGCCTAGATTATTTACCACCATCCTCCCTCTCCACATTACAGATCTTAGAACAATATTGGTGAGCAAGAAACACTTGTTCTCTAATTGACAAATGAAGGAATTTTGTCATCCTTACCTATGGAGGCCAGGTTCCTGATGGTTTCCCTCATCACATCTCTGTAGAGTTTCTTCTGTGAAGGACCCAGTAAAGCCCACTCCTCCAGACTGAAGTTCACAACCACATCCTCAAAGGCCACTGAGTCCTAAAACACCCCAAATATATGTAGAGTAGGATGTGTGAAACTGATAGCACTGGGCACCCAGACTCCATTTATAGGAAGGTTACATATGATTCTCTTGTCTTCAAACATTTATTCTTATGACTTGATCATCTGAAACTTATTCTCTGTCCACACCACCTTGAACACCTGGAAATTACTTACACATTGTTACTGTGATTACAATACATCTTATTTCTCTGTAACATCATCCTGGACCATGTTGGGAAATAACAGGAATGCCATACAGATGAAATATATATTGTCATTTTAAGACCACTGATTCCTTGCAAAAATAATTATTTCATCTGTTTCATTATTTCCCACCATTTACAACAATCCACAAGCCAGAAGGTTAAATCTGCATGAAGTTTTAATAAATAAAACAGTGAAAAACTGAAAACTTTTCCTTCTGTTCCCATCACCAAACATGTGAATCCAGGAGGCTTGTGAAAATACTTCCAACAAAGCCAGCTGTCCATGTCATCCTAAAGTCCTCCAGGTCTTCACCAGTCATGAGGTGCAGCTGGCTCAGTGTGAACGTACTTGTGGAGAAGCACTGCTTGTAACTTGTGTGGTATTTATCACAGACTCAGTTCTTCTTTCTCTCTCTGTTCAATTTAATGGGGCTGGAGAGTCATTTGGAACTTAAAGCTCAGACACAAGAAAGCAAGCATAACAAGTTACTCCAGAAATCCCTGTACACATGTGTTCAGGGCTGTTTCCTGCCAAATTTTAGAACACACAGTAAGAGAATAGGCCAGGCAAGCTCTTTCCAGTAAAACCCTAACAGGGTACCCTGGGCCTCACTGCCCTAGAAGAACAGGTTAAGAGCTGCAGATTCAAGGGAGTTCATTGAAGTCCATGTGGTCTGATGGTGACTTTGGCCATGATTACAGAACACAAAAGATTCAACAGTACTTCCTTCTAAAAGAACACAAAATTTGCATTCACCAATTTCAGGAGGAAAATTTTCCTGACAAGTCACTCTAGAGGCAGAGCTGCCATTCTTGATCTCATCAAAAAGAAAAAACACATGACATAAACTACTCTTCTTAGATCCCTCCCAAGTTTTGAGGTCACAGGGGAAATGGTATCTCCAAAGTTAGGAAAGAGAACAAATGGTATCTTGAGAAACGCCCCAAACATTCTGTTCTTAACAAGGCCTAAACTGAAAAAAAAATCCATTTCACTGGAGTCTAATGCAAAGACAGTAGAGAACAAAAATGACAGAACACAATATACATGAAAACTAAAACAACTGTCCTTAACGTAAGGATTAAAATACCTCAAAAAAGGAAAGAGAAAGAAACAGGAGAGAAAAGTGAAGTAATAATTACCAAACACTTCTAAAATTAATGACAGATGACACACTGTAGATCCAGAAAGCTCTAAAACACTGAACATGAAAAACACCAAAAATGCATGCCCACGTATATCATATTCAAATTAGACAAACATCAAAGACAAAGAGAACATATTGAAAGAGGCCAGAAGGTAAAACAAACCTTAGGTATAGAAAAACAAAGATAAATTAAAATCAACTTGTTTACAGAAACTGTGCCAGAAAGATCAGATTGTAGTAAAATACTGAACATTTTGAAATAAAAAAAAATACTATGTAGAATTTTGTATCAAAGAAAATGATCCTTCATAAAAAAGAAATAAGGACTTTCTAAGACAAAAATTAAGGGAATTTGTATAGCTACTTTAAATTAAATGTCAAAAAATTCATCAGAAAAAATAAATGATGAAGGTGGAAGGTTAGAAAAGGAAGAAATGAAGATAAAAAATTTTTGTATTTGTTATATAACACATGACACTTTGTTTAAAGAATATTAGCAATAATGTGTTTGGTATTATAAGTTTATGGGTAATGGAAATAAATTACAACAATGTGACAAGGGACAGTGATGGGAGAACTGGGAATAGTGTGGTAGGTGGTACTTGCACAGCAATGAAGTGGTACAGCGTGATTCGACAGAGGATATGGGTTAGTTGTAAATGTGTAATCAAAACTGAAATGACATCACTGACAGAGTTCCTTTTTTGTTAAATGTGTGACTGATATGCTGAGAGAGGAGAAAAAACCAATTAGATAAAATCCTCAACCAAAGCCAAAGAAGGTAGAAAAATGTTGAAAACAAAAAGTAACAAAGAACAAAAGCAAGAAATAGAAAACAGTAAAAGGTTTGGTAAATATTAACCCAAATGCATCAATAACTACTTTTAATCATCAATTGTCTCAATACAATTGAACAATAGAGAAATATCAGATTTTAAAAAACCACATTTTCATGTTCTCTATAAGAAACACACTTTAAATATGAAGACACAGATGGATGAAAGGTAAAGGGATAGAGAAAATGTATGATGCCAACAGAAATCAAAGGACAGACATATGAATTATAAACAATAAAGATTTCAAACCAAGGAAAACCCAGAGATAAAGAGGGACATTACATAATGTCTCCAAGAAGGCACAGAAATCTTTTAGGTATGTGTGCATAACAACACAGGTCAAACTACACAAGACAAGAGCTGATAGATGCGGGAGAAACACATGAGTTTACTACTGTGGCTGGAGCATTCAACAACCCTTTTCATTAATTATAAATTCCAGTAGGGAGAAAATCAGAAAGGACAGGGTGGAACTGAACAGCACTATGAAACAACTGGATTTAGTTGTAATTTATGGAATACTTCATGCAACAAGAGCAGAATACACATTCACCAAGACAGAACACATCCTGAGACATAGAGTATACCTTAAAAATTTGAAAGAACAAAATCATACAAAATATGCTCTTAGACCTCACAGGAATTAGTCTAGAAATCTGTATCAGTAAAATAGTCAGAAAACCCCCAAATATATGGAGATTCAACAACACACTTCTAAATAATAAACAAGACCAAAAAGAAGTCAAGAAAATTAAAAATTATTTTTTATTTTTAAATTTAATTAAATTTTTAAAAACCGATTTTAGAGAAAGGAAGGGAGGGAGGGAAAGAGGAAAAAGGGCAGAGAGAGAAAGAGAGAAGCACTGATTGGTTGCCTCTGGCACACGCCCCAACCTACGATTGAACCCGCAACCTGGGTATGTGCCCTGACTGGGAATCAAACCTGCCGCCTTTTGGTGTACGGATGATGCTCCAACCAACTCAGCCACATCAGCCCAAATAAAATAAAAACACAACCTATACAATTTTATGAGATACATAAAAAGTGGTGTCTAAAGTGAAATTTAGGCCACTGAATAAATATATTTAAAAAAGAAAGATCTACAACCAATAATGTAAGCACATACCTCAGGATACAATTAAAAAAATGACTAAACCCAATGTAAGCAGAATAAAAGAATATATGGAAAAATCAATGGAGAAAAAAAAAAATTTTAAAGCTGCTTCTTTGATGAGATTAGTAAAATTGATAAACATCTAGACTAGATAACTAGAAACAAACCAATTAAGGAATGAAGACTAGCAACTCACAGCCATGCTGTATCACAACTGAGCTGTTCCACAGCCGTGCTGTTTTCATAATTGTGCTGTATCACAACTGAGATGTTGTACTGAATAAAGTTTCCTTCTTCACCACACCCCAAATTGGGAATACCTGTTGGCATCGAATTGGCACCAACAACTATCTGTTGATGTAAGCTTAAAAAATTTTTACCTTCCTATGCATCATTTATTTTAAATAGAGAAATTTATACATACCACATTTACCTATGATTAATCATTAGTATTAATAAAATATTGCTTTTAAATTTTAACTCAATCTTTTCAATGTAAGAAACCACTCAAAGATTTAAACACTAAATGATATAAAAATGCAGATCATAAAAATTTATAAATCCCTTTCTAACTAAAAGGACAAAAGGCACTATGACAGTTTTCTCTATGCTGTATTTCACAATAAGGATATATGAAGAAATGTGTCAGATATAATACATTAGGGGTTTGCAATAAAGCCCTGAAATGTACTACAAATTTCAAGCATTTACATAGGCTTACACAAGCTTTGATGTGTTTTCTCAAGCTATGAAAATTTAAATTCAATTTTTCCCCCCCTCACATCCATTAAAACAGCAGTTCAATTACCTCAGGAATAGTATAGCCTTTTACATGTCAAAGTACTTTAGGGTGAGACACATACAAAACTGACCTGAAATTGGAAAAAGCACCTGAGAACTTAAAAGCATTCATCTGACATCTTCAGGTTCTCTGGCCTGAATGGAACCAAAGTTCTATTTGGTTCCACAATGATCTTGCCTAACGCACATGGTATCTTTCAATCAACTTAAATATTAAAAGCCCAAGTGCTAATGGAAATGAGAATCAAAAGGCTGCAATATTCATTGGACAAAGAAATACAACAAAAAACAAATATTGAAATCAAGACCATTCAGAAGGAAACTCTCATTCAGTAAGGCGAACATAATCGCTAACGTAGGGTCTAGACACCTCTGACTGAGGCAGAAGCCTTGGAGGGGGTCAGGCCGGAGGATGAATGAGAGGGACACCTGAGCAGACCCAGAATTGAACTCTGGGCCCTCCACACACCCTCCCTTCTCCTGTAAGCCCGGAAGCGCCCCCTCCCCCAGGCTTCCATTCTCACAGTGAGGAAACTCTCAGCCAGATTCAGTTTAAGTTCTGACCAAATGAATCCCCAATTCATAAACCCTCTGTCTATAAGTTGGAACCCCTGATCTACATAGACTTCCTCAATATGCAGAAATTAGACTCTGAGGTCAACTGCACTGTGAATGGAAAGCTCATACTAAAATCTAAAGATGTCCTGGCCTTAGAGACCACAATCACACTTCAGAAAGGTTATCCCCACTCCCAACTCCACGCACACATGCATCCCCAGCTTTCCAGGGCCATAGCTTCTCTCAGTGTAAAGGTTCCTTAAATGGTGGGTGTGAGCAAGTAGGGCACCTACAAGGGGAGGCTCCCCAGGAACAACTGGGCCTTCAAGTACTTCCTTTTGCAGGTTCAAGGGAGCTTTACCTCAGGGCACTAACCATAGGCTTCTGCTCTCCACTGGAGTTGCTTTCGACCACTATTGATAGTTAAATGACACAAACCCAGAGTTTGAACAATCCAGCAAAATCACTTAAATATGGCATTTATATGGAAAGGAAAAAAGAAAATTGTAAGGGTCTTTTCCTAGTTCAACTAAAAAACAAACAAACAAATATTTATTCCTTTCAAAAAAAGATGTCAGTTAATTATATTTCTAGAAAAAGAAAGTGGTTTGTAATTAATTAATCATACTTGAACACATCTGCTCTGCAAGTCAAAACCCTGCAATTTGATTTGAAAACTCCCCAAAGTAAAAACCAGACCTCACACATTTACTGCTCAGCAGAAGAGTAACTGATACAAAAATAAAATGTAATCAGAGTATTTTATTTTTTATAAAATTCACCTGTTTTCTGTATGTTTGGAACTATTTTATAGTCTTTCAAGCTCTATACTATACTCCTATTGAAAAACGAACACCTAAGTCATTAAAATCTTTTCAAGGTGAGAAATCCAGGGAGGGTCCTTGCTGACAGGAGAGCTCACCTAGGAAAATTTCCAAACAGGAAACTCCATCCAAAGGAATTCCCCTAGGATGTTTGAACCATGGAAAGATCCTGGGGGGCGGGGGAGGCCCGGCGTTTCATGGAACGTAGTTCCTGGTGGTTATTTTTGCCTTTTCACTCTTATAAAATAGCCACAAAAAATATAAATCTCTAAAAAAGCGCCAGCCACGACTCTGTGGAAAAAGAATAAACAATTAAAATATGGGGGTCTGTTTGAAATGCATCCCGGAGGATTGATAATGATGCTGTGAATGGAAGAGAGAAAGTTGGCTTCGGCATTCGATGAGCGAACTGGAAATTTAGGGACTTGTTGACAGTCACAGGAAGAGACAGGGTAGGGGCACAGAGTCGTGGATCTGACACCCCGCTTCCCACACATTTGGAAAACTCAGGAGAAAATGGGACCCCTGGGGAAAGAGGGAGGACTGGGGACGCCACAGGCCACAGCTGCTCCCACGCACAAACCCTGCAGACCGAGTCACGACTGTCCCCTGATGAACTCCCATGGTCACCGCACCATCTGGGGAGAAACGGTGCGGCGGGCAGAGCTGCCCAGGCACATTCGGGGACGGCAGGCAGCGTGGCAGTGCCGGAGCAGGTCGCCCGGGGTACCGGCAGCTGCCGCGGCACCCACGCTGAGCCACGCCCCCCGGGGACTGGGAGCCGCAGACTCCGAAGCTGAAGCGGGAAAGCTCGGTCCCGAACCCGCGGGTTCCAACAAGCCTCTCCTCGCGTCTCTGAACGCGGCCCGCACACTCACCATTTCTAGGTTCCCCGGGTCCCCCTGAGTCTTGCCTACCACTGCCACCACCAGCGCCGGTCGCAGGGAACGCAGGCTGCCGCGCCACCACCAGGTACCCGGCGGCGAGCTCTGGAGCCCCAGCGCACAGCTCAGGCTACTAGGGATGTCCACTACTTCCGGGTGCGTTGCCCCACCCGCCGGCCCCAGCCACGCCCCTGATTGGGCAGTTCACAAGGCCGCGGCCCCTCGTTCCTGAGTGACAGCTGCGGGAGAAGACAGGCTTCTGGGAAACGCGTTGCCCGGTGGGCGACACAGTTGCTTTTAAGTACAACTTTTCCCTGGCTCGGCGCTTCCTAAGTTGTTTTCAGCCAGCTCCTTGTCAAAGCGAGGGCGCCTGTTGCAGGCGGAGCAACAACAGACAAGGGGGTCAGGCCAGGTCTTATTGGAACAAAAGTGTCTTAAGTCGTCTAGAGGTCAAGGGCTTGGAGTGAGGCTGTGAAGCCACTCATGCAACTGTGACCTTTGTTTAGAAACACAGTCGCTGAAAAGTGAGGCACTGTCTTTAAAGGAGTCTGGCTTTATTGTATTTTATTTACTTCATTTTTATTTTATTATTTTAATTTTTCTCCCTTTTTATTGAATTTATTGGGGCGACACTGGTTAACAAAATTATACAGGTCTCAAGGTGCACATTTTAGCCTTTGATCCTTGCAAGCATTGAGCTTTCCACCCATCCCTTCCCCAACCCCACACTTTTGGTCCTTAAGAGAAAGAACCCCAGAGCATTTGACTCTGATGGGAAGTTGGAAGCCCCCTAGCCCCAGCCTGGGCACAAAGACTCTTCTCAGTCTAACTACAGGGGTATCTGATGTGTTCATTAAATTCTCAAGTGTACATTTTTACACTGGAAGGAAATTTAATTCAGATCAGCTTTTGCATTATATCTGAATTAAGTTTGTATTAAATTTATATTTGAAATACAAATAACTATAATATCCCTAATTGTAACAAGGAATAAAAACTTTATACTACTCTGTGAAATGGAATTAGAATAAAATGTACTGAACTGATCAAAAGAACTGACATACTGAAAATTTCCCTATAAGCATATTGCAGGCATCAGCAGTTCCAGTTCCTACTTGTACAAGAAACAGCACTGACCACAACTTTGGCTGGCACAGAATGCCCAACTGCAGGAATTTGGCTAGCTCTGACCAGTTCCAGCATGTTGACATTAACGATCCTTATCAGGACCAGGAAGGACACTGCCTGCAGGTCCACAGCCCCTCCTCCTCCTCTCTTTGCTCTGCTTTCCCTCCCCCTCCCTATAAAAACCCATGCCTGCACTGAGATGCTAAGATGGGCTTTGAACAAGAGTCCCCCATCTTCTTGAGATTCTGGCACTTGAATAAACCTCTTTCCTCTTTCACCAGCATCTGTCTCACAAGTTTGGTTTGTATGGCGACAGGCAGTCGAATCTTGGTTCCAGTTATAGTTTTGGAGAGCCAGGCAGGAGAGGTGGGCCCCTGTAAGTGCCAGAGGGCCCAGGCTAGGGTCCCAGCTCTTTGCAGCAGGCTGACCCCTTGGCAGGCTAGTTATCGAGGCAGGGATTGCAGGAATGAAATTCCCGGCAGCTGCCAAGAGTTCTTTTTACCTCAGGGACCCTGCCTGCTTTCCCTCTCGAGGCATCAGCCGCCTGAAACTCCTAGCTGGTGAAAGGAAACAGGTCTTTGGGGAGTCAACGGATTCCAAGACTGGGTAGTGCCTGGTGTGCATGACCAAGAGCCCCTTCCCTGCCATTTGGGGTTCTTTGAACCATTTGGGATTCTGTAGGAATCAATAGGTGTTGCGTGGCAGTAAGCATGGCTCAGTGAGAAAGAAAAATCCTAGTTCCCCAGTGTGGGGTTTGGTTGGAGTGCTCTTTTGGTTTTGGTATTTGGATTTTGGTGCTTTGTTTGCTTTTCTTGCTGCCTACATCTTGTGGGGTGTCTTAATGGTTGTGTTTTTAATTTGGGATACTGCCGCTTAGAGAAATTTGCATAGGAATCATATTGCTATATAGTTGCTTGCTCCTTCCTGTTTGTCTAATTGTTATTTTGTATGTAATCTTGACTCTTAAGCATGGAGGCCTGAGAGTCCATATCCAAGGGTAACTGCCTGGGTTATATTTTGAATAATTGGTCCACGTATAGCTATGAGCCAATGACCAAGAAAGCGATGATTTTCTATTGTAATACAGCTTGACCAATCTATGTTTGGGGATCTGAAGAGCGATGGCCCCTAAATAGTTCTTTGAACTGCTATACTGTTTTGGAATTGGAGTTGTTTTGCCAAAGGTCTGGTAAATGAGATAAGATCTCTTTTGTGCAAGCTTTGATGTTGTTAAATCATAAGAATTCTACCCAGAAAGACCTAGATTGATGGTTCAAAGAGGGGGAAAGGGTCTCACTCCTCTTGAAGACAGTAAAACTCAGAAAGAAAAATATGAGGAAATAAATCGTTTAAACCCTCTAAATCTTTCTCCCTGAGGCCTGGAGGCTGATGTGGTCTTGAGTACAGTGGGGGAGTCAGTGCTGCTCCCAAGCCCCCTGCTGTGGGAGCAACATGGGGGGGGGGGGCGGGGGAGGCAGGGAGGAACAAAAACAACGGCTTTTTAACACTACTGGCTAGAATGCAGTCCAAGCCTGATATCTCCCCTCTCTTTTCCAGCCTCCTTGAAGGTTGCCAAGGACAACAAATAAACAGCTCACTTTTAAACACATGAAAGGAATGCAATGATCACCAAGAATTCAGATGGGTAATTTAAGTTTAATTGATGTCTTTTAGAACTTATTACCATAAAACATAGGTTTGTTTTGTCTGAGGTTTGCAGGAATAAACTCATGTTACTTATCCCTGTTACAAAATTTGTCAAGAAAATGGCTTGGGCAATAATGGACTTTAAAATCTCATAATTTTGTTAAGAAATAATAAATATAACTAAAATGAAGGGTTATTGATAACGCTTTTCAGTAATAATTATATACACCTAAACATAGTTTCCAAAGTCTTTAGTAACTTAAAACTTTTAAGTTTTGCTGGGTTAAATGATAAAAATTATTGAATATCTAGATATTTTGAAATAGCAGAATACTGAAATATATATCGATCTGAGTTTGCCTACTTTTGGCTTCTCATTGCAGAAGCTAGAAGATGGATTTGGATCTGTTAATGAATATATCTTATATTTTATTTGAAATATGTCTCTTGAAAATGTGATGTGAATGTATTTGCTAGTGAAAAAACCTGTTTCTGGAAGTTATAAAACATATTTGCCAATCTGAGGAATGTTAATTAGTTGTCACTAAAAAGATCAAGGTTTCTAAGAGTTAAGAATTCTAATTTAGTTGGAAAGAAATTGTATGGTTTTGGTAATATAGAATTGAAAGTAGGTTGTTCTAAAGTTGGTTATTCCTGAATGAATTAAGAAGAAAACTGAAAGGGACCAGGAAAATCGCAGAAGTTTCGTGCAAGTTGCAGAAGGTTCAGGCAGGTTGAAGAGGGTCTGTGCAGACTGAAGAAGGAGTGTGCAGAGGGGAGAAGCAAAAAGGAGACATGGGTAAGCTGAGTAATAAATTTAATACAGTAAATGAATATAAATATCAAAAGTAAGCTAATACAGGATTTATTTGGTCCTTTTTGGCTGTTAAAGGGGGAAAAAAGCTTTTTTCCTGTATCTGCCTAGAGAGCAAAGATTCTCTGTAGTATTAAAATAGCTATGTGTAATATTGTATTAATCAGGTACTTGATTACTTAGAAGCCATATTCTTAATGGAACAGAGTGACAGTCCTCAGAAGGAAGTGGGGAGGGGGGTGAACCGAAGGAGTTAGATGCCCGTATGCACAGTCCATGGGCACAGACTGTGGTGTGTTGAAGGCCTGGGGTGGGAGGGCAAGGGGGGAATATGGGGAACATCTGTAATACTTCAAAACCCATCGTCTTAACCCTAAGAATGAAAGTTTTGCTAGCCCATATTTATATTTGATACCTTTTATTGGCACTTTAGATAAATAAATAATTTAATTTTGTTTCATAATGATATATGATCTTTTGGTCAAATATGTTTGACAACCTTCCCAGGGTTTAAATTTTAAGAAACTTTTTCTTGACCTAGAATTGGCTTTGGATCATTCTGGTGGGCCTCTGGAATGCCTTGGAGATTTGTTCTTTCTCCTTGTGAGTAAGAAATTTTGAGCTAATTAGACCTATTTGATATGCTTGAAAATACACAGGAGGCTTTGTCAAATAAAGAAATGATAGCTATGTTCCATTTGTATACATATTTTTATTATTAAAATGGGTGTTCTAGAAATTGTATAAAGATCTCCAAGACTCTCCAAAGTTCTGATATACTTTCATTTGTAATTCTGTTATTTTAAAATGTCGATATAGAAAAGCAAATTCCTTTGTCAACTGCATTATAATCAGATCTATAACCGTGTCATTTTAAGTTATTTTTGTCATTTAAAGACAGTTATTGTTTTGCTCTGATGCATTTACAAATATATTACATCTTCAGAAAAATTCATAGAAAGAACTCTGAGAAAATTGACTCATAGTGTATAATGAGTAAATGAGAAAAGCCAAGTTTATGTAAAAATCCACAATCAAAATGGAACTTAGAGCTCAGAGAAAAGGAAGAAGGCACAGCAACTTATTCTACCAGACCCCATGCTAATGTGCCTCAGGGCTGCTTCTGGGCACCCACAGGCCAAGCAGAAAGTAATGTGCCAGGAGAGCTCTTCCAGCAGGGTCACTACCGTCTGTCCTGGGTGCTGCTGACACTGAGGAACAGGCTCAGAGCTTCAGGCTGCTAGGGAATCCACTGACACCCACAATAATGAGCTTGCTCCTGATTACAAAACATGTAAAGGTTGCAGCAGTGATTTCCTCCAAAAGAACACACAGCGTCCATTCTCCGATCCTCTCTAGACGCTGCCCTCCCTTCTGTCATTTCCAAGCTCCAGGGGGAGTAAAGGAACATGAGAGCGCAACCCTTGACCATGGAATCCCTCAGCTGGTGAACAGCACACACAGCCTGTAGGGTGTGAAAGGGTTTGTTACGGTCACAACTGAGCTGTCTGGCTAGAGTGAGGCGGGCCTCTCAGGGGGCCATTAAAGAGCCTTGAGAGATGCGTGGAGATGGCGCATGGGCATGTCTCAGGAGGCTCCAGGGTGAGCGGGTGTGAGAGCTCACACACAGGGCAGGAGCTGGTGAGGCGTCAATTCCCCGCCACAGGAGGGCACGCGAAGGCCTCCGTATCGCCTTGGACAGCCGCGGGCGGGCAAAGCAGCGGGAATGAGGCTGCAAAGCTGGCAGCAGCCCTCGGGAACTGGAGCAGGAGCTACGGGGGTTCTGCTCTGGCATTGAAGTAACTTAGAGGCTGTCATTCCCAAACTCACAGGAAAAAAGCTAAAAAACTTGCAATGACCTTCCTTTCTTAGCTCTGTTAGAGCATTTGGTTGACAGTGTGACCCAGTGTCACCAAAATTGGGAAAGAAAAAGAAAGCTGGCATTTAGGAAAATGTCCCAAATATTCTGATCTTAACACCTTGCTGAGAGGCTACCTGAAGCCAGGACTCGCCTGTGCGGGGGCTCCTTCGGGCAGCAAGGTGTTGAATGTAGATCAGTTTTTGCCTGACTCCCTAGAGAGCACTGAAATGCAAATGACTATAATATCCCTAAGATAACTGATTCGTATTTTTAGTGTAGACCTAGAGAAAGAAGGTCTCTACCAAGAAGGACTCCTGGTGGCTTAAATGAGTTCAAATTAACAGCCACCACCAAAAAAAGCCTAGTAGCCATTTCTACCCCGGGGCTTGTCAGCAAACTGCACCTCAGGGACTGGCCTGCACGGAGCGACCCGCTGCACCTTCTGCCCTCCAGCCAGCTCTTGGGGAGCAGCTCCAGGAATCTTATTGCAACCAGTAGGGCTGAGCTTTCCCCATCCAATTGGAGCTGTGCAGCTAAATCCCCGCAGAACTTCACTGACCAATCAGAGTGGCTCCATTCTGACCAATCAGGACAGGGCCTTTTGGGCCAATCAAACTGAAGACTTAAGAGTACTGCTACGATTTGGAGCCTTCATTTGCATGAGGACAGGCCAATCAGGGACCAGGGGCAGGAACTTCTGTTTATATAAACAGTCAGCTCCCCTTAAGCGGAGAGCACCCTTTCCCTTTCCCCCCAAGACTGAAAACTCTTTCTGATGCTGGAGGTGAAAGCAGGGAAGGTGACAGGCGCAGAACAGAACTGTCTGGCTACAGGGGCCTGGGCCCAGGGCCAAGTAACAGTCATGCTGTTTTCACAGCTTTGCTGTATCACAATTGAACTGTTTGCACTGAATAAAGTTTCGTTCTTCGCTGCACCCCAAATTGGGGATTCCTGTTGGCATTGAATTGGCACCAAAGACTGTCAGTTGACATTAGTAACATAAGAAAAACAACGCGCAGCATGTTGCCAAGAGCTGTGGCTGGTTGTAGCCATAAGCTGTCCAACTGCGTGTGAGAGCAACCTGGAGAGACTCGGACAGCTCAGGTTAGCATAATACCTGCAGCTGCCACTCACCTGTCCCGTAGTGTGTGTGTGTATATATATATATAGAGAGAGAGAGAGAGAGAGAGAGAATGCACCTGGAAATTTCTCCCCCCATCAGCTTTATTGTGGTATAAGTGACTAATAAAATTTTTTATATTTAAGGATTACAACATGGTTTGATATATGTACCTTGTACCATATACTTGAAATTTGCTAAAACAGTGAATTAAGTGGTCTCGCCTAACACACAAAACTGTAATTGAGATAATGGATGTGTTACTAATGTGCCTGAGAGATTGGATTGAAAACTCTTAATGCACTATTTACTTATATAAACAACTTTCATTGTGATGTAATCCACATACTATTCACTACACCTAAAGTGTACAATTCAAAGTGTACAATTCAATAGTTTGCAGGGTATATGCATATATTTGCAATCATCGCTACAGTCCATTTTTGAACATTTTCATCAACTGAAAAAAGAAAGAAAAACCCTCTCCCCTTTAACTCTAACTCTCAAACATCCAATCTTCTCCCATCACCAGCCCTGGGCAACCCCTAATTTATTTTCTGTCTCTGCAGATTTCCCTATCCGGGCTTTTATGTGAAAGGAATCTTATTATCTATGGCCTTTGTGATTGACTTCATTGATAGAGCATAATTTTTTCAAAGTCATCCATGTTGTAGCATGTACCAATACTTCATTTATTTTTATGGCCAAATACTATTCCATTGAATGGATAAAATACTTGTTATTTATCTATTCACCCATTAATTGGCATTTGTTTGTTTCTACTTTTTGGCTACTGTGAATAATGTTGCTATAAACTTTATGTACATGTGTTTGCATTTTTCTTGGGCATATGCCTGTGATAGGAATTGATGAATCATACGGTAATTCTAGGTTTAATTTTCAAGAAACTCCCAGATGGTTTTCCGTAGTGGCTGCGCCATTTTATATTGACCACCCGAGTGTAAGGGTTCAAATACCTCCACGTGTCCTTGACAACATTTGTTATCGTCTTACTTTTTGATCCCAGCCATCCTAGTGTTGTTTTGATTGATGACTTTATTTCACTTTAGTCACCACTTTAGCATTTTGTGGATGGCTAGTGATGTCCAACATTTTTTCAAGTGCTCTTGACCATTTGTCTATCTTTCTTGGAAAAAGGTATATTTAACCCTTTGACATTTTAAAATTCAGTTGTTTCACTTTCTATAATTAAGTTATAATAACTCTTTAGATATTTTGATACAAGTTTCTTGTCACATAATTTTGCAAAATTCTTCTGTGAGATGTGTTTTCACTCTCTTGCTTTAAAAGTTTACTTGTAAGTGTGGTAATATGTACATACCATAAGATTTACAGTTTCAGTCTGGCCGGTGTGGCTCAGTGGTTGAGTGTCGACCTATGAACCAGGAGGTTGATTCTCGGTCAGGGCACATGCCTGGGTTTCAGGCTCGATCCCCAGTGGCTGAAAAGAACCTAAAATTAATGTAAAATATATTGGAGAAGAAAGAGGCCAAATAAGTAAGAACATGATTTAGAGGTGACATCTAAACATAAATAAGATAGACATCAACAGAGCACCATTTTTTAAATGCTAAAAGAAAACTCACACAAAAAAATCAAAACACACACACATAAAACATAAATTGCATGGGAAAATTTTTTTTAATTCATCTTTATTGTTGAAAGTATTACAGATGTACCCCTTTCCCCCCCATTGATCCCCTCCATCCCATGCCCACCCCACCCAAGCCTTCACTATACTATTGTCTGTGTCCTTGGGTTATTTGCATATAAGTTCTTTGGTTAATCTCTCCCCACCCACCCACCCACTCACCCACCCTACCTTCCCTCTAAGATTCCACTGTCTGTTTGCATGGAAACTTTTATGCATAGAAACTTCCATTCCTGTTCTTACAGGATGTAGCCCTAGTGGGTGATAAAAAATAAACGTTGATAGAAACTGCAAATGCCACTCCATCCACAAATGCATTACTTTTTGGAAACTATAATAGTATTGAACAATGTCAATAACCCCATATTTTTGTGTTTCTGTGTAAACATTTAGGAATCTGTCAAATACCATGGATAAGAGACGGGATGGCTCATCTGGATTATCTCCTAATTGGCTTATCCACTCCCTTCCTCCATAAAAGGGGAATCACTGGTGGAAGTCACTGCATTTTCCAACAAGCCACAGGCAGTCTGCATCTCAGGAGTGGGTCAGCAGGCAGCTCTGCAGCCATGGGGGAACCCGCATCAGTGTGCATCGCAAACCAGCCTTTTCTGGTGAGTACAGATTCCATATCAACAGCAAGAGTGTCCATTTGTGTACTTTTCCTTTTGTGAAACCTCTGAAAGTATCTTACTGAACATTGTTTCTTGGGTGTTAATGTTTGTTAAATAACGTTCAAGGTGTACTTTTTTGTATATAAAGCTTTCTTGAGGTAAGAGGCCTGATGTTTTTGTTTTGTGTTGGTTTTGCTTTTTTATTTTTTTTAGAGAGAGAGAAAGGGAGTTGGGGAGAGGGAGAGAGTGAGGGAGAGAAACATCAATTGGTTGCTTCCCATCACGGGGATCAAAACCTAGGTATGTGCCCTGACTGGAAATCAAACACACAACCTTTGGGTGTACAGGACGATGCTCCAACCAACTGAGCCACATCAGCCAGGGCTGTTTTGCTCTGTTTTCATTTCTTTATTTTTTTAAATCCTCACCCAAGGATATTTTTTCCATTGCTTTTCAGAGAGAGTGGGAGGGAGAGAGAAACATCGATGTGAGAGAGACATCGATTGGCGTCGGGGCGGGGATCCAGCCTGCAGCACGTCGTGTCCTTGCCTAGAATCAAACCGGAGACCCTCCGGTCCTCAGGCCAACGTTGTAACCGCTGAGCGAAACTGGCCAGGGCGGGTTCGCTTTGCTTTTAACCAACATCAGTCATCACTAGAAATCGGAAGTAGTATTTGCCCCTGCACTGTTTAAATTGTTCCCTTCTCTGGAATTTTTTTTTTACATACATGTACTTGGTCTATTAACTTTTCCCTCCAACCCAGATTAAAATCAGCAGGGGCAGTGACTTTGTTAAATTCTCAGTCACATTTTAGTACACGACTTGGCATATCACAGATGCTCCATAAATACGAGGATCATACAACTTTCCCTCCGAGCTGGGACACCTTGGGTAATGGAAGGGGTAGGATTAATTATGGCTGGGTAATAGGAATGCAATGAGATTTATGGTTTCTCCTTTAAAAAGTACCTCTGAAGAGGAATTTAAAAGAAAGGGTGTGCTATGGATTTACATTTTAAATAGATCATTGTGACTCTAGTTTTAAAATGGGTTACAGAGAGAAAGGATTTGAAATCTTAGGCAGTGATAATAATATTGCAGTATAGCACTCCATGTATAATTCTGGTTGAGTAAATTTGCTTGAAATATTTAGAATGTTTTGGAGCTTGAACAATTTCTTTCAATGAGCACCATCTAAGGGCAACGCAGTGAGTGAGTATGGCAGTGGGCCACATTAAGGGCCACATTAGTCCGGCCTGTGTGGTTCAGGGGTTGAGCATCGGGCTACAATCCAGGGGATCTGGGTTCAGCTTCGGGTCAGGGCACACGCCTGGCTCGCAGGCTCCACCCCCAGCGGGGGGCGTGCAGGAGGCAGCTGGTCAATGACTCTCATCATTGATGTTTTTCTCTCTCTCCCTCTCCCTTCCTCTCTCTGAAATCAATAAAGACCTATTTAAAAAAAATAAAGTCCACATTAGACTTCTCTTCATGGAGTATCCAGTTTAGTGAGAAAAATAATATGAAAGAAATAGAAAATTATACACATAAAATAAAAATTGAAAAAATTAATACAAAAAGTGTCATTAATTTTTATTGCTAGATCAGGGAAGGTCACTCTCTGTAAATGGTATTTTACAGGAAATATGAAAGATGCTCAAAAATTATTCAAAAACTGAGAATGTTTACACAGATTTAGAAGAGTGGATGGATGGCTCATTGATATGAGTGTGGCATGGCAGGGTGTCCAGAATGACACTGGTTTACACAGGGTATTAGCACTAACAAGAGACTTTAGGGGACACTGAGATAGTGGTGAATTATTTGGGGAACTGGTTGGTTCAGTGGCACCTGATCACTGAGCTGAGTCATCGATATCAGCAGTGGTGTGATGAGTGGGCAGATGGATAGTTGACTCTCAGAGTTGAAGTCAGATTACACTGATTTTATGGGCATCTGTAGTTCATTGATGGTATCTGTAGCCAGAAAAATGAATGAGATGGCCTAGAAATGGTGTGAATGTAGAACAAATGTGAGAGCAGGACTGACTTCTAAGAAGCATCAATTGTGTTAAGTCAGAAGAGCTGAGATTAACAGGGAGGAGTAGGAGGAGAGTTAGGGGGATCAAAATGGTTAATTATAATGGAGGTCTTTGTGCAAAAAAGAAACTCTGTTGAAAATATGGTATTTCTGAGTTACAGTAAAACCTTGATCTAATGGACTAATTCAGGCGAGGGGGTGTCCGTTAAAGCTGAAAGTCTATTCGTAATAAAGTACGTTTTCCGAATGTGTATGCTTAAAAAATTGACAAATTTGTTTACCTGTTTTTACTTATGTAGACACATTTGTGTAATTAAAATTAAGTATGTGAGAAAAGTATGATTTATTTATAAGCAAATCTTGGTTAAAAGCATTTTAATATTAACAGGGTGTCAATTTTCACATATGACATATGGACCAGAAATTTTAAATCTGAAGTGTGTTAAATCGAGGTCCACAAAGTTGAGGGTTTACTCTATGAACCAGAGAATATTTGAGTAAAGAAGGGACTGGGGTGTGCAAATGCAAGTGTGTGTTGAGGGTTGAAAGGCGCATAATTTCACTGGGTTAGAGGATACCAGCCTGTGTGGCTGATGCCGACGAAGGTGGAAAGAGGGCAGCATCCTCTGAGGAAGCTGGTGGGTGAGACGGTCTGGAATTGATTTGGTTTCGTAAAGCCAATTATCTGTAAGCCTCTTGAGATAAAAAGGGGAGGTCTGGGGGAAGTTAAAAGGATTTGGTGGGCTTCGAATTGTTTCTGGAGTCACACCTCTGGCCCTGTAAGACTGTGTTGTAAAACAAGGACAGCACTTTTTATTTATTATTTATTTATTTATTTATTTATTTATTTATTTATTTATTTATTTAAATACCTCAACAATGGCTGATAAATCCGTTCACCCATTTTTTGAATATTTCCTCCCATTTGTGTACATTTTTCTAGCTTGCAGAAAGCTCATAGCTTAGGGGCGCCTCTGAGAGCCATAAAGGCTTTTAGATACATGGAACCTCTGTCCATTTCCCTTGGGAATGGTAAAAAAAAAAAAAAAAGAACCAAAGAAAAATAAATAATAAATAAATAAATAAATAAATGGTCTGGAATTGAAGCCGGATAATGACTTTGCTTCCTTTGTTCTTGACTCATACCTGCTTGATGTCCCAGGACCCGGCTCTTACCGCGCGGGGCCTGTGCTCACAGCGCCAGCAGCATCGGGACACTTAGGAATGCAGATTCTTGGGCCCACCCCAGTCCTACTTGGGTTGAGGTTCAGAAAACGGAGCTTCAATAGCTTTTCAGATGCCTGGGATGAACAGATACATTTCTCCAGAAAGAGAGGAGGGTGGAGGATCCAAATAAATCAAAAGTCTTTATCACTCATTTTATTCAAACTTTTAAATTTCATTTTGTTTTTAAAGGGAAAACTCAAAAGGAACATGATATCCCCGACTTCAGCCAAGAAGACACAACTCCTTTCATCCAAGACCAAGCGGCAACGTCGTCGAGAAAGGTCTGCACTTCCTATGAGGCTGACCAGCTGCATTTTCAAGAAGCCAGTTACCAGGGTCACTTCCCATCCCGGCAATGTGGTCAGGAGCAGGCGACACGGGGAGCCCTGGGAGAGGCCCCGGCAAGCCTGTGCGTTCAGGAGGCTGCAGGGACTCCAGCCCTGCAGCAGGGAGGGAGAACTTCTAAGTACTTTGGATGTCACAAATACCATGAAAATAATTGCACCAGAAAGCGCAGGCGAATCCCTGGGCTGTGCTGGTCCTGGGTCTCTACACACCAGCCTGGAGCCCACCACAGCACAATTTTTAGGTTGGGCAGAGATGATCCCAGGAGGTCTCTGTGTCCCACAGCTTCTCTGCAGGCAACCAGTTACCCGTGGAGACATCCAGAGACAGACTCTGAAAGTGAAAAAAGCAAGAGAGAGGCTGGCTGTGGCCTTGAGGGCAGACAGGCTGGCCAGGGAGGCAGAGAGAGCCAGGAGCCAAGAAGGGTGTTGTGAAAACTGAAAATTATTTGAAGGTTGTGCTGAAAAAGCCCAGCAGTGTGGCTTTTGGAAAGTGGTTCACTGTGAGAACACCCTCAGTATACTTGTTTCCTTTCGTGTCACTTCTCTTTCTTTCTCTGGACTCTGATGCTTTGATGTATTAAAATTGTATGTTATTAAACTTTTTTGAGACAAAAATGAAGGAGAGTAGATGGTTTTGTGGGTAAGAGATTGGGCTTCATGGGTCAAGAAAGGAGATCTTGTCCTTGTACACTTCACTTTCTGTTTCCCATGATTTTTATTCACTTTTATATTAAATTCTACAGAGGTAACTTTGAGATTGATCAGTTATATTATTTTCTTATAATACAGTCAAGGAGAAGATGACACCTACTCTCCAGAGATTTCTTTATGGTTAGTTAATTTGATTCCATACAAATCTGATTTTATTAAGCTTGCTTTTATATCTCATTCCAAAATAAATTGTATCTTTTTTTTGTGCCAAATTCTAATTCAGACATAAGACATTAGAATTTAATTAGCACTTATGCTACCTGTTACACCCTTATCTGTTACTAAAAACTACCTGGGTGACTTGTTTAGAGTTAACCTTAGATTCCTAAGAAGGAAATGTTGTCTGGGACCATTTTACCTGGAGAGAACCTTGGCAACTGGCTCATTGCCTTGGCCCTGCCATTAGGTCCTGAGTCAAGAAACTTGTTCACCTGCACACAGCATAGGGCACATCGTAATCTTTCCATTAGCAGGTGATGAATAGTATTTGGTGGAAAAAAGTGTCAAATTACAGAAGCGAGGGAAGATTCTTTCACTAGGTCAAGACAGAAAAGGAGTGATGAGAGTTTGGAATGATCAGGCACTTTCTAGACTTCCTTGAACTTTTGATAGAGCAGTTCTAGCAGAGGTTCTAGGGCAGGGGGATGTCACTTGGCCCTCTCTGGTCCAACAGATTCCAGATACAGGGCCCTTTACGGATCAGGAGGTGGAGCCTTACATGACAGGGCTCTTACATGTCAGACCTGGAGTTCTGAGAAGTGGAGTTGTGTGAGGTCACAGTGTAGGAGCAACTGACAGGCTTTGAGATGACCTGGGAGGAGCGCACAGTGGGTGGACATTGGGGATGGTGAGGCCAACACCTGCAGGTCATTTGTATAGTGCTTGGGCCTGTGCCTGGACATATCTACTCAAGTCATGTTAATATGAGCTGATTTCTTCCCTCATTGAATCTTTTCTTCCCTCTTCTTATTTTCTGTTAAATTATTTTATCTTAAGTTACTTTTAGTTGGGTTTTGCCTCTTATACATTTAAATTATTCCTGAGTGATTCTCAGATGTAGACTATGATTTCAGTGAGTTACACTGAAAAATGAAGGTGTTCAGGTGTGATCATTGGGGACCTGATGGCATCCAGCATGGTCAGTGATCTTCAGGACATCCATATGATAAGCCATATGATAATTAGAATTTTAAGACAAAGCGCTATTAGGTTTTGATGGTTTGAGTGAGAATGAGTGGAAAGTCGTACTGATTCAGTTTTTCAACAGCAGCTTCTGGCAGTGCCTGCATTCCTTGGCTCGTGGGAGCATAACTCCAATTTCCGCCTGTGTTTCACATGGTCTGCTTCCCTCCACGACTCTGTGTCTTCTCTTAAGGACCCAGTCATTAGATTTAAGGCCCACCCTAAATCCAGGATGAGTTTCTCTTCATATCTTTAACTAATCACATCTGAAAAGACCCAATGTTTTTTTATCCTCACCTGAGAATATGTTTATTGATTTTAGAGAGAGGGGGAGGGAGAGAGAGAGACCTCAATCGGTTGCCTCCTGTATGGACCCCAACCAAGGATCGAACCTGCAACCTTTTTGGTGTACAGGTGACGCTCCAACCAACTGAGCTACCTGGCCAGGGCAAGACCCAGTTTATAAATATATATCAAGTCAGATTCTGAGGTTCTGGGTAGACATGAATTTTTGGCAGACATTTCTCAATCCACTACCTTCTCTCTCAAGCGGGGGCAGTGAGAGATCCACCTTGGAAGTGACTACCTGGTGCCGGGTGAGACCTGAAGGCGTTGCATCAGCATCAGCCAAACACAGTACACAGACGGCCTTCATGGCTCAGTCAGATCTGAGTGGAAGCAATACTGCAGGGGTGGCTTTTCTCAAAAGTACTTGATTCAATTGATGAAGGTAAAATTGTGATGTTTTTACATTCAAAGAAAGGAGAAATTTTACAAAGTGAAATAAGAATTTTTGAACACCAAACATACAATAAAAAAATATGGGGGTGCCCTGGCCGGTGTGGCTTAGTTGATTGGAGCATCGTCTTGTGCATCGAGGGGTGGTGGGTTCAATTCTCAGTCAGGGCACATGCCCAGGTTTCAGGTTTGATCCCCAGTCGAGGTTTGTGCAGTAGGCAACCCATTAATGTTTCTCTCTCTTAAAAAAAAAAAAAAAAAAAAAAAAAATCATGGGGGTGGGGATAAGAAAATGTCACATTTCAAAACATTTTTTCTCCAATCATGTTAACAAAAATGGCAGAGTTGGGAGCTAAGAGTTAGTCTCTCCACCGAAGCAACCGTTAAAATGGACAAAACTAACAGAATCAACTGCTTCCCACTGTGGAATAGAATCAGAAACTTACAGCACCAAGGACAGTAATTACTTTTAAAAAATTAAAAGGTTGCTGAATTTGGGTAAGAAAAGCAATGCGGCATTTTGGGGTTGATGCCATTCCCAGCACAGCAGTGGTTGTGAAGGTGGGAGCCCAGGTTCCTTGTGTGGCTCCCTGGAATCAGGAGATGACACTGACCTTGTCCTTTGAGGGCGATTGTGTGACTGAAGGGCAGTGAACTGTCCATTGGCTCACTGAGGCACCAGAGCATAGCTGATATATATTTCTCTTTCTCAGACTGTGCTAACTTTCCAGGTGGTGTCATTATTTGCTAAAAGATTGAAAGACAAATGTTACTTGTAGCTGCCTCGAGCAAGGGATGGTGGAAGCGGCAAGCAAGCAGCCAGACCCACGAACCTGGAAAAACGATGGATGCGGAATAGTTTCTTAGGGAAAGGGGGGATCTGCTGTTAATCCCAGGAATGCAGGAGTTTGGGTATTGCTGCCCATCGTCTACATCCACAGCTGAGCAGCTCCTCAGTGTTTAAGATGTATTAGATGGGGGGGAAAGGGTCAATGGTATCTTCATTCAGTGAGGCCCCCCACCCTCCAGAAAGAAGATAATCCACCCCCTTCTTCCCTATTGTCTCAGCTGTCACTCCTTCCTTTCCTTCAACGCCCTTCTTCTCTTTTTAAAAATATGTTTTATCGCTTCTCGGCCTTTTGGCTAAGATCAAGTGTAAACTATGTTTTTATTGATTTTAGAGAGAGAAGAGCGAGGGAGAGAAACATCGATGGGCTGCCTCCTGCACGGCCCCTACTGGGGATGGAGCCCGCAACCGGGGCATGTGCCTGACCGGGGATCAAACTGGAGACCTCGGTGAATGGTCAGAGCTCAGCCAACTGAGTCACACCAGCCAGGGCAATGCCCTTATTTTCTACTAAGAAACCACACCTGTCTCACTTATTCATCTCTTTCCCCACAAAAACATAAGTACCGGGAGCGCAAGAACTTCCTTCATGCCTGTACCTCACAGCCTGCTGTGCCTGCACTGGGTCTGTTTCTTCTTGGTAGGTTGTGTTTCTAGGAATTTGTCCATTTCTTCCAGGTTATCCAATTTGCTTGCCTATAAATGTTCATAATAGTCCCTATTTATCTCTTTTTATTAGGCATTCATTGCAATATGTTCTCTTTCATTTCTGATTTTTATGTACTTGAGTCTTCTCAGTTTTTTTGAGTCAGGTAAGAGTTTGTCAATTTTGCTTATTATTTCAAAAAACTAACACAGCTGTGATACTTTTAATTGTTTTTCTATATTTTATTTAACTTCTGCTATAATCTTTATTATTTCCTTTTACTAACTTAAGGTTTAGTTTCTTGTTCTTTTGCTAGTTTCTTGAGGTGTAAATTTAGCTTGTTATTTTGATATTTTTTAAATATAGGTGTTAATGGTATAAAACTCCCCTTTTACTTCTTGATGCTTCATCCCACAAGTTTTCATAAATTGTGCTATAATTTTTTTATTGTCTCAAAACAGTATTTTTAAAATTCTCCTTTATCTTACTTTTTGGCCTATTGGTTGTCCAAGAGCACGAGGAGCTGCAGTCATTGCAAGGTCAAGTCTTATCCTGATGCAAAAAGATGTCACACACCACCTTCATCAAAGGCACTCAGTGACTAAGACGGACCAAGACAAAAATATATTTTAGCCCGGCCGGGCGTGGCTCAGGGGTTCAGCATCGACCTGGGATCCAGGCGATTGGGGTTCGATTCCTGGTCAGGGCACATGCCCAGGTTGCGGGCTCGATCAATGACTCTCTCATCATTGATGTTTCTCTCTCTCTCTCGCCCTCACCTTCCTCTCTCTGAAATCAATAAAGATATATTTTAAAATAAATAAATAAATAAATAAATAAATATTTTATAACCATGTCTCACAAAATGGCAAAAGTGACAATTCCAATTTATAAAAGTGACCAATATTGCCCTCTTCTTACTAATGTGACTCACTGGGGCTTCTTACAAATGAAGTGTAGCTCCACTACATTGCCTTCTAAAAAATAAGGTTTATGATGACCAATAACATAATACGTTTACCCCCTTAGAGCCTTGAATAGCCATAATATCATCTATCACAGGCCAAACCCGACACAAGTCCTGATCAACCCTTCCAGTTACACAGCACACTCATGTGTGCTTTGTGGTTCTTCTTACTGTTAGAATTCATTACACCCTCTCTTTGACTACAGCCTTGATCAGACAGGCCACTGGCAAGAGAGCAAGAAAAAAACCACTATTTACAGTTTTGGTATTAAGACTGAATGGCATTAGAGTCATGACAAAAATTGTAACTATAAAAAAAATATAACAAAATATGCCTTAGGAAAAATTACCGGAACATGAATGCACATAATAAAATTAACCCGTATGGTATAATTATTAATGAAGAGAATCACAAAGTTTATTTGAAAATCCATAATTATTATGAGACATTTTAAGATATCTTCTCAGGAAATAAAAAACACAGTATTTGTTAGCATACAAGAGCTTAGAAAACAGTTTAAAAAATGCTTTTATGAAACAACTACAGAAGTGTTCATTTGACCAGAAAATACATGTACCTTTAATCACACACAAACATGATTAAAAACATATTCAAGGATTACATGTAGCTACAAGTAACAGGCAACACCCAGTCTTTCTGACAGGTGTCATTCTTTTGACAGCACCATTGTGGATGCCATGGTGAATAAGAAAAACATACTGAATGGCAGTTAACGACAGAAGGTGTTTCCTGTACAAATTAGACTGTATACAGATATAATCTAGAGAAGAGGGGAATCAGACATAAGCATGAAAGACTGATCTGTTTCCTGGTGGACACAAGAGGGCTCACAGAAAAATCCACTCTGATGGATCTTTGATGTGGATCTTGTGAAGACATCAGTGGAAACCTACGCTTCTCAGAAAATGTGTATCAGACAGTTGGTGGTGGTTTCGAGGATAGTCTTGACTGGAAGGTCAAACAATCCAGATGACGGGCTGGCAGATTTTGCCTTTGGAGTGCCTATGTCTGTTCGTCTGTGTGAATGTTGGCTCTAAAACCTGACTAATGCCTTCTTCGTTTCTGCTTCCAAATCTCATGCAAGTGAGGCTACAAGAGAGTTCTAACATGGCCCATAAAGGAGATGAACTCTGGGTCAAGGCCCTAACATTATCCAACGGGAGGGAAAATCTTCAGCTCTTGATTTTGTCGTCCTATCACAGGTCCCTCTTCTTAATTCAAAGTCTATTCACCAAACATCAGTCCAAAGGAAGAACAAAAAGCAAAGGTCTAAATATGAAAATAATTCACATGTAACTATATCCTTTCCTAAAATTGCTACACATAAAATTTATTCCAACTATTTATTAGCATGGAAAATAGAAAAAGGCTCCTATACTTATCATCCCCAAAAAGGAGCTTTTTCAGAGGGAAAGGTAGAATATATATAATGGACTGCCTCAGGCCACTAGGAAAACCCAAATACCAAACTGTCATTTTTCAATGACCCTGTACAACAGAACAAATAAAACATTATAAAAAGATATTTAACCTAACTGCATATGAAAAATAGACTTCAATTCACCCATGTATCTAACAAGCTTCAAGAAAGAGAGAAAATATTAAATATTTTAAGAAAAAAGTACTACCTATCAATTTTATGTACTATTGTTGAAAGGCTCATTATTATCTCATGTGAGTATTCATTTCTGAAAGTAATTAGGAGAAATCCACAGCCCAATGATGAAGTATAGAAAGGGGTTCAAAAAGCACAATATATTTACAACATTAATGAGAACTTTCATGTTGAAAAGTCTCTGGCACATTATACATGGATTAGTTTCTATCAAACTTTCTCACATTACTTACATTTTAATTTCTTTATTTTTTATTTTTTTGGAGGGAATTTTCACTTGTAAGAATGTGGACCAATTCAAATCTTTCCCAAACTGTTTACATTCAAGAGTTTTTATCCAGTGAGTCCTTTCATGCTTTTGAAAGAAACTGAGGTAACTGAAACCTTTCCCAAATTTTGCACATTAATGTTTTCTTCAGTATGCATGTTCACGTTTTGAAAGGTTGTGTGATAAATGAAGACTTTTCCAACTTGCTTACATATATAGCGTTCTCTCCAGTGTGAGTTCTTTCATGTTTTCGAAGATAACGAAGACAAGTAAATGCTTTACTACATTTTTTACATACATAGGGTTTCTCTCCAGTATGACTCCTTTCATGTGTCTGAAAACTTTGATAACATTTGAAGGCCTTCCCACATTCCTTACACCCATATGGTTTGTCTCCAGTATGAGTTTTTTCATGTGTTTGTAAGGAACTGGGATCTCTGTAGGCTTTACCACATTCCTTACATTCAAAGGGTTTCTCTCCAGTGTGGTTTCTTTCATGTTTCTGAAGATCACTGGGGTACCTAAATGCTTTACTACATTTTTTACATTTATAGGGTTTCTTTCCAGTGTGATTTATTTCATGTTTTCTAAGATAGTGGAGACAGCTAAATGCTTTACTACATTTTTTACATACATATGGTTTCTCTCCAGTGTGATTACTTTCATGTGTTTGGAAGCTTTGATAACATCTATAGGATTTCCCACACTCCTTACATTCATAAGGTTTCTCTCCAGTGTGAATTCTTTCATGTATTCGTAATGAACTGAGGTATCTATAGGCTTTCCCACATTCCTTACATCCATAGGATTTCTCTCCAGTATGTGTTCTTTTGTGATATCGAAGAGAACTGGGATAACCAAATGCCTTGCTGCATATTTTACATTCGTAGGGTTTCTCTCCAGTGTGGTTTCTTTCATGTATTTGGACACACTGATGAGAACTGAAAGCTTTGCCACATTCCTTACATTCATAGGGTTTCTCTCCAATATGAGTTCTCTGATGTGTTTGTAAGGAACTGGGATCCCTGTAGGCTTTACCACATTCCATACATTCAAAGGGTTTCTCTCCAGTGTGGTTTCTTTCATGTTTCTGAAGATCACTGGGATACCTAAATGCTTTACTACATATTTTACATTCATAGGGTTTCTTTCCAGTGTGATTTCTTTCATGTTTTCGAAGATAACGGAGGCAACTAAATGTTTTACCACATTGCTTACACACATATGGTTTCACTTCTCTGTGATTTCTTTCATGTCTTCGAAAACTTTGATAACATATGAAGGCTTTTCGACATTCCTTACATTCATAGGGCTTCTCTCCAGTAAATTTACTTTCATGTCTTCTATAATTTTGATAATATCTGAAGGTTTTTCCACACTCCTTACATTCATAGGGTTTCTCTCCAGTGTGAACTTTTTCATGACGTCGAAGAGAACTGAGACAACTGAATGCTTTACCACACTGTTTACATTTATAAGGTTTTTCTCCAGTGTGGGATCTTTCATGTATTTGAAGTGAAGTTGAAGAACTAAAGGTTTTCCCACATTCCTTACATTGATAGGCTTTTTCTCCATTGTGATTTCTTTCATGTTTGTCAAAACACTGGGGATAACTGAAGGCTCTCCCACATAGATCGTAATTATACAGCTTGTCTCCGTAATTTTGATACTCATATGGCTTGTTTTCAGTGTGACATCTGATGTGCATATTATGGGATGGATGATGCATGAAGACTTTTCCACATATACTGTATTCCCAAGGTTTTACTCCAGGAAGAGTTTTCTTCTTCGAATTGAGATTTGAAATAAGGCTGAAGTTTTCCCCACATTGACTACTCTTTTTCCCTTCACAGAGTCTCTCTAATATTGGATTTCTGGAAAAACTGAGAAGCATATTACTAATTATTTTTTAATTAATGATTTTTAAATTATTAGTAGAATATTTTAACTATAATCTCATGATTAAAAGCAAAATTTTAGGTTTTCCCCTTGTCTGAATGAATGATTAGAAACAATGTACTGAATGCTTTGCAAGAGGAATGTGCCTTTGCTACTATCAAAACAGTGGTAGGCATGTAAAGGTATCAACACTCTTTCCAATTAAATTACTTTACAAGCACTGACCATCTTTGTCATATATAAAAAAAGTAATTTGGTGGAAATTTTCTGAGAAGTAATAAATTTGAAGCAGAAGTTATTTTGGTTGCTTCTTTTTAAATTTGGTAGCATAACAGGTTTCTCACAAAGATCGTGCTTTTTATTCTGAGTGTGACTCACCTCTGATTTCTCCTTTGGTTTTTGTACTGATCTTCAGTGTCATAATCTTCCCATTTCTTTCCTAAAATGCAGACCCAGAAAATTGATTCCAAACTATTAGAAATTGTAGAAAAATCATTAGATTCTGGTTGTATGATGAGCTCTGACCATGCCAGTTTATTTACCAATGTCCTTTCTTCCCACATTCCATATCTTAGAACAACTCTGGCTGTCCTCTAACAAAGTGAAGGTAACTTGTCATCCTTACCTATGGAGGCCAGGTTCCTAAAGGTTTCCCG
The DNA here is from genome assembly GCF_054644295.1 of Miniopterus natalensis. Lineage (NCBI taxonomy): Eukaryota > Metazoa > Chordata > Mammalia > Chiroptera > Miniopteridae > Miniopterus > Miniopterus natalensis. Next base: position 68,344,692 of record NC_142084.1, on the reverse strand, counting down.
CATCACGTCTCTGTAGAGTTTCTTTTGTGGAGAATCCAATAAAGCCCACTCCTCCAGACTGAAGTTCACAGCCACATCCTCAAAGGCCACTGAGTCCTAAAACATCCCAATGTGTATATATTAGGATGCGTGAGACTGACAGCACTGGACACCCTGGCTCCACTTAGAGGAAGGCTACTTATGATTCTGTTGTCTCCAAACATTTACCTGTGATTTGATGAGAAACTCATTCTCTGTCCACACTTGCTTCCTCATAAATTTACCAGCATCAGGAACACATGGACATTGTTTACGCATTGTTACTGTAATCGAATTACACCTTGCTTTTTTCTAATGGTAGAGTTCAGAGAATGTTTGGAAATGACAGGATTGCTGTTCAAATGAAACAAATATTATCATTTTAAGACCATCAATTCCTTGTGAGAAACACTTTCACCTCCTTACTCACTGCCTGCCATTTACAACACTCCATGAGGCAGATGTTAACATCTGCAATGAGGTGTCAATGAATAAAAACACAGTGAAGAATGACAAGCTTTCTGTTCTAGTTCCATCACCAAACATGAGAGTTCAGGAGGCCTGTGGAAATCCAGTGCTTAACAAAGCTCAGCTGGCCATGTTGTCCTAAATTCCTCCAGGACATTAGAAGTAACCGTGTGCAGCTGGCTGAACGGAAATATTCTTGTAGAGAAGCACTGCTCTTACCTTGAGTAATATTTTTCACAGGCTCACTTCTTCCTTTCTCTTTCTGTCTGATTTCATGGTCTAAAAAGTTATTTAAAACTTAGAGCTCAGGCACACAAAGAAGGCATGATAACTCACACGACAAAATCCCTATACTACTGTGCCACAGGCTGCTTCCAGTTCATTTTTGGCACACACACTGAGAAAGTAATGTGCCAGGAGAGCTCTTCCAGCAGGGTCACTACCGTCTGTCCTGGGTGCTGCTGACACTGAGGAACAGGCTCAGAGCTTCAGGCTGCTAGGGAATCCACTGACACCCACAATAATGAGCTTGCTCCTGATTACAAAACATGTAAAGGTTGCAGCAGTGATTTCCTCCAAAAGAACACACAGCGTCCATTCTCCGATCCTCTCTAGACGCTGCCCTCCCTTCTGTCATTTCCAAGCTCCAGGGGGAGTAAAGGAACATGAGAGCGCAACCCTTGACCATGGAATCCCTCAGCTGGTGAACAGCACACACAGCCTGTAGGGTGTGAAAGGGTTTGTTACGGTCACAACTGAGCTGTCTGGCTAGAGTGAGGCGGGCCTCTCAGGGGGCCATTAAAGAGCCTTGAGAGATGCGTGGAGATGGCGCATGGGCATGTCTCAGGAGGCTCCAGGGTGAGCGGGTGTGAGAGCTCACACACAGGGCAGGAGCTGGTGAGGCGTCAATTCCCTGCCACAGGAGGGCACGCGAAGGCCTCCGTATCGCCTTGGACAGCCGCGGGCGGGCAAAGCAGCGGGAATGAGGCTGCAAAGCTGGCAGCAGCCCTCGGGAACTGGAGCAGGAGCTACGGGGGTTCTGCTCTGGCATTTAAGTAACTTAGAGGCTGTCATTCCCAAACTCACAGGAAAAAAGCTAAAAAACTTGCAATGAACTTCCTTTCTTAGCTCTGTTAGAGCATTTGGTTGACAGTGTGACCCAGTGTCACCAAAATTGGGAAAGAAAAAGAAAGCTGACATTTAGGAAAATGTCCCAAATATTCTGATCTTAACACCTTGCTGAGGGGCTACCTGAAGCCAGGACTCGCCTGTGCGGCGGCTCCTTCGGGCAGCAAGGTGTTTAAAAGAACCTAAGGCGCAGACACGAGTTATCTCGTGAGCGGTCAGCCAGGCTCGGAAACACGTGCACACTCGGGCCGGGTGGGCATCAACCTCGCCCGCACTCTCAGGGAACATCTATTCCAGCAAATTCTAATGCAAAGAAAAACGAACAACAAAAAATCAAAAAACGGGAGACAATAACCATAATCCCTAAGTATCTGCTTCAAACAGAAGGTTAAATACACGTGATGGAAACACCCGAAGTACAAGACAGAGAGGCGCGTAAGAGACCAAGGGAAACCAGTCAGGCGACAGTCCCGGAGATTTGCTCGGTTAGTGAGACGGCTGCTGGAGATCCAGGCGGTCGGACAGCACGAGGCCTGAAGAGCAAAGAAGGGGACGCCCAAGTGCCTCATGTTCAACCAGACAAAAGTCAAAGACAGAGGACATCGTGAAAGAAGCGAGGGGAAACACCTCAGTTACAGAGAAACAAAAGCTAGAATTAAATCAAACTTCTTTTCAAAAACCATGCAAGCAAGAAGAGAGTGGAGTAAATATTTAAAGTTGTGAAAGAAAACATAACCTAAAGTTGTGAATCAGGATAAACTTATCTTTCAAAAATAAAGAAGAAATATGGGCTTTCTTAGGCAAAAATTGAGGAAATTTGTCACTAGTACACCTACTTTGACTAAAACGTTCAAAAATTCACCAGAAAGATTGTAAATGGTAAATGTGAATAGAAAAAAATTAATGAAGATAAAATACCTTTTGTGTTTGTTGCCCTATAACATTTTGTTTACAATATTAGAAATTGCATTTCAAAACCTATGTTTCAGAGGCTCAGAAGCCAAGGAGTCCCCTTTTATCATTTTTGTTATGCAAATTCTTTTAGAATATTTTGGATTTCTAATTGGGTCATATTGTGGACCTTTTTTTAAATACCCATTTTCTCCTGTGCCCTCTCGTGTCCTTTCCTATTTTGTATTTTATGTCACTGTGTAAACTTCAGGTAAGTGGGGTCCCCGCTACCCTGGTATTTGTAAATTTTTCTTCCAGAGGACCTCATATCAATCCCTCTAGGGCTAGAGGCCTCCCCACAGAAATTGCTGCTATATAGGATTTACAGACCCTGGGCTTAAGTCTGGTTTCAACTAATCCCTTTCCTGTGCCACAGTGAGACTGTGGATGTTGTCCCAATATCTCGGATCTCAGAGGGTCAGGATCAGTGTTGCAGTAGAGGCAGGCGCAGCAGCAGCAGAGGTATTTAAGGGTCCTGGGGAGCCCTCTGGTATTAGGCAAGTGGACTCAGCTTCACACTTATGGGCTGCCTTATCCTGTCTTTCTCTCTGAAATACTTGCTCTTTAGGGACTGACCATCTGATGGGCTCACCTCCTTCATGGGGTATACCCATTCTTGTACCCCCCTAGACCCACCCTACTGTGATGTGACCCCAGCCTCATTCACACCTTCATGCTAAAGACACAAACAGGTTCCAGCTAAGACATCAGCCCCAGGACCATTTTAAGGAGGGTCCCATTCCCACACTCCTGCCCCCAAAGAATGAGAAACTAACTAAACGGTCAACCCAGAGTCCTCTGCGTACAGAACTAAGGCCCGGTGGAGGCCACAATGCAACACAGGCCGCAGGAGGGGCTCCCCAGCAAGCAGCAGCTCAGAGCAGGAGCCTCCAGGTTCTTACAGGCCTGACAGACCAGGACACGGGAAAAAGGGAGGGGTGAGGCCTAAGATTCTGAAGGCAAATATCAAACGCGTGGAGCCAGACACTCATGACAGGGACAAACAAAAGTAGGAGAAATAGGCGTTTACTCTGACTTGTTTTTATATAAAGACATATCAACAGGATGAGCAAGAATCATCAAAATTGGTCATTTGCGAATGGGGGGAGCTAGAGCACAGCAGTGCAGCAGGATGTGCAGGCAGGGACCTTCTTAAACCCGCTTCCTCTCAGGCATTTCTAAACACGTTCCCATTCATTATTATTATCATTATTTTAATCCTCACTGGATATTTTTCCATTGCTTTTCAGAAAGAGTAGAAGGGGGAGGGGACGAAAGAGAGAGAGAGAGGGAGGGAGGGAGAGAAACGATATGAAAGAGACACATCGATTGGTTGCCTCCTGCACACGCCCCAGGGGCCAGGGACTGAGCCTGCAACCGAGCGAGGTACGTGCCCTTGGCGGGAATTGAACCTGGGACCCTTCAGTCTTCAGGTCAACTCTCTAACCACTAAGCCAAACTGGCTGGGGCCCCATTCATTATTAATTTAAAACAAGAAAAGAAAATTATATACACCGTATTTCCTATGATTAATCATCATTATTAATTTTGCTTCTTAAAATTAATTGTTTTTAACTTTTCTATATAGGAAACCACTCCAAAATTTAAGCTTTTAAAAAGTAAATGAGCCCGGCCGGGTGTGGCTCAGCGGTTGAGTGTCGACCTAGGATTCAGGCGATTGGGGTTCGATTCCCGGTCAGGGCACATGCCCAGGTTGGGGGCTCGATCCCCAGTTGGGGACGTGCAGGAGGCAGCTGATCAATGACTCTCTCATCATTGATGTTTATCTCTCTCTCTCCCTTCCTCTCTCTGAAATCAATAAAGATATATTTTTTAAAAAAGTAAATGATATAAAACTAGAGTATAAAAAATTTACAAACCCCTTTCTAACTAAAAAATACCCCACAACCCAAGGGGAATTATAATGCTTTTTCATCAACTATATTTCACTTCCTGGATAATTTTAAGAATGAATAACATAGTAAATGCATTAAGGGTTTGGTTAGCCCTATGCTGGAAATTTCAAAAATTTACATAAGCATTGTTTTTAAATATATTTTTATTGATTTCAGAGAGAGGAAGGGAGAGGGAGAGATAGAAACATCAATGATGAGAGAATCATTGATCAGCTGCCTCCTGCACGCCTCTCACTGGGGATTGAGCCTGTAACCCGGGCATGTGCCCTGACCTGGAATCGAACCTCTATCTCCTGGGTCATAGGTCGATGCTCAACCGCTGAGCCATGTTGGCTGGGCAAAAAATTTACATAAGCTTTGATATGTTTCCTCATATCAATGAAAATCAAAATTCAATTGTTTTCCTCCAATCCATTAAAATAAAAGTTTATTTACTTTAAGACTAGTACAGCTTTTTACGTGTCAAAGTTTTCTAGGGACAGGCACATACAAAACTGACCTAAAAATGGAAAATAGACCTTAGAACTTAAAAACACCTATCTCATATCTATACATGTTCTCTTGCCTGAATGTAAACAAAATTTTATTTTGTTCTGCACAATCAATCTGGCCTTATTGGCATCATTTCCCTCAATCAAGTTACATTTTAAAAGCCCAGGTGCTGCCCGGCCGGGCGTGGCTCAGCAGTTGAGCTTCAACCTGGGATCCAGGAAATTGGGGTTCGACTCCCGGTCAGGGCACATGCCCAGGAATTGTGGGCTCGATCAATGATTCTCTCATTGATGTTTCTATCTCTCTCTCTCCCTCTCCTTTCCTCTCTCTGAGATCAATAAAGATATATTTTTTTAAAAATAAATAAATAAAATAAAAGCCCAGGTGCTAATGGAAATGAGAATCAAAGGGCTGCAATATTCAAGGGAAAAAGGGATACAATGAAAACAGCAATACTGGAATCAAAACAGAGAAACAGCCTGCTTCCTTACAGTTAAGTTAAAGACCCACATTGAGAACGTAGAATACAATCACAAACTTGGAGTCTAGACAGCCCTGACTGAGATAGAGCCCCTGGAGTGGGAAGGACGGGAGGGACACCTGGACAGCCCCAAGAATAAACGCTGGAGCTCCACACGCCCCCCTCTCCTGTAAGCATGAAAGTGCTCCCTCCCCCAGGCTTCCATTCTTACAAGTGAGGAAACCCTCAGCCTCATTCAGTTCAAGGTCCTGAACCAAATGAACTCCCCAATTCATCAAACCTCTGTCCAGGAGTCAGAACGCCTGATCTTCAGACTTTCTCAATGTGCAAAAATTACACTCTCAGCGCACCTACTCAAGCCTCAAAACTCAAACCTAAGGTCTAAAAATATCTAGGCCTAAGAAACTATAACCTCAACCCTGGCCAGTGTGGCTCAGTGGGTTGGAGCATCCCGTGCACCAGAAGGTCATGGGTTCGATTCCAGTCAGGACACTACCTGGGTTGCAGGTTGGATCCCTGTCTCTGGTTGGGGCACGTGTGGGAGGCAACCAATCCATGTTTCTCTCTCACATGGATCTCTGTCTCTCTCTTCCTCCCTCTCCCCCTTCCACTCTCTAAAAATCAATGGAAAAATATCCTCGGTGATGATTAAAAACAAAACAACAAAAAAGAAACTATAACCTCAAAAAGGGTATCATCACCCTCCCCCCGCCCCCCAACCTCATGTGCCCATTACATCCCCAGTTTTCCAGGGCTGTAGCTTCTCTCAGTGTACAGGCACCTTCCATAGTGGGTGTGAGCAGGCAGGACGGCTGCAAGAGCGGGGTGTGGGGGGTGGCAGGGGGTTCCCAGGAAGATTTACTGGGTCTTCAAGAACTTCCTAGGCTCAAGGAAGTCTTAGTTTGCATCACTAACCACAGGCCTCTAACCCCCACTGGAGATGCTTTGGATCACTATTGATATTTTAAACAACAAAAGCCCAGTGTTTAAACAATCCACCTAAATCACATAAACCCAGCCTTAGATGGAAAGGAAGGAAGAAAACTGTAAGGGTAAAAACTAGTTCAATGAGAAAATTTCTAATGCCTATTACTTTCAGAAAAAAAGGCAGATAATTGCATTTCCAGGGAAAACAACTGGTTTGAAAATGATTAATCGTACTTGAACACTTCTACTCTGCAAGTCTAAACCCTGCAATTTGATTTTAAAACACCCAGAAGTTACACAAACAAACAAAAACAGACCTAAGAAACTTACTACACATACTTAGGGGAAGAAAGAGTGAAAGAAGAATTCTATACAAATGGAATGTAATAATGGAATTTTTTTCCTGAAATTCACCTCTTTCTTGTCTGTTTGAAAATATTTTCTATTGTGTTTCAAGCTCTATTGACATTTTATCCCTATTGAAAAATGAAGACTTAATCAATGCATCTTCTCAAGGTGACAAACCCTGGGAGCGGCAGTGTGACTGTACATGTCACCCAGTCAAGTTTCCAAAGAGGAACCTCCATCCAAAGAATTTCTCATAGAATGTCTGTGCCCAGGGAAGGTCCTGGAGAGAGAGGAATGGGGATTTCAAGCAATCTGATTTCAAGGATTTCAAGTTTTCCCTGTGGTTGTTCTCGGCTTTCCTCTCATGTAAAACGTCCATAAGCAAAAAAATATATTTTTAAAGTTATAGGGACTTGACCCAGAAAGAGCTAGGTTGGAGACACAAGGTTGTGGATGTGAGACGCTGCTCCCCAAACATTTGGAAAACTCAAGAAGAAACAGTCCTCCTGGGGACACAGAAAGGACTAGTGTCAAGAACCATTCCTGAAGAAAAATTTTTATTACAGTTTATTTGATCCAAACAGAGGATATGCCTAAAAGCAAGATCTCCACCGACTGAGAAAATGCTTCTTGCAGTTCTCTTCCAGTTTGCAGTTTCTTTTATGCATTTGGAATTCAGGAGGGGACCTAGGAAGACTGCATGCCTGTGGGAGAAAGCAAGTGGGGATTGGGTTACAGGATACTTAAAAGATTATGTGCTCCCTTGAGGGCAGTTATGGTTCCAAGACGTCTGAAAAAGAGGCATTTCAAAGGTGTGTGAGCCTAGATGCACAAGAACAATGGACAGGCTCGCTTGAGGCAAAGATAAACGTTTTGTTAAAGGAACTGAGCGCTGGGGCGTGACTACCTACATGACCTGTCTAGTTGGAATGTACGATCTGATCACGCCGTTAGGTTACTTTCGGTTAGATTTATTATAGCGCCCTTTTCCTCCACACTGGGGACGCCACTGACCACAGCTCCTTCACAAATGAACCCCACACACCGAGTCACAACTGTCCCCTGCTGACCCTCCCCGTGGTCACTGCGCCACCTGGGGAGACGCGGGGCCGCGGGCGCGGAGAGGCTCCGGGGCTGAAGTCGCGGCGCAGGGACGGGACAGGACCCCCGGGGTCCCTGCTGCCGGCCCAGCACCCATGCCGGGTGCCGGGGGGAACAAGGTCCGAGCACCACCCCAATGGACTCGGGTCCTCAGACTCCGAGGTGACGGGGTGAGGCCGGTCGGAGCACAGCCGGTTTCAACCGGTTCAAACCAGCCCCTCCTCCTGTCTGCACCCGGCCGCACACTCACCATTGCTGGGCTTCCTGGGTCTCCCTGAGTCCTTCCTACAACTCCCAGGACCGGTGCAGATCACAGCGCGACACACGCCGCAGGGGACCCGCTGGGGAACCCGAAGGGCGGGCCACGCTGGAGCCCAAGCGCTCCTGCAGCCGCGAGGGATGCCCCGCCCACTTGCCCCAGCGCGCTCCTGATTGGGCAGGTGCAAGGCTGAGTGGCAGCGCGGGAGAGCCACGGCTCCGCCGAGGCAGCCTCCCCTGTGAATGGGAAGCTGCCCCAGCTTCGGACTTTGCATGAACAGAATTTTTTCTGCTCCTGGGCTGCTCGTATTATTTCTGCCCAGCTCTTTGTGAAGGGGAGGGCACAGGTGTGCACAGGGAATCCTGATTTAGTTTCTAGATGGAGCAGTTAAGTACACACAAAAAGGTGCCCAGGCCAGGCCACACTGGACAAGAGGGTCGTATGTCCTCTAGGGATCAAGGGCTTGGCGGTAAGGCTGTGAGTCCACTCATAGAGCTGTGACCCTTGCTTAGAAATGCAGACACTTAAATGTCACTTCACCATCTGTGAGAGTCTGGCTCCATTTTAGTCTTTTAACCTGGCAAGCCTTGAACCTTCCATACATCTCTTCCCCACCCCCACTCATTCTGTGCTTAAGAGAAAGAATCCCAGAGCCCAGAGCTAGAACAATTACAGATACACATATAACCAAATATGAAACTTCTTTATTTTGCCTGATGCTGCCAACCTTGAGAAAAACAAAACAAAAACAAAAACTTGGTCATGATATTTATTCTATCTCAAAAAAATACTCCCAGATGCCATAAAGTGGTCAATGCATGGACTGATTCTAAAAGACATTTACCTGCCAGGGAAGAAGCATATGTTGGTCTGCATGTCCTGAAGATACAATTTCTGTTTTCACCAAAAGTGTTTCGTGGAGGGCTTGGGCCACTGCATCCACAGCATTATAGATAGAATAGTTGGAGCCTGTTACTGTAATCATGCCAGTATTTTCTGGCATAAACTCTAAGGACGAGTTTGGTGGGCAGTGTTCAATTTTTCCACATAGGGACTCAGCAAGGGAGCAGTGAAATATGTCCAGCCAGAATTTACGAAAAGTCTTCTGGACACATGGATGAATTAACTGCTTTGAAAAGGTGGTTAAAGTCAGGGATTTCTCTCTTCTGATGTGCAAATATGAGGCTTCCAGAGAAAAAGTGTAGCATGTGGTCCATCTCATATGTACCAATATCCCACTTTGCTGCCATGATCTACACCTTCCCGAGGTTAAATAGAATTGTCCTGCTATGTCTAGGGTCATAAAGTCTTTATCACCATACATTATATACACATTTGCTGATGAAACTCTGAATCTGGACATGAGAGTCTCATCACTTGCCTCTGTTAGCAGTAGGGAGTTTTTCTATAAAAGACACACAATGTCTTTCTTTACCATCTATGCTTTCAGATCCCAGACAAGCTGTTGTCCTTTCACATCATCACTTACAAATGCCACCCAGGTCCAGCCAAAAGGTAGCAATAACCAGATTCCATGGGCCAGGGAGCTGTCCTTGTCGGCCATCTGATAGAGTGATGGGAACTGGACTTGTTACTCAGGATGGGATCAAAAGGACCATATGTGACCTGAATAAGAAAACAAATGATCTGATTTTATTTAGTGTGACATGGGTTGTTTCCTTTGGGAGTGGTGTGTGTGCGAGAATTCTGTACACAAGAGGGCAACTGGCTGGAATGCAGGGTGAACAGAAAGATGGCTGTAGAGAATATCCAGTTCTTTCATTCCAGGCACACAGCATGCTTGTTTTTAGTAAGGAACATGAGACTACTCCTAATCTATGGTTTACTTCAAGACCAAAGCAAGAAATACAATGTGCAAGGACCCACATGCTCTTCAGCTCCTGTGATGGGAACTGAGGAAAGTATGAACTTCAGATGATACATCATCAAGATGGTGGTTTTGTCATCAGCCTTACGCCCTGTGACTTGTGGAACAGAATGTCTCCTCCAATTGCTATAATGTTGAAAAAACATTAGATGGAAAAATCTTACTGTATTAGTGTATTGACACAGTGGACTTACCTTATTTCCACTGCATAACCTATGCTGTCTTGAAGAATACAGTCACCTACTCTCTGACTTTCTAAAACATGATTCTTTCGGAACAGAGTTTTTCTAAGCTAACATCTTGTTTGGCAGTAATGTCTCCTGAGTGCTGCTTCTCTCAGATTGAGTCCCCTAGAAGGCATCTGAGATTGACGGTTGTATGTGGAAAGTTCACTGGGAGTACTCTCATGTCATGCATGTGTGCGATGTGGGCAAGGCAGGAGTGGGCAGAGGGGGAGGAAAAACTAAGGTACAGCTGTGAGTCTCAGACTGTCCTTTGGGCTCTTTGGAGCTGGGATGACCCTTCAGTATTGTCCTAAACTGAGACCAGATGTCCAGGCCTTTCTATCCTCATGTCTGCCAGTCATTGGCTTCTAAATGTTCGCTGAGACAGTCACAGCCTGGAATGGGGCAGTTCTCCAGGCTGTGGACATTTCCTACGAGGCACACAGCTGAGGGTCTCAGCAGTAAAAATTCCCATGGGCTGGAGCCTGGAAATGGGCCTAGATGGGAATCTGGGTTGTGGAGTCCATTGTCCTGCTCCTTCCCCTTCCTCCTCCTCATCACAGTTAATCACTAACTCAAGGGATTTGGGGGATGTGTTTTAAACACTTAAGGGATACACCCAGTCTCTACATTTCCCTTTGAAGAGATGAGAGAACATGGCATTGGTGGCACTCAAACATCTTTCTTCAGGGGGTGGGGTGCTGGGTGAAAAAGGTTAAATCCAGGGATTAAGAACCCCCCCAAAAAAGCACACCTCACAGACAACAGTATGATTAGCAGAAGGAAAGGGGGTGGGGGAGGTAAAGTGAGGATAAATGGTGATGGAAGGAAACTTGACTTGGGGTGGTGAACACACAACACAATATACAGATGATGCATTATAGACTTGTACCCCCGAAACCTACATAAGTTTATTAACCAATGCCACCCCCAATAAATTCAATTTTAATAAAAGAAGGAAACAAAAAAAACATCTCTCTTCAGAATTCACAACGCACTAACCTGTGGGCTTTTACAGAGCTTCAGGTTTGTTCCAATCCCAGCTGAAAAGCCTAATGTGGTTCCTGCAATGATGGCTACAGATTTCTTTTGTCTCTGACAGTTGTAGTTAAGGAGAGTCTGATTTCCTCCTGAGAGCCCAAACAGAACACTCTCCAAGGTCCTCTTGTCACTGAGAAAGGCACTGTAGAGATCAAAACCCAAGAACAGGTTGGGGAGGAGATGGGAGTCCTTGTTGATCTTAATGGCAAAGAGCAAGGCCAGTTCAGACCGGCAGTTCTTCCAAGTCTACCTAAACGGAGGCACTAGCATTAGAACTGTCAAGTCAAAAAACTCAGGGGCAACCCTAACGCCAAGCCAGGAGAAAGGCAAGGTTTTATATCATGCTTTCCAGGCAGAGACTCTCCTGCCCTGGCCTGTGGATCTGGTACGAATCATGTTCTCAGGGTTCTAGAACACCCTGCCATGGCTCTTTGTGATGAGGCAAACTGGGTCCAAAGGGTGTTGTGTGAGGGATGAGGGGTCAATTGGCTAGATAATACAGCTGTCAACTGGCCAGATTTGTTTTTTAAGTTCTGATTAATGGGAGGCACATCAATGTATGGGACAGGAAGACGTTCTCTAAGGACCTGCACACACACAGCTCCATAGAACTTTACTAATAGGTTTGGGTGTGTTCCAAAATGGGATCGAAAACTAGAGCCAGAAGCCAAGATGGAAGCACTCCTGTTTTCCCCATGCTCCCAGAGGAGTTTAAATAGCGCCTGGCTTAGCAGTTCTTCAATCATTTGGATTATCCTCAAAAGTCATCTTCTTTTCAGGAATTTCTATTATTTTCTACCCCAACAGATCAAGTTTTTTATAAAAGCAATTTTGTTAACTTACATTTTCTTTGAAAAATAAACGTTTTATTTTTAAAATAGACTTCAAGTTTAATATTCTTTGCAGTTAATTCTGTCATTTCTTATCCTTCATTTAAACATTCTCTGCTTTTTATCTTGATTAGCTAAAAAGTTCTTAAATTTAAAAATGGCTCTCATATCTTTATTTTTCTTAAAGCATATTTTTCTCTTTATTAATTTATCTTCCTTTCCTTGGAATTATTTTGGTGTAAATCTAACTTCTAAAAAATTTCAACTTAATTTTGAACCTTTAAAAATTAATTTTCAGCCCCAGCTGGTGTGGCTCAGTTGGTCGAGTATCATCCTGTGCACCAAAAGGTCCCCCATTTGATTCCCGATTAGGGCGCACGCCCAGGTTTCAGGTTCGGTCCCTGGTCAGGTTGCATACAAAAAGCAATCGATCAATGTTTCTCTCTCTCTCTCTAAAATCAATAAAAACATATTTAAAAATAAATTAATTTTTATTACTTCATGATTTATGTTAAACTACTTTTATCCAATCATTACTTTAGTTGTTTTCTGTTGGTTCTTATATTTCAATGTTTTGATTTTCTATATGATGTTCAATTTTGTTGTGTTAACTCTTTTAACATTTGAGATACTTTAAACAGTTCCCATACAGTGGTATTTTAAATTAAAATTCATTTTTCCATTGTGCTCAAATAATTTTGTCCGTTACTATTATGGGAGTTTGTGTTTTTCTTCTGTTGACTAATAAAATTGTCAAAATGTACTTTTCAATAAACACTTGAAGATGTTTACAGTTTACACAGAGTACTAATTTAATATATGCCAAATAGACCCACCACAATAATGTTAATGAGAGTGTTCCAGTGTCTAATTTTATTTAGTTGAACTGCCATAAGCTGGGAGTGACGAATTAAAATTTTCTTGACTTTTATTTTCCTATTTCTTAATTATTTTCCTTTATGAAGGAAATTTTTTATTTACAACTCAGGTGTTTCTATTGCTTGATATCAGCTTAAAGTTGGGTAGCTTATTTTTCTTCCAAACTTGTCAGATTTTAATTTCTTGACACCAAAGTTGATAGACAACCTGAAGAGATCATAAGCATGAAATTTAAATAAATAATTGCTCACACACCATTCAAACCCTATGTATATATTGCTTTATAAGCGTTCCTTACTAAACTTTAATGTACACAATAGCCCAGCCAGCATGGCTCAGGAGTTGAGCATAGACCTAGGATCCAGGAGATCAAGGTTCGATTACTGGTCAGGGCACATGCTCGGGTTACGGACTCGATCCCCAGTCAGGGGCGTGCAGGAGGCAAACGATCAATGACTCTCATCATTGATGTTTCTATCTCTCTCTCCCTCTCCCCCTCTCTCTCTGAAATCAATTAAAACATTTTAAAAATTTTAAGTTACAAAATTTGTACCACAAAATAAAATAGTGAACTCCTAACCAATTTTCTTCAGCTTCTAATGATCTTGACACAAATTGGAATATGAAAAATGAGTTTCCCCCATTCCATTTATAAATCTATATCCACTCATTCTACATATCATATTAGCTTATGAACTCCAGCACAATATCAGAAAGAAAAAATTATGAAAAGTAAGATTTATTCCAGAATCCAAATTGGGAAGAATATCTATGGTTGCATCCCTGATGAATTTACCCAAACATTTAAGTTAGAAGTAATACCAATTCTACAAATTGTGGATAAAAAACTGAAGAATATGTAATAGTTCCCTTCTTCATCTGTGCAACCAGCATTAACCTAATACCAAAAGCAGACAAAGACTACAAGAAAAGAATACGACAGACCAATGTCTCTCAATAACTTGGGTGCAAAAGTTCTTAACAATATTTTAGTAATTGAATCCAAATATATATAATACATTATGGCCAAGAAAGTTCATCCCAACAATTCCAGTTTCATGTAATAGTTGTATATCAATTAATGTAATTCACTATACTGACAAAGAAAAACATGTCATTAGTTGCAGAAACACGTGACAAAATCCAATATCCTTTGCTGATAAAAACTCTCAACAAAGAAAGAACAAAAGACAACTTTCTCAACTTGATAAACGGCACATACAAAAACCTGTGGCTGACATCATACTCAATGGGGGGGATAATGAATGCTCCTTCTTAACATAAGAACAAAGCAAGGATGTTGATTTTCACCACTTCTATTACACATTTACTATAAGCTTTAGCAAGTACAATACGGCAGGAAAAATAAGTGAAAGCATCCATAAAGTCAAGGAGGAAATTTAAATGTTTTTATTCTAAGATGATATGATTGTCTATCTAAAAAATTGTTAAGATCTACAAAAGAATGCTATTAAAACTAATATATGACTTTAGCAAGGTTGCAGGATGCAAGAAAAACAGAAAAATCAGTTGTGCCCGGCCAGGTGTGGCTCAGTGGTTGAGCGTCGGTCTAGGATCCAGGAGATTGGGGTTCAATTCCCCGGCAGGGCACATGCCCGGGTTGTTGGCTCCATCAATGACACTCTCATCATTGATGTTTCTTTCTCTCCCTCTCCTTTCCTCTCTCTGAAATCAATAAAGATATATTTTTTTAAAAAATCAGTTGTATTTTCATACACTAGCAGAGATTAAATTTGAAAATCACTACCACTTACAATAGTATAACACTTATACAGAATTTGTACACTGAAAATAATAAAACTGTAGAAAAAAATTTTAAAGACCTAAATAAATGGAGATAGAGAAGGTTCATGAGCTGGAGAGTTCAATATTGTTAAGATGCCAATTCTTCACAAATTGATTTATGAATTTAATGCAATATTAATCAAAGTCTCAACAGATTATTTGTTGTAATAGGTAAGAGTTTATAATTCATGTGCAAATTAAAAGAACCTAGGATGGCCCTGGCCAGAGTGACTCAGTTGATTGGAGCATCATCCTGTACACCAAAAGGTTGCAGTTTGATTCCAGATCAGGGCATGTACCTGGGTTGCGGGTTCGATCCGTGGGCCCCGGTTGGAGTACGTGCGGGAGGCAACCAGTCGACATGTCTCACATCAATGTGTCTCTCCACCCCACCCCATTCCTCCCACTCTAAAATCAATGGAAAAAATATCCTTGGGTGAAGATTAACCAAAAAAATGGAATTCAGATATTCCAGAGGGTTAGAGATCCAAGAAAGTGTCAGGATGGTTTTCATACTGTTCAATTATTTCAGTGATGTTAGTATTTCAGTGTGTCATTTGTGGCGCTACTGGTGGCACTGCCAGTGCAGCCTCCCCACCTGCAGCGAGCAGCCCTTTCAGGGGCACAGAACCCCCCTGGCTGCTACTACGCAGTCTGAGCCAGGCAGTTATCAGCTACCATGCTGCAGGGTTTTTCTTCAAAGGAATCATCAGAAGTATTAGCTGACTGCTACACGTAATTTGAGTGTTTTGGACATTTCTTGATTACTATTATGTTTAGTGAATGACATCTGTGTGCCCAGGTCAATACCGGCGACTCCTAATGAGTGCCTGAGTGCAATCGGTTGGAGAACGGCACATCTGTGTTGGATGGGCCAGAGGGGTTTTGAAGGAGGGTTCCCCAACTCAAAATAGTTTAACCTTGAACGATACAGTCAGATTGAACTGGGTGGGTTATATGTGGATTTTTTACCAATTGACTTGGATATTTCAAACCCACACTGTTCAAGGATGAGGTCAGACTTAAGTTGTATGTGGATTTTCAACTGCCTGGGGTGGGGTGAGGGTGGGGGTGTCTGCACTTGCAACCCCACCCTTGTTCAAGGGCCCACTGTATTGACACACAGGTACACAGACGCTGGGAAGACCTGGGATTGGGATATGAATGGTAGAAGGGTGCACGACTACAACCTAGGACCTGTAGGAGTGACAGGGAACCGAATCCTCAACCTTTGGTCCGAGGGCTAACTGAGCTAAACCCGCCAGGGCACAAACACTTTTCTAAAATTTATTGAACCACCCCCTACTAGCCTTAAACAAATCACTTTCAGCACTCATTCTACGAGTGTCTTTCAGGAGGTCAGCATGTGTTTTTGCTTTTTCACATATCACTTCCTCCAATATGCTGTCATGGGCTGCTTTTCGTTTATCCAAATCAACAATAGTTTTTCTGCATCTTCAGCTGCCTGTGATCATTGCTTCTCTCACACCCTTAGCAACATTAGCACTCTTAATGACCTCTTTGTTTTAAAAGTGTGCTATCGTCCATATCACCAGCAACAAAAGCATTTTCGCCATTGCTGCTTGAGAGACTTTTTTGTCAAGCTGAAGTACCAGCATGAAAGGGCTGTCAGTTGGAAAACCAGAGTTTGGTTCGGACAACTGGAAAACAGAGACATTTTTTATTGTTGCTACTCTTCACCAGAGGATATTTTTTCCATTGATTTTTTGAAAGAGTGGGGGGGGGGAGAGGAGACAGAGAGAAACATTGATGTGAGAGAGACACGCAATCGGTTGCCTCCTGCACACTCCCTGACAGGGTCCAGGCATCAAACCCACAACCCAGGTGTGTGTCCTTCACCAGAAATCCAACCCTCGACCCTTTGGTGTGTGGGCTGGTGCTCTAACCACTGAGCAACACTGGCCAGGGCAACAACCAAGACATTTTTTCTGTGAATAACTTGGTCGAGAACTGAATTGTTTGAGATGGGAAAAGTTTAAGAACTGAGATTTGACTGTATATGGTTCTCTCCACTGTGCACTCACAATCTCTGATTTTCAAAGGGTTGTGTTACAAATGAAGGCTTTTCCACATTCCTTACATTCATAGGTATTTCTCTGGTATGAGTTTATTCCTGTCTTTGTGAGGAATTGTTCTGTGGAGGCTTTACCACATTGTTTACATTCATAGGGTTTTTCTCCAGTTTGAAATCTTTTGTGTCTTTGACACAAACTAAGGCAAGTAAATGCTTTCCCACATTCCTTACACTTATACGTGTTATTTCAAGTATGTATTTTCAGGTGTCTTTGAAGGGAACTGTGAGAAATGTAGACTTTAACACTGTTTACATTCATAGAGCCTCTCTCATGTGAGTCCTTTCATGTGTTTGTAAAGAATGATGAGACCTGAAGGCCTTTCCACACTCCTTACATTCACAGGGTTTCTCTGCAGTGTGAATTCTTTCATGTATTCGAAGATTACTCAGATACCTGAATACTTTACCACATTTTTTACACGCATAGGGCTTCTCTCCAGTGTGAGATATTGCGTGTATTTGTAAGGAACTATAATATCTAAAGGCTTTTCCACATTCCTTACATTCATAGCGTTTGTCTCTAGCATGGGAATTTTTGTGTGTTTGTAAATAACTGAAAGACCTGAAGACTTCCCCACATTCCTTACATTCATAGGATTCCTCTCCTGTGTGAATCTTTTCATGTGATTTTAAGTAACGGGAAGATCTGAAGGCTTTTCCACAATTCTTACATTCATAGGGTTTCTCAGCACTGTGAATTTTTTCATGATTTCGAAGATAACTAGGATCACTGAATGCTTTACTACATGTTTTACATTCATAGGGTTTCTCTCCAGTGTGAGACCTTTCATGCGTTTGTAAGGACCTATAATATCTGAATGCTTTTCCACATTCCTTACATTCATAAGGTTTCTCTCCTGTGTGAGCCCATTTGTGTGGTTGTAAAGAACTGCAAGATCTGAACGCCTTTCCACATTCCTTACATTCATAGGGCTTTTCTGCAGTGTGAGTTCTTTCATGTGTTTGAAGATTACTAAAATATCTGAATGCTTTACTACATTTTTGACATTCATATAGTTTTTCTTCCATATGACTTCTTTCATGTCTTTGACAACTTCGATAATTTCTGAGGGCTTTCCCACAGTATCTGCATTGACAGAGCTTCTCTCCAGGGTGGGTTCTCTCACATATTTGAAGTGAAGTTGAAGAACTAAAGGTTTTCCCGCATTCCTTACATTGATAGGCTTTTTCTCCATTGTGATTTCGTTCATGTTTTTCAAAACACTGAAGATAACTAAAGGCTCTCCCACATATGTTACATTTATATGGCTTCTCTCCATATTTCTGATACTCAGAGGGCTTGTGTCCAGTGTGACATCTGATGTACCTATTTTGTGATGAATGATGCATGAAGACTTCCCCACATTCACTATATTTGCATGGTTTTACTCCAGGAAGAGTCTTCTTGTTTAGACTGAGGTTTGGAATAAGACTGAAGTTTTCTCCACACTGACTACTGTTTTCCCCTTCACCAAGTCTCTCTAACATAAGACTTCTGTAAAAAAAACAGGCAAATTATTAATGATTTCTTCTTACTGAACTTATATTAGAATATTTGAACATTTTTATGATTCATAGCAAAAGTATAGATTTTCTGCCTTGTGTACATTGATTGAAATTCAATACACTGAAAGCTCTAGAAGAAAAACTTCACCCTTGTTATTATCAATATAGTGATATTCAGAGGCAGGTTTAAGATAACAGTATAGTTTGCTGCTGAACTCCCTCCCTCCCAAGAACACATCAGTCCAGCTGGCATGGCTCAGTGGTTGAGCATAGACCTGTGATCCAGAAGATCACAGTTCAATTCCTGCTCAGGGCACATGCCCGGGTTGTGGGCTCGATTCCCAGTGGGGGGAGGGGGGGTGCAGGAGGCAGCCTATCAATGACTCTCTCACCATTGGTGTTTCTATCTCTCTCTCCCTCTGCCTTCCTCTCTCTGAAATCAATAAAAATATATTTTTTAAAAAAGAATACATCAAATGTACACCTATATTTAGAGCAGCAATTCCTCTTGGGTGATAACTATTAGTAAATCGAACAGCTTCTGCACAACAAGCAAGAGAGACTACATAGACAAAGTTGGGGAACCACAAGAGCTCTCCAGGAGCTGAGGGAACAACCCAGTACCAAAGCAACTGGTGAGCATCGTTGTATACATTCCCCTGCATGTGGATAGTGGGCAAGAGAGCTATCCAGATTTTCTGGCCAACCTTCAGGGCGCTGTAGTATGCCCTCAGCCACCTGTCCTAGAGCTAGATCTAGCAGAAACAGGAGGGCACCACAGCTTGTATACAAGGCGATCCTTCCACCTGGAAAATTGATCCAACAGGTGCAGAAAGGTGCTGCTTTGTACACCCACTTTGTTGCATGTGCAAGCAGGGCTCCCCGTGTAGAGAGAGTGCAGAACCAACAAAATGCTGTGGTATTTGCCTGCAGGACTACCCTGTCCAGAGAAAGTGCAAAGGTAGTGGAGCACTATTGTGCGCTCACATGAAGCTGCTCCTCCTTGAGAGACTGTGGAGCTAGAAAAATGCTGCAATATTCACATGCTGGATTTCCCTTCCAGAGAAAGTGCAGAGATAGTGGGTGCAGTTGCACATGCATGTGGGACTGCCCTGTCTGAGAAAAATGCAGAGCTAGCAAGACTTTGCAGTATCCAACATGCAGGGTTGCCCCATGCAAAGTGAATGGGGTACTGCTATGCAATCTGTACCCCACCCAGATTGGGTACAGAATTCACAACTAAAGGCTGTGTGTGTAGGCAAGGCTACCCCACCCAGAGCTAGCAGGGCATTGAGATGCATGCATGCAGAGTTGCCATGCCCAAACCCTGCTTTGACAGAGGACAATTAAAGCAACAGGGCATACACATATGGCTAGCCATGCAGAATGAATGGGGCACAGCTGAGTGCACAAGGAGCTGCACTGCCCAGAAAGGGAGCACAACTAGCAAAGTGCGGCTGTGTGCACACAGCAGGCTTACACAACCTGGAGAGTGGCAAGCTTATAGGATGCTGAGACACAAGCAGTGAAGCAGGCCCACCCACACCCTGCTGATAGCAGACAGTAAATCAAGAGGTTAAGCTAAGAGCACAACAAGAAGCACCATCTACACCAGGCAGCCCCACCCAGATTAGAAGGAATAGGCAACATGCATACGCAAGGCTGCCCCACCCAGAATCCACTCCTTCAGGCCAGGTGACACCAGGCAGTGTACCCACCCACCCCAACTAAAACCTGCAAAAACTATTCGACACAGTCTACACAGAGACCACTTTTTTAAGACTAGGAGAGAGAGCTATTACACCCAACTCGTAGAAACAAACACAGAAAGTCAAAAGAAAATAGGAAGACAGAAGAATACGCCCCAAAATGAAGGGACAACAATAAGATTCCAGAGAAAAGTCCTAATGAAACAGAGATAAGTAATTTGCCCAATAAAGAATCCAATGAAACAGTCATAAAGATGCTTAACAAACTTCAGAGTAGAATACAGGAAATTAGCACTTCAACAAAGAGACAGAAAAAGTAATGAACCAAATAGAGATAAAGAATACAATAACTGAAATGAAGTATACATTACAAGGAATCAACAGCAGTTTAGTTAATACAGAAGAACAGAGTACCAACCTGGAAGACAAAATAGTGGAAATCACCCAATCAAAACAACAAGTTAAAAAATAATATAAAAAAATGAGGATAGTATAAGAGAGCTCTGGGATAACATCAAGAGCCCTAATATTTGAATTACAGGGATTTCAGAAGGAGAAGTGAGACAGAAAGGGGCAAAAAGAATATTTGAAGAAATAATGGCTGGAAACTTTCCCAACCTGGGAAAGGAAACAGACATACAGGTTCAGGAAGTATAGACAGTTCCAAACAACATGAAGTCAAGAGACCCATACCAAGACATATTGTAATTAAAACAGTATATGTTAAGGATTAAGAGAAAATCTTAAAGGCAGCAAGAATGAAACAAATCACATACAAGTGATAGTCTATAAGGCTATCAGCTGATTTCTCAGAAGCAACTCTACCGGCCAGAAGGGAGTGGCAGGAAATTATTAAAGTGTTGAAAGAAAGAAATTTACAACCTAGAATGAAAAGAGTTTCCCAGACAAGCAAAAACAAAAGGATCATATGATTTCACTCATATGTGGAATCTAATGAACAAAATAAACTAAAAAACAAAATACAAACAGACTCATAGAGAGAGAGACAGATTGACAGACTGACAGGGGAGAGGGGATAGGAGGGCTAGATGAAAAAGATGAAGGGATTAAGGAAAAAAACAATAACAAAAAAATATCTCATACACAGGGACAGGGGCATTGAGGGGAGGCAGAAGAAGGTAAAGGGGGGATAAATGGAGATAGAAGGAGACCTAACCTGGGGTGGTGAACACACAATACAATATACAGATGATTTATTATAGAATTGTACACTTGAAACCTATATAATTTTATTAACCAATGTCACCCCAATAAATTCCATTAAAAAAATAATAAAAAGAAGTTCACAACCACTAAACCAGCTTTAAAAGAAATGTTAAAATGTCTCCTT
The DNA here is from genome assembly GCF_054644295.1 of Miniopterus natalensis. Classification (NCBI taxonomy): domain Eukaryota; kingdom Metazoa; phylum Chordata; class Mammalia; order Chiroptera; family Miniopteridae; genus Miniopterus; species Miniopterus natalensis. The sequence continues at coordinate 68,323,274 of NC_142084.1, read as the reverse complement.
TATACAGAAAAACAAAGGACATACCAGAAAAAATATAGGAAAGAAAACAATCTTACTAGTAGAGGAAAATAAACAATAATCACAGTGAATCAATCACTTAAAAACTAATATGAAGAATACCAACAGCAGCCCGGCCGGGTGTGGCTCAGCGGTTGAGCGTCAACCTAGGATCCAGGCGATCGGGGTTCGATTCCCGGTCAGGGCACATGCCCGGGTTGTGGGTTTGATCAATGACTCTCTTATCATTGATGTTTCTATCTCTCTCTCTCCCTCTCCTTTCCCCTCTCTGAAATCAATAAAGATATATTTTTTTAAGAATACCAACAGCATATTTCACAGAGCTAGAACAAATATTCCAAAAATCTATATGGAACCAAAAAAGACCCCAAATAGCCACAGCAATCTTGAGAAAGAAGAACAAAGTTGGAGGGATCACTTTACTGGGTATCAAACCATACTACAAAGCCATTGTAATCAAAACAGCCTGGTACTGGTACAACAACAGACATATAGATCAATGGAACATAACAGAGACCCCAGAAACAGATCCACACCATTATGATCAATTAATATTTGACAAAGGAGGGAAGAGCATACAATGGAGTAAAGACAGTCTCCTCAATAAATGGTGTTGGGCCCAGCTGGGCATAGCTCAGTGGTTGAGCATCAACCTATGATCCAGGAGACGGAGGTTTGATTCCCAGTCAGGGTGCATGCCCGGGTTGCAGGCTTGATCTCCAGTCAGGGCCGTGCAGGAGGCAGCTGATCAATGACTCTCATCACTGATGTTTCTCTCTCTCTCCCTCCCTCTCTCTAAGATCAATAAAGATATATTAAAAATAATGATAATAATAAAAATAATAAAGAGTGCTGGGATAATTGGACAGATACATGCAAAAAAATGAAACTAAATCACCAACTTACTCCATACACAAGAATAAATTCAAAATGGATAAAAGACTTAAATGTAAGTTGCAAAACCATAAAAATCCTGGAAGAAAACATAGGCAGTAAAGTCACAGACATCTCACGTAGTAGAATTTTCACCAATACATCTCCTAGGGCAAGAGAAACTAAAGAAAAAATAAACAAATGGGACTACATCAAACTAAAAAGCTTCTGCACAGCCAAGGAAATCAGCCTCAAAATACAAAGGAAATCCACGTATGGGAGAACATATTTGCCAAGGATGCATCTGATAAGGGGCTAATTTCCAAAGTGTACAAAGAACTCATACAACTCAACAAGAAGACAATCCAATTTAAAAATGGGCAAAGGACCTGACTAGACACTTCTCCAAAGAGGACATACAGATGGACAAGAGACATATGAAAAAATGCTCAAAGTCTCTAATCATCAGAGAGATGCAAATTAAAACCACAATGAGGTATCACTTCACACCTGTCAGAAGGGTACCATCAACAAATGACACATGCTGGCGAGGGTGTGGAGAAAGGGGAACACTGGTGCACTGCTGGTGGGAATGCAGACTGTGCAGCCACTATGGAAGACAGCAATGAGGTTCCTCAAAAAATTAAAAATAGAACTGCCTTTTGATCTAGTGATACCACTTCTAAGAATATATCCTAAGAAACCTGAAACACTAATCAGAAAGAATATATGCACCCTATGTTCATAGCAGCACAATTTACAATAGCTAAGATCTGGAAACAGCCCAAGTGCCCATCAGTAGATGAATGGATAAAAAAAACTGTGGGACATTTACACCATGATGCAGCTGTTAAGAAGAAGGGTCTCTTTGGGACAGTATGGATGGACCTGGAGAATATTATGCTAAGCAAAATAAGCCAGGCAGAGAAAGACAAACATCACATGATCTCACTTATATGTGGAATCTAAAGAACATAATAAACTGATGAACAAAATAGATTCAGTGACATAGAAGCATGGAGCAGACTGACTAGTCTCAGATGGAAGGTAGGGGTGGGTAGGTGGGTGGGTATTAACCAAAAAATTTATATGCATATATGCATAACCCATGGACCCAGGCAATAGTGTGGTGAAGGCCTGGGCGGGGAGTGGGCTCGGGGTGGAAGGGGACAATGGGGAGAAAAGGGGACATCTGTAATATTTTCAACAATAAAGATAAAATTTTTAAAAAACTAATATGAAGGTTAAAAGACAATCGCAGCAAAATTAACTATAACTATAATAAATAGTCAGGAGATACACAAAAAGATAAAAACATGAAACCAAAAACATGAAGAGTGGAGGAGGGAGTAAAAATGTAGTGCTTTTAGAATGTGGTTGACCTTAAATGCCTATCAGATTAAAATAGACTCCTATAAATATAGGTGGGTACATATAAACCTCATGTCAACCACAAACCAAAAACCTAGAAAAAATGAAGAGAAAGGAATCTAATTAAAACACTAGAAAACCGACAAATCAAAAGAAACAAGATCAAGAAAAGAAATAAAAACAACCAAAAAACAACAAAAAGGCAGTAAGTACAAACCCACCAATAATTACTTTACATGTAAATGGATTAATGCTACAATCAAAAGGCATAAAGTGCCAGAATAGATAAAAAGCTGACCATCTGTATGCTGCTTACAAGACACTCACTTTAGATTAAAAGACACACATGGACAGAAAGTGAAGGAATGGAAAAAGGTATTCATGTAAACAGAAATGAAAAGAAGCCAGGGTAGCAATACTCATATCAGACAAAATAGACTTTAAAACAAAGAATGTGAAAAAGAGACGAGGACATTAGTTTTAAAGGGGTAAATCCCAGAAGAGGATATAAAAATTGTAAATATCTATAGACCCAACATAGGAGCATCCAAGTATATAAAGCTACTAAGAGAAATAATGGCAAAAATTAACAGTAATACTGTAATAGTTGGTAACTTCTACTTACCTCAATGGATAGATCATTCAGACAGGAAATTAATGAGAAAATAATGGATTTCAATGCCACATTAGACCAGTTTGACTTAATAAATTTTTATAGAGCATTTCACCCAAAAACTGTAGGTTACACATTTTTCTCAAGTACAGATGGAATATTTTCCAGGATACATTACATACTAGGCCACAAGACAAGCCTCAGTAAATTTAAGAAGACTGAAATTATATCAAGCATATTTTCTGACCAAAATGGAATGAAATGAGAAATCAACTACAGGAAGAACAACAGAAAAAATGCAAATATCCGGAGATTAAACAACATGCTCCCTAAACAAACAATGAATCAAACAAGACATTACAAACTACCTTGTGACAAATGAAAATGAAAACACAACCTTACAAAATTTATGGGATGCAGCAAAAGCAGTTATAAGAAGGAAGTTTATAGCTATATAGGCCTACCTCAAGCAGCAGAAAAAAATTCCAAATAAATACTCTAAATTTACACCTAAAGGAAATAGAAAAAGAGGAACAAACAAAACCCAAAGTAGGTAGAAGGAATTAATAAATATCAAAGTGGAAATAAACAAAATAAAAAAGAGAGAATAGAAAAAAATCAATGAAACTAAGACCGAGTACATTGAAATGATAAATAAAATGGGCAAACATTGGATAAGACTCATCAAGCAAAACAGAGAGAACACAAATAAACACAAGCAGAAATGAAAGAGGAGAGATTACAACCGAAACCACAGAAATACAAAGGATCATTAAAGAATACTATAAATAATTATATGCCAACAAATGGACAATCTAGGAAAAATATATAAATTTCTAAAAACACAGTCTTCTAAGACTAAACCAGGAATAAACAAAGAATATGAACAGACATATTGCTAGTGATGAAATTGAAGCAGTAATAAAAATCTCCTAACAAACAAAAGCCCAGGACTAGATAGATTCACAAGTGAATTCCACCAAACATTTTAAAGAAGGATAAGTAACTGTCCTCAGACTATTCCAAAAAAACTGAAGAGGCAGGAACACTTCCAGACTCATTCTATGAGATCACTATTACTGCAATACCAAAACCAGACAAAGACTACACATCACAGGCCAACAGCCCTAGATGAATATAGATGCCAACATTTTCAACAAAATACTAACAAACCAAATTCAACAGTACATTAAAAGGATTATACACATTATCGGGTGGGCATTACTCCTAGAGTGCAATGGAGGTTCACCACCTGCAAAACAATGTGATTCGCCACATCAGTAAGACGAAGGGAAAAAATTCATATGATCTCAATAGATGCAGAAAAGGCATTTGACAGAATCAACATCCACTTATGATAAAAAAAAAAACTCTAAGAAAAGTGGGTATAGAAGGAACTTAGCTCAACTTGATAAAGGTTATACACATCACAAACCCACAGCTAACATCACACTCAATGGTGAAAAACTGAAAGCTTTTCCTCTAAGATCAGGAACAAGACAAGGAAGCCCACTCTTACCACTATTATGTAATATAGCAGTATCAGAAGCCCTAGCCACAGCAATCAGACAAACAAGAAAAACAAATAAAAGGCATCCAAAATTGGAAAATAAGTAAAACTGCCACAATTTGCAGATGACATAATATATGTAGAAAACCCTAAGGAATTCACCAAAAAATTAATAGGAAAAAAATTCAATAGAGTACCAGAATACAAACTTAATATACAGAAATTTGTCACATTCCTATGTACTAACAACAAATAATCAGAAGAAGAAATTAAGAAAACAATCAAAATACCAAAGACATTCTTCTCAAAACTAGATCAAACAATCCTAAAATACATATGAAACCAAAAAAGAGCATGGGTAGACAAAACAATCTTGAGAAAGGAGAACAAAGCTGGAGTTCCCACACTCCCTGATTTGAAACTATATTACAAGGCTAAAGAAATCAAAACAGCATGGTACTGTCATAAAAACAGACAGTAAATCAGCATATCAACCCAAAATTGTAGTACCTCCAAAAATGGCACACCAACTTGGGTACAAAAAAAGAAAAAAAAGTGGGCAGAGGACATGAAAAGACATTTCTCAAAAAAACCCCCACAGAAATAGCCAATGGACATAAAAAGATGCTTGATATCACTAATCAACAAGAAAATGCAAATTAAAACCACAATGAGATACCATCTCACACTCATCAGAATGGCTATTATAAAATAATGAACAAATAACATGTTGGCGAGGATGTAGAGAAAAGGGAAGCCCTGTGCACTGCTGTGGGACTGCTAATTGGGATAACCATGATGGAAAACAGTATGGAGATTTCTCAAAAAACTAAAAATAGATCTACCATAAGATGCAGCAATTCCACTTAAAACACTGCTTTGAAAGGGTATATATACTCCTATGTTCACTGCAACATTATTTATAATAAGCAAGATAGATGAATGAAGATGTGGTACGTATGTATGTATGTACGTGTGTGTGTGTGTATAATGGAATATTACTTAGCCAATTAAAAAAATAAATCTTGCCTTTGCAACAACATAGATGGACCTAAGTGAAATAAGTCAAACACCGTATGGTTTCACTTATATGTGGAATCCATAAAAACGAAACAAATAAAGAAAAAGAACAAAAACAGACTCACAGAAACAGAGATCAAAGGGATGGTTACCAGAGAGGAAGAAGTAGGGGGAATGAGTAAAAAAGGTAGAGTCAGAACAGGGTGATAGATTTACACGGTGAAAGATGATGACTACAATTAATGGGGAGATCATATTATAAGGTATAAAAATGTTAAATCACTGTATTGTACACCTGAAACTAATATAACAAATATAATATGTATACCAACTATAGTTAAATAAATTTAAAAAAACAGCAAAAAAGTGATATTTATGTGAAGGATTTATTTGTGCTATTTCTATGTAAACTAGTTTGCAAACACTGAATATCTGTCATATATAAAAAAGTAATTTGATAATTTTCTGAGAAGAAATGTGAAGTAAGGGTTGCTTTGGTTGCTTCTTTTAAAAATTTTGTAGCATAACTGATTTCTCATGTGAGATAGTGCTTTCTGTTGTGTGACTCACTTTTGTTTTCTTTTCTGGTCTTCTTCCATGTCATAATCTTCCCATTTTTTACCTAAAATGAAGACCCAGAAAATTGGTTCCAAAATACTAGAAATCGTACAAAAATTATTAGATTCTAGTTCTATGATGAGCTGTGACAATGCCCAATTTATTTACCAATATCCTCCCTCCCCACATTCCACATCTTAGGACAATGTTGAGGGCCAAGAAACACTTGTTCTCTAGTTGACAGTGAAGGGAGCTTGTCATCCTTACCTATGGAGACCAGGTTCCTGAAGGTTTCCCACATCACATCTCTGTAGAGTTTCTTCTGTGAAAGATTCAGTAAAGCCCATTCCTCTAGGGTGAAGTTCACAGCTACATCTTCAAAGGCCACAGAGTCCTAAAATATCCCAATAGGTGTAGAGTAGGATGTGTGAGACTGACAGCACTGGACACCCAGACTCCATTTATAGGAAGGATGTGTAAACACATGGAAATTATCAACATATTTTTACTGTAACCACATTACTTTTTTTTAAAATGACAGGATTCAAATAATTTGGGGGAACGACAAAAGTGCTATATAAATGAAACTAGTATCATTTTCAGACCATCAATTCCCTATACAAAAAATTCTTTCATCTCCATTTTAGTCACCATTTATTGGACTCCATAAAACGGTCACATCTGCATGAGGTTTCAATGAATAAAAACATAGTGAAGAACTGGAAGCTTTTTTTTCTATTCCCATCACCAAAAACAGAGAGTCCAGGAGGTTTGTGAAATTCCAACTATAACGAAGCCTAGCTGGCCATACATATTGCCTCCAGACCATCAGAAGCGCAGACATGCCTCGCTTTATTTAGCTTTGCTTTACTGTGCTTGGTATATATTATTGAGACAAGACCCTCTGCCAGCAATAAGATTATGACTCACTGAAGGAGCAGATGATGGTTAGCATTTTTAGAAGTTTTTTTTTTTTTTCAATCCTCACGAGTATATGTTTATTGATTTTAGAGAGAGGGGATGACAGAGAGAAAGAAAGAGATTGATGCGAGAGAGAAACACCGGTCTGCTGCCTCTCATACTCCCCCCAACTAGACCAGGGATCAAACCAGCAACCTAAGTATGTGCCTTGACTGGAATCAAATTCAAAAACCTTTGGTGCATGGATGACACTCCAACCCACTGAGCCACATCAGCCAGGGAAGAAATAACATATTTTTATTTTTTAAAAAAGATATCTTTATTGGTTTCAGAGAGAGGAAGGGAGAGAGAGAGAGAGAGAAACATCAATGATGAGAAAGTCATTAATTGGCTGCCTCGCCCTGCACCGGGGACTGAGCCCACAACCTGGGCATGTGCCCTGACCTGGAATCGAACCTCAATCTCCTGGATTATAGGTTGATGCTCAATCACTGAGCCATACCGGCCAGGCCAGAAATAACATATTTTTAAAGTATATACAGTGATCTTTTAGACATAGTGCTATTACACACTTAACAGACTGCAGTACAATGTAAACAGAACTTCTTTATACACCAGGAAATCAAAAGTCATGGGACTTTATTGAAACACTGACTTTATTCGATGGCCTAGAATATCTGTGAAGTATGTGTGTAATCAGAGGCAGCTGGCTGAATGAAAATATTCTTAAGGGAAACACTGCTTTTACCTTGTGTAATATTGATCACAAAACTGAATTCTTCCTTTCTCTGTATAGAAAGTTATTTGGAACTAACAGCGCAGATAGGAAGACATGACAACTTGCACCACAAAAATCCCTACACTTGTGTCTCAGTGCCACTTCCTGACCATTTTTGACACACACAGGCATACACTGAGCTAATAATATGCTAGAAGTGCGCTCCCTAGCACAACCATAGCAGTCTATCCTGAGCCCAGCTGACACTGAGGAATGGGTTAAAAGCTGCAGATTGCAAGAGTCCATTGACACAGTTTGATGGTTATCTGCCCATTATAAGTTACATGAAGGTGTCAGCAGTACTTTCCTCCAAAAGAAAACATTTCCATTCCTGTCAGGAGGGTGTTTCTTACCCAGCCACTCTAGAGAATTCCCTCCCTTCTTGTCACTTCCAAGTGCCCCATGGAGTAAAGAAGTGTGACAGCTCAACCCCTGAGCATGGGAATCCCTCAGTTGATGACACCACACACGACCAACAGGATACGGAAGGGTTTATGATGCCCACAATTGAGTCTTTGGGAAGAGTAAGGAAGGCCTCTCAATCAGGCATGAAATAGTTTTAGAGAGCATGGAAAAGTGCATGAACTTGTTTTATTGAGCTTAGGGTGTGGGCTAGGGTGAGTTCACACACAAGAGCAGTAACTTGTGAGGATTCGATCTCTTGCTGCCCCATTGGAGGCGGCAGTTGGGCTTTCTTATCACCTTGTACAGCTGTAGGCACAAGGGGAAGAAGGAGGGGTGCAGTTTAAAAGCTGTCAGCTGTTAATGAAAAAATGGAGTCAGAGACCTCCAGTTTCTGGCCTGGCATTTCAGTAATTTAGAGTATGTCATTCCTGACCTCACTAGAGAAATAAAAAAAAAAAAGAACTTCTCTTCTGAGATCCATCAGAGCATTTAGGACACAGGATAACACAGTGTCTCCAAAATATGCAAAGAGAAAACAAACACGGCATTCAGAAAAATGCTCCAAATATTCTGCTCCTGGCATGACCTACCAAAAAACAAAAAAACTCCACGCAATATCCATGAATCCCAGAACTACCTGCTTTACACAGAAGGTTTAAAAATACATCTCATATCTCCAGGGTCTCTTACTTAAAAGGAACAAAAATTCTACTTAGTTGCACAATTTTCTTTCATTAATGACATTTTTCTCATTTGTCTTACATTTTTAATCCCAAGAAACCAAAACTCTTATTTCCCACATGGGAATAAAATTACCACGTGCTCAGGGAAACTAGAGTGAAAGGCTGCACTATTCAGTGGATAAATGATCCAGAGGAAAGAAACAGAGGCACTGGAATCAGCTCAGATGAGCAGCCTGCTTCCCCCAGGACAGAAGGAAAGCCACTTTCAGAAGGTCCCACATTCTGAACTCTCCAGGTTGACACAGAACCCCTGGAGTGGAACAGCCCCTGGGGAAGGAGGGGAGGGACACCTGAGCAGCCCCAGGAATGAAGTCTGGGAGCCCCAACACCTCCTCCCCCTGGGGAATAATGGAAATGTTTCCTCTCTCAGGCCTCAGCTCACAATGAAGAAATGCTCAGCTGGATTCAGTGTCAGATTCTGACCCAAATGAACTCCCAAATTCATGGACCATGATTCAGGACACAGACTCCTTTCACAGACTTTCTCAATGTGCACAAATTACACTCTGAGTGCACCTGCACTGTGGATGCAAAACTCCAATCTATGCCTAGAAACAGGCCCAGGGGAACTACAAGTAAAACCTCAGAAGGGGCATCTCCCCTCCCCCATGTGCACCTGCACCCCCAGCTTTAAGGGCTGTAGCTTCTTAGTGTAAAGGCTCCTTCCATGGTTGGTGTGAGCAGGTAGGACACCTGCAGGGGAGGCTCCCCAGGAACAGCCAACTGAGCAAGTACTTCCCTTTGCAGGCTCAAAGGGTTCTTAGCTTGGGTCACTGACCACAGGCTTCTGCCCCCCACTGGAGGTGCTCTGGACCACCCTATATTTGTTCAATGACACAAAGCCAGGGTTTGAATAATCTGGCAAAAATGCTCAAACACAGTCTTCAAGAAAAAAAGGGAAGAAAATTGTCAGGCTGGTGATGGAAGGAGACCTGACTTGTGTGGTAAACACACAATACAATATACAGATGATCAATTGTAGAACTATATAAAACCTGTATAATTTTATTAACTAATGTCACCCAAATAAATTCAATTAAAAAAAATTGTAAGGCACTTTGCTAGCTGAACAAGAAATCTCATAAGCATGTATTGCATTGAAAAAAAAGATGTTAATCATTGTTTTCATAACAGTAAATTTTTTTATAGACTATTACTCATATTTGCATACTTTAGGTCTGCAAGTCGAAGCCCTGGAAATCCATTTGAACTCACCCAAAATAAAAGAGCAGACCTCAGAATATTACTAAAACACGCAGAGGAGGAAAATAGCTTTTAACACATGCAGTGTCATACTGGAATACTGTGGGGGCGTGTATCTAAAATTTACCTCTTATGCCTGTTTGAGACTATTTCATACTGCCTTTCAATATCTATTGATTAAATACATTTTGCATTTGTTGAAAAATTGAGACTTTAAAAAAAGGAATAAATCTTTTCAAGGTGTCACACCCAGGCAGGGGCAGTGCTGACAGGACAGGCCGCCCAGGAAAGTTTCGAGGAGGAACTTTTTCACCCAAAGGCCTTCCCATAGGATGTCAGTGCCCAAGAAAGAGTTCCGGGTACATTTCTCTCATGTAAAATACACACACACACACACACACACTCTCTCTCTCTCTTTCTCTCTCTCTATTAAAATAGCCATCCACTGACTGTGGAAAAGTGGTAATTAAAATATGGGTCTGTTTGAAATGCAACCCAGAAGACAAATAGTTATCATTCTTCAACTGGAGAGGGGAGTTGGCGTTTGGGAATATGGGCAGGGACTTGGAAATTTAGGCAGTTATCGTCACCCCCCCTAAGAAGTCTGGGAGGGTGGAGGGGACAGGGTCGTGGATTTGAGACCCCGCTCCCCAATCATCTGTAAAACTCAGGAAAACAGGTGCCCCTGGGGAGAAAGGAGGGACTTGGAAGCTCAGGGACCACAGCTCTTCCCACACAGGAACCCCGGAGGAGTCAAGATTGTCCCCTGATGGCCTTCCCCGAGGTCACCGCACCCCCGGGAGGCACGGGGCGCAGAGAGGCACTGGGGCCGATGTCGTCGCTGGCAGAGGCTGGAGAGGACGCCGGGCTCAGCGGCCAGCCCAGCCCCCACCTGCGAGGGGAGGAGACTGAGGTCCGAACCCACGCGCCTGGGCGCCGCAGCTAAAGACTCCGGACCTGACCGCGGGGAGGCCGGGTCCAGCCACAGCCTGTTCCAACCAGCCCTTCCTCCCAGTCCTGGGACACCCGGGCCCACACGCTCACCATTTCCCAGCTTCTGGGGTCCCCCAGGCGTCTCCCTGCAGCTACCGCTCGCGGCTTAGGTCACAATGGGGCTGATGCTGAGGCAGATGCACCTGGGCTGTTAACCGCGCCTCTCACGTGACCTGCGCGTCCACGAGGCCGCTCAGTTGGCTGGCGTTGCCTCACCCACCTGCCCTCCTGCGCCTCTGATTGGACAGTTCACAAAGACCCGCCTCCCTTATTTCCCAGCGACAACTGGAGCCTGTCAGATGGCTCAGCAGAGCCAGCGTTGGCCAGTGGGTACGGACTGTCCCTTTCAGGGGCGTTTGCTTTAGTGTATGTATATATACACACACACATATACGTATATATGTATACGTATATATGTGTATATATGTATATTAAATATATGTGTGTGTGCATGCGCATGTTTTAGAGAGAGGGAGAGCGCCTCCGGCTGGCCCCCTCCTGGGGCGGGCTCGAGCTCCCAGCCGCTACCTGTGCCCTGACCAGAACCCAGCCGGCCACCACCCGGTGCATGGGAGGACTCAACCAACTGGGCCACATCACCCGGGCCAGGGATGTTTGCTTTGCTTTGCTTTTCTAATCCTCATCCGAGGATATTTTTTCCGATTGACTTTGGAGAGTGGAAGGCAGGGAGGGGGAGAGAGAAACATTGACCTGAGAGAGACACATCCATTGGTTACCTCCCCTGTGAGCCCTCGACCTGGGTCCGGGATTGAACCTGTAACCAAGGTGTCTGCCCTTGACCAGGAATCCAACCCAGACCCTTACCTCCGCGGGCTAACACTCACCACTGAGCCACACAGGCCAGGGCAACAAGAGAGATTTGAACTGCATGTGTTCACTTATAAGCAACAGCTCAAACCCTTGTTTTTAAAGGATAAGCTCTACGTAGTTTCCCTTCATGGTTGGGAAACCACATGGAGGAATGGTTTAAATTCTACAAAGATTTTTGACTATGTGGGCAGTTGACAGCCCTAATCCACATTAATCAAGGGACAACTGTAATAGAAATCCATATTCCCATAACATAAACTTGGTAAACACAATTTACAATTTTAAAAACAACTCTAATGTTCAAAGTTTTCTGGAACAGCATACATAAATTAATCGAGTCTTATCAGATTATTTATATTTACATTTTTATTTATTTCAGTGGGAGTTTCGACATGTAAAGATGTGGGCAAACTGAAGTCTTTCTCACACTTACATTTACTTACATTTACTAGATTCTATTCGGTGAGTCCTCCTATGCCCTTTGAAAAGAAGTGATCAATACAGGCTTTCCCACATTCTTCACATTTGTATGGTTTCTCTTGTGTGCACTCTCAAATGGAACTGAAGGATTTTGTTACAAGTGAAGGCTTTTTTACATTCCTTGCATTTAAACGGCCTCACTCCAGTATGATTTCTTTCATGGACTTGTAAGGAACTATAATCTCTGTAGGCTTTTCCACATCGTTTACATTCATAGGGTTTCTCTCCAGTGTGAGTCCTTTCGTGTCTTTGATACCAACTGAGGCGAGCGAATGCTTTTCCACATTCCTTACACTGATAAGGAACATTTCCAGTGTGCATTTTCATGTGTACTCGCAGGGAGCTGAGGTAACTGTAGGCTTTACCACAACGCTTACATTCATAAGATTTCCGTCCTGTGTGAGTCTCTCTATGTATTTGTAAGGCACTGTATTGTTTGAATGCTCTTCCACACTCCTTACATTCATAGGGTTTTTCTGCTGTGTGAGTCCATTTGTGTGGTTCTAAGGAACTGTGATATCTGAAGGCCTTTCCACATAACTTACACGCATAGCGTTTCTCTTCAGTGTGACTTCTTTCATGTCTTTGAAAACTTCGGTAATTTCTGAGGGCTTTTCCACAGTGTTTGCAATGATAGGGTTTCTCTCCAGGGTGGGTTCTCTCACAGGTCTGAGGAGAAGCTGAAGGACAAAAGGTTTTCCCATGCACCTTACATTTACGAGGACCATCTGCAGTATGTGCGATCATGTGTCTTTGAAACAAGTTGAGTTCCATAAAGGCTTTTCCACATTTCTTACATTTATAGGTTTTCTCTTCATTGTGAGTCCTTTCATGTTTTTCAATACACCGAAGGGAACTAAAGACTTGCCTACATATGTTACATTTATATGGCTTCTGTCTATATTTCTGATACTCAGAGGGCTTGTGTCCAGTGTGACATCTGGTGTGACTATTATGGGATGAAGGATCCGTGAAGACTTCCCCACACACTCTGTGTTCATATGGTTTTACTCCAGGAAGAGATTGCTTGTTCAGGCTGAGATCTGGACTAAGGCTGATATTTTCTCCCCATTGACTAACCTTTTTCCTTTCACAGATTTTCCTTAACATAAGAATTCTATAAAAACCAAGAAGCACATTATTAATGATTTTTTATTAGTTGTTATTAAAATATTTGAACTACATATTTATGAGTCATACCAAAAGTGTAGGTATTCTGTTTTGCCTGAATTGTTTGAAATTTAATATAATGAAGTCTCTGCAAGACAAGTTCCTCCTTGTTATCAATAAAACAGTGACATTTATATATAGGGTTTAACAATGCTGATTTTTTTGTGATCTATTTTCCAAACACTGACATACATAAAAATGTAATTTGGTGAAAATTTTTTTAGTAGTGTCACATTTAAATTATTACGTGTTAACCAAATACATAACAAAAAAAAGGGGTTATTTCAGTTGCTTCTTTTTAAAATTTAATAGGAAACAGGTTTCCCATCTGAAATACTGCTTTGTATTGTTAAATGTTAACTCACCTTTGCTTTCTCTCCTGGCTTTTGTTCTGATCTTCAGTGTCATGATCTTCCCATTTTTTACCTAAAAAATGAAAACCCAGAAAAGTAATTACAAAATATTAGAAGTATAGTAAAATTAGTGCATTCTACTTCTACGATGAGCTGTGACTATTTGCCAATGTCCTTCCTTCCTACATTACGTCTTATAATATGTTGATGGGTAAGAACCACTTGTCCTCCAAATGAGGAACTAAAGGTAACTTGTAGCCCTTACCTATTGAAGCCAGGTTCCTGGAGGTCTCCCACATTACATCTCTGTAGAGTTTCTTCTGTGAAGGATTTAGTAAAGCCCACTCCTCCAGGGTGAACGTTACAGCCACATCTTCAAGGACGAATGACTCCTAAGACAATTCAATACATGTAGAGTAAAATTTGTGATACTGACAGCACTGGACACCTATAATCCATTTAAGAGAAGGTTATGTATGATTCTGTCATCTTCAAACTATTATTCTATGACTTGATCATCAGAAACTTGCTCTTTGTCCATACTTACTCCCTCATAAATTTAACACCATCAGGAACACATGGAAATTGTTTACACATTTTCAGTGCGCTCACATTATTTTTATTTCTCTAATGACGAAGTTCAGAGCATACTGGGAAATGACAAAAAATGCTATACAAATAAAACAAATATTACCATTTTAATGCCATGACTGCATTTTGAGAAAATTCATTTTCGCCCATATTACTATTTACAGCACTCCCAAGTCAGAGTCGTATCTGTAGTCAACAAAATTTAGTTAAGAACTAGAAGCTTTCCAACCACCAAACATGAGAGTCCACTTGGTCTTTGGTAACTCAAGTTTTAACAAGGTGCAGCAGGCCACATTTTACTGAAGTCCTCCAGGACATTACAAGTAATCAAATGCATGTGGCTGAATAAAAATATTCTATGGAGAAGCACTGCTTTTACCTTGTATATTATTTATCACAGTTTTAGTTCTTCCTTTCCCTTTATGTAGGATGTGATGAGCTAAAACGTTAATCATGTGCCACTTAATGACAAAGAAACATTCTGAGATATGTGTTGTTAGGAAATTTTGTCATTGTGGGAACATAATACAGTGTGCAGACACAAACCTAGAGTATGTAGCCTATCACATGCCTACGCTATATTGTACAGCAGATTGCTCCTAGGCTACAAACCTGTATGGCATATTATCCTACTGAATACTGTAGGCAATTGTAACATAAGAGCAAGTATCTGTGTATCTAAACAATGCCTTCCCTTCTTCTGGGGAACACAAGGGGAAAAAGAAGTTATGAAGTTTTAAAGCTGTCAGCAGTCAATTATCAGTAACTGGAGTTAGAGACTTCAAGTTTCTGCATTGGAATTTAAGTAACTTACAAGATATCATTCCACCAATGACAGGAAAAAAGCCCAGAAACTTGAAATGAACTTCTATTTTTAGAGCCATATGATAATTTAGGTCAGAGGGCATCCTGGTGTTAACAAAATTGGGAAAGAGAAAATAAACGTGACATTTTAAAATATGGCCCAAATATTCTGTTCTAAACACAACCAGTTCTCAAATCTATCTCAGCAAAAAATAATGTAAAAACAACAAAGAACCAAAAAGACAGGAAGCAATACCCATGACCAGGAATCAAAGGCAAGTGCACACATGCCTTTGTTCAAGTGATGGAAAGTACCCATGAAGATGGCAATGCCAGCGGAGCCACACTGCTTGAAGCTCTGGATCACATCCTGCCACAAAGCAGTATAACTGACAAGCTCCTGCATCTGCCCCTCCAGAATGTCTACAGAATTGCTGATGTTGGTACTGTTGTGAGCTGAGTAGAGACTAGTGTTCTCAAACCCATCACGGTGGTGACCTTTGATCCAATCAATGTTACAACTGAAGTAATGTACATTAAAATGCACCATGAGGCTTTGAGTGAAGCTCTTCCTGTAGACAATGTGTACTTCAATGTCAAGAACACGTCAAAGATGTTCGGGTGGCAGTGTGGCTGGCGACAGCAAAAATGACCCCCAAAGGAAGCAGGCTTCACAGCTCAGGTGATCATCCTGAGCCATCCAGGCCAAACCAGAGCTGGATGCGCACGTGTGCTGGGTTGCCACACAGCTGACACTGCTTGCAAATTTGCTGAGCTGAAGGAGAAGACTGACCGTTGTTCTGAAAAAAAATGCTGGAAGATGGCCCAAAGTTTTTGAAATCTGGTGATGCTGCCACTGTTAATATGGCTTCCTGGCAAGCCCATGTGTGTTGAGAGCTTCTCTGGCTATCCTCCTCTGGGCCATTTTGCTGTTCATGACAGGACACAGATAGCTGCTGTGGGTGTCATCAAAGCAGTGGACAAGAAGGCAAAGTCACCAAGACTGCCTTAAGATTTCAGAAGGCTAAATAAATATTATCCCCCCAAAATAGCCACCCCAGTCTTAATTAACGTTGGAAGAATGGTCTCAGAAATGTTTTATCTCAATTGGCCATTTAAGTTAAATAGTAAGACTAGTTAATAATTACAGTGCATTGTAAAACCTTCAGAAAGAAAGAAAATGTTTTGTGGACAATTTGTGTGTGTGTGTGTGGCAGTTTTGAAGTTAGTAGTTTTTAAAATCCATAATTTTTAGAAACAACTTGACCAGGCCCAGCTGAGTGTGGTTCAGTGGTTGAGCACTGACCTAGGATCCAGGAGATTGCAGTTCGCTTCCCGGTCAGGGCACATGCCCAGGTTGCGGGCTCAATCCCCAGTCTGGGGCATGCAGGTGGCAGCCGATCAATGACTCTCTCATCACTGATGTTTCTATCTCTCTCTTTCTCTCCCCCTTCCTCTCTCTGAAATCTATAAAGATATATTTTAAAAAAAAAACAAAACAAAAAACACCAAGAAACTTGACCAAATATCTATCACAGCCCAGCCAGTGTGGCTCAGAGGCTGAGCACTGACTGTGGGTCCAGATCATGGTCCCATTCCTGGGTTGGGGGCTCGATTCCCAGTAGGGGCATTCAGGAGGCAGCCAATCAATGACTCTCTCATCACTGATTTTTCTATCTCTCCTTTCCTCTCTCTGAAATCAATAAAGATACATTTTTTTTAAATCTCACAGAATTTTGAGGCCCATTAAAACAAAGTTTAATGAGAAAAAATAAAGATAAATACAATCTTAAAAGCAGCAAGAGAAAACCAGCTAGATACACAGAGAGGACACCCATAAGACTATCCACTAATTTTTCAGAAGAAACTTTGCAGTCCAGAAAACAGCACAATACATTCAAAAAGATAAATGGGGGGGAAAATCCTACAATCAATACTCTACCCAACAAAGTTACCATTTAAAATCAATGGAGAGATTTAAAAAAAAATTCCCACACAGAAAAAACAACTCAGAGTATCTTGTATATAGAACCTAGGTTTGCCTGGCCGGGTATGACTCAGTGGTTGAGCATTGACCTAGGATCCAGGAGATCGAGGTTCGATTCCTGGTCAGGGCACATGCCCGGGTTGTGGGCTCGATCCCCAGCAGGGGGTATGCAGGAGGCAGCTGATCAATGACTCTCATCATTGATGTTTCTATCTCTCTGTCCCTCTCCCTTCCTCTCTGAAATCAACTTTTAAAAAAACATTTTTTAAAAAACAGAAAAAAGCACCTGAGAACTTAAAGACACCCATCTCACATCTCCATGTTCTCTTGCCTAAACAGAACCAAAATTCTATTAATTCCACAATTTTCTTGCTTTACTCACATGGTATCAATCAACTGAGATTTTAAAAGCCCAAGTGCTAATGTCAAGTAAAATTAAAGAGCTGTAATATTCAATGAAGAAATAAATCCAAAGAAACCCAAGTCTTGAAATCAAAACATAGCAGTCTGCTTCTCTAGAGTTCAGAAGAAAAACATGCATTAAGAAAGCTGAGCATATTCCCAGTGTGAATGAAAAGGAGCTCCATAATAAATCCGACAAAGTTTAGTAAGGGAAACTCACCTCACAGGATGATCAGACCAAATTTTTAACTGAGTAGGTCAGGTAGGGTCACCCAGCCTCAGCATAGGTTTATTACAAGGTTTATCTTCCCTTAAGCAAGCCCTGTCCATTGTTCTTGTGCATCCAGGTTAAGATACTTTGAAGTGCAAGAGTCATCTTTTTCAGACCCCTGAGGTGAAACCACCCTCAAGGGAGCACATAATTTAGTTCCCTGTGCTGTAATCCAATCCTGGTCTTGCTGTCTTTCATCTTCATGTAATCTTTAGATTTCCTCCCTTAATTCCAAAAGTGTTCAAAGAACTGCAAGCTGTCATTCTTAGGAGCATTTTCTCAGTCTTTTGAGATCTTGCTTCTGGGCATATCCTCTGTTTGGATCAAATAAACTCTAATAAACTCTTTTTAAAAATTTCTACTGATTTGGACGTTTTGATGTTGACACCAGTCTAGACACCCCCAGTTGAAACAGAATCCCTACAGCAAGTAAGTCCTTGGGGAAGGAGAGTGGGGACACCTGGGCAGCCATAGGATTGAACTCTGGGAGCTCCACATTCTCTCCCCTCACCTGTAAGCATGGAAGTGCTCCCTCCTCCAGGCTTCCATTCCCAGTGAGAAAACCAAAGACTGAGACTGATTCAGTTTAAGTTCTGACCCAGATGAAACCCCAAATTCATAAACCATTTGTCCATGAGATAAAACACCTCATCCTCAGACTTTCTCAATGTACACAGATTATAATCTGAATGCAAAACAACAAAAAACCTAAAACTGTCTAAACCTAAAAAGCCAGAACTACAGCCTCAGAAAGGGCATCATCACTGCCCCTACCCCACCCCTCCCTGCCGAGTTCCCCATTCCCCACCCCGCCTCGCAACCCCAGCTTTCCAGGGCTTCCTGGCTTTTCTCATGAATCTAACTTGCACAATTCCACTTTGCAAGACTAAGCCCTGAATATATATTTTAAAGCTCCGAAAACAAAACAAACTTAAGAAACTTACTACACATGCCCAGGAAGAAAGAGTGAAAGAATTCTTTAAAAACTGAATATAATACTGCAATATTTTATTTTTTCTAAGTTCACATTTTTTGTGCCTGGTTGGAACCATTTTATACTGTCTTTCGAGCTCTAGTGATTAAATACATTTTACCTGTATTGAAAAAATGAGACTCAGATCAATAAATATTTTCAAGTGACAAACCCAGGGAAGGGACAGTGCTGACAGCAGAGAAGACCCAGGAAAGTTTCCAAAGGGGAACCTCCACCCAAAGGACTTCTTATAGGATGTCTGTGCCCAGGGAGGGTCCTAGGGGAAGAGAAACGGGGATTTCAAACATCTTCCAGGTAGGTGATTACTCTTGGCTTCCTTCTAATGTAAAACATCCACAACAAATATAAATCCTTTAAAAACTGCATTTCATTACTCTTGTTTTTTTTTAAAGACAAACTATTAAAATATCAGGTCCGTTTGAAACGCACCTGAAGGGCTATTAAATAGTTGTTGACGCTGTGACTCAAAGAGGGATAGTTGTTTGGCTTCGGAATTTCCTGAAGGAATCTAAGAACTTAGGGACTTGTTGCCAGTCCTATAATAGCCAATTTGTCCTGGAATAGAGACCCTGCTTCCAAAACATTTGGAAAACTTAGGAGAAAATGGGTCCCCTTGAGGAGAAATAAATAAATGAGGAGCACAGACCACAGCTGCTCCGACGCACGAATCCCCGAAGACTGAGTCCCGACTGTCCCGACGACCGCCCCCCGCGGTCGCTGCACCATCTGGGACGCCGCGGGGCTCGGGCGCAGCGCTACCCCGAGGCTCCAGGCCGAGGTCGCCGCGCGCAGTAACCAACGGGATCCCCGGCGTCCTAACGGCCCAGCCCCGCGCGGCGAGTCTAGGGGACCGAGGTCGTAGCGGCGCCCCCGGCGGACTAGGATCCGCAGACTCCGGACCTGACCCGGGGGGCACCTGACCGAGGGGAACGAGGTCCCCGCCCCAGCCGACTCCAACCACCTCCTCCCCTTCTCCGTACCTGGCCCTGCGCACTCACCATTTCTGGGTTTCCTGGGTCTCCCCGAGTCCTTCCTGCCACCCCCGCCACCTGCGAGGATCACCGCGCCACGGAGGAAGCGGCAGAGCCCCGCGGAAGGCTGAAGCCAAGGAGCGCGCGGTCAACCAGGAAGCGGCGGAGCTGGAACACCTACACCTGGGCGGTGCGCGGCCCCGCCCACGTGCCCAGCGGCGGCCGTGATTGGACAGAAATCAACGCGCACTCCCTTCGTGCCTGATTGACAGAACCAAGACGCTCCGGGCCGCAGCCCACCCAGGCCCCGGGCGGACTCCTCCGCGGCCTCGCACCTTCGGGGCTGACTCGGCTGTGATCGCCTCGCTCTTTGCGAACACGTGGGCGCAGGTGCGCACAGGGAGCTCCTGACTGGGTTTCCGAATGGAGCCGGTATAAGTAATACTGCTTAGAAAGTTCATGTACAAATATTTGTTAGAACACGTTTTCTTTTTTCATGGGTATATACCTAGAAGAGGAATTGATGAGTCCTATGATATTAATAGCTTTACTTTTGGGGTCTGCCAGACTGTATTCCAAAGTGGTTGCACCATTTTGTGTTTGCACCACCGGTGTATAGGGTTCGAATGGCTTCACATACACTCCACATTTGTCTCCCATTTTGCTTCTAGCTACCCTACTGATTGTGAAGTGGTATCTCATTAGGGTTTGAGTCGCCTTGTTTCTTTCTTTCATCCTCACCTGAGGAGGAGATTTTTTCCCATTGCTTTCCAGAGAAAGTGGAAGAGAGAGACACACACATTGATTGGTTGCTTCCTGCACACGCCCTGACGCGGGCAGGGCAGGGAATGGAGCCTGCAACCAAGGTACATGCCCTTCGCTGGAATCGAACCCGAGACTCTTCTGTCTGCGGGCTGACGCTCTAACCACTGAGCCAAACCGGCAGGGCTGAGTTGCCTTTTCTAATGACACTGATGTCAAGCATATTTTCATGTGCTCATGGCCATTTGCATACATAAATTCCTTGGAAAGTGTATATTTATATCCTTTAACATTTTTAATTTGAGTATTTGACTTTATATTTAAATTATAAAGGGTCTTTATTTTCTATATGTCTCTTATCTGCTGTTTAACATTATTTGACTATTGTAAATTATGTTACTGTGAATATGAATGGACATATCTGTTTGTTTCCCTGCTTTCAAACCTTTCAGGTACTTACCCAGAGGTTGATTGTTAGGTCAGATGGTAATCATAGTGCTATATGATTTGCATTATCTTTTCCATCTGTGGGCTGTTTTAACTCTCCTGCTGAACACTTTTACTTAAATTGTGGTGATATACACATACAATAAACATTACAATTAAACCATTTTTAAATATATATTTGTATTGAGTTCAGAGAGAGAAAGGTAGAGGGAGAGAGAGAGAAAAACATCAAGGATGAGGCATTGACCAGCTGCCTCCTGCACGCCTCCTACTGGGGAAAGAGTCAGCAACCCAGGCATGTGCCCTGACCAGCAAATGGAACCGTGATCTCCTGGTTCATGGGCCGACACTCAACCACTGAGCCGTGCGGGCCAGGCTCACTTTAACCATTTTTAAGTGTATCAGTAGTGTAAAGTGCATCAGTCTCCAGAACTATTTAATTTTGCAAAACTGAAAATCTATCTCATTAGACACAACTGCACATCCAATTATTACTGCAGCGCCTGGAACCAACAATTTTACTTTTATCTCTATAAATTTCACAACTCTAGGTACCTCGTACCAGTAGAATCAGACAGTGTTTGACCTTTTCTGACAGGATAATTTCACTTAACCTAATGTTCTTAAGGTTCATCCATGTTATACCATATGTCAGGATTTGCTTTCTTTTGGAAGCTGAAATACATTTTATGCATGCACCAAATGTTTTTGATCCATCCATCCATTGATGGACAGTTACTTCCACCTTTTGACTATTGTAAATAATGTTACTATGAATATGAGTTGACATATATCTGTTTGCTTACCTGCTTTCAAATCTTTCAGGTACTTACCCAGAAGTAGATTGCTAGATCAGATGGTAACACTGTTCCTAATTTTTTAATTTTTATTTTATTTTATTTATTTATTTTTAAATATATCTTTATTGATTTCAGAGTGAGGAAAGGAGAGGGAGAGAGAGAGATAGAAACATCAATGATGAGAGAGTCATTGATCGAGCCCACAACCCGGGCATGTGCCCTGACTGGGACTCGAACCCCGATCGCCTGGATCCTAGGTCGATGCTCAACCGCTGAGCCACGCCTGGCCGGGCATTCCTAATTTTTTTAGAAATTGCCATTTTTTCACACTTGCAACACAATTTTATATTCCCAGCAACAGGATACAAAGTTTCCAACAGGTGTTTTCATTTTCCCGATTTTCTACTTTAAAGCACAAAAGTCATTAATTTGATAAAGTCCCAATTAACATTTTTTCTGATTTTATTCTTAGTGTTATATCTAAGTTTTCTATATGCAAATATAGGGATAAGGCAAGATAGTAAAAAGCTAGGAAAATTCCTAGGCAAGTAGAATGGAGAAACTGAGACAGATAACTGAAGAAACTAGCCTAGCAATTTAAAGCCAGATACAGAAGGCCACCTCCCTAGAGATAATATCTAGGCTTCAATTGTATTTCAGCTTCAGGCTAAAAACAACTAAACCAGGTGGGCAAGGATGCCAGGACCAGCTGCAGTGACTAATGACCCCCTGCCCTGGCACTGACCAATCAGTGGAGACCACAACCCCAAATGGGAACACCTGAAAAATTGATGAATATTTTGCTGAAACCTTCCCCTGAGACCTCCCTAAGATTCCCACCTGCAAGAGAGAGATAAAGCCCTCAAGACAAAGGACCCAGAAGCACACCCATGCCTTTTTCTTTCCTCTCTTCTTTTCCCACAGGTGTGCATCTCCTAAACTCTAAGGATCTCCCAAGACTTGCAGCCAGGGGAGCAATGGACAGTGGCAGCTGGTCCCAGGCTAACCCCTGAACCTGTCTCCAAGGCCCTCTTTTTTCTGACATCCCTCAGAAGTAAGCCCAGGTAAGCCTCGGATGAGCTGCTGCTGCCCATTGCTCCCCTGGTTGCAAGTCTTGCGGGGTCTCCTCAGAGGGAAGAAGGGGGTAGGAGATGGTGCTGGCGCACTCTCCTGGCGGGGTGGGGGTGGGGGGTTCCCCAGGGGGGTGCCCACTGGGTCCTTTGTCCTGAGCTATTCATCTCTTTCTTGCTGGTGGAAATCTTAGGGGAGGTCTCAGGGGAGTGGTTCAATACGATATTCATCAACTTTCCAGGTGTGCTCCTGCAGGGTCCTGGTCTGGGTGCCAGGGCAGGGGGTTCTTTAGTCAATGTAGCTGGTCCTGAGGCAGCCAGGTGCCACTTGTCTGGTTCTGCTGCTTTTCTGGGCCTGGAGCTGAAATACAACTTGAGGCCTAGATGTTATCTTTAGGGAGGAAAAGGTCAGGGGATCCAAACCACCTGACCAACAATATACTAGGAGAGGAAAGGCCACCCTGGGGGTGGGTTCTTGTTTTCCCAGTTTTGCCGATTGCTAGACACCTGGGGCTTTCTGCCCTGGTGAGTTTCTGTATCTGGCCCATCGTCCTTGTTCTGCTCATGTCTGTCTAACTGCCTTAACAGTTTTGCCCTCACAGCAATATTTCTCTCTCCCTTCCCCTCTCTCTCTCAAAAAAATAATATTAAAAAAAGAAGTGTGGTTTCCCTGGGGTCACCACTCATGAAACCTTACCAGAAAAAGTTTTTAATTTTCAAAACCAGAGCAAATTTGAAATCTAGGCCTTTTCAATTCCTCCTTTCTTATGCCGCAAACAGAAGTGCTGCAGGCCGAGCATCAGGTCATGGACTGCTATCTAACCTCCACCTCCAAGACAAGTCTGAGCAGCTGCTAGATGGGGGCCTGGTGGCAAGCCCTGCGCCTGGGGCCATAAATCCACAGGCAAAAGGGGCCCATGTTGGGCACTACATTGTTACTGGATGAAAGGGGTTCATTTGCCTGCGTGCATCAAAACCCAGTAATACATTACAGGAGTTTGCGGCAAAGAAAGTAATGGTTTATTAGCTGGGGAAGTGGCCCATGCCTAGAGACCACTTAGCTAACACTCAAAGACATAGATCCACGATGGCTTCTCGGGGATGGGTTTCATAGGGGAAAAATTATTAATCATGGTGACTAAGAAAGTTAGGGTTGGGGTCTCTATTGATTGGTTGGCTCTAGGGTAGGGCGTAGTTCATCAGTCCAGCTGGTCCTGGCATTGATTTGACTGGTTTCCCCACTTTTCTGTGCCTGAAGCTCAAACACATCTGAGGTCTAGATGTTATCTCTAGTTTGACTGAAAACTCTGTGTCTGGGGTAAACAGACCCAAGGCTTTGTTCCTAAGATTATTTGTTGCTGAGCAGAACCTCACTGTTTTGAGGACGTAATGATTAAGGGAGTTGTTCTGCAAGGAAGGAGGTACATGAGTCAGGGTGCTGGGGGAGGCCAGTTTAAATCAAAAGGAAGAACGGAGAGAAGGTCATATTAAAGAAATAGCTTCTTCATTGTTACAGCTTTCATATTGGTATAATAACTAGCCATTAATATACCCTTAATAAGATGGAAAAACAAATTAAAACAAAAACCAAAGCTCCACTTGTTAGAAGCACCTCTCACAGACAGGTGCTTCTAACAAGTGGTGTTATGGGACAGCCTCCTGAGTTGGAGGGAGAGGGCTGTCCCCAACCTCAATTCTTATCTTCTCACATAAGTGAATTTAAATGAGAAAACTCCAGATAATTGTGTTGTGATGAAGCCAATTTTATTAAAGCAATTAGCGCATGCACCTTTATTAAAGAAGCAAGGCAAGCAAATCTATACATCTGGTTTAAGAAGCACAGACGGGCTCTCAGCTAACCTAAAGAGTGAGTTGGGTGAGGGTCTGAGGTGTTATATCCCCCCCCCCCCATCTATAGGTTTCAAAATTCTGCTGAATATTTTGGTACAGATTACTTCTCAAGGTCCCTTTTTACTTTGTTGTGGTCCTCCCAGAATTCATGAGAAGCACCTGGCAATTGTATCTTGCCAAGCCCTGAGACTGCTGGCTTCTCTGCTTAGGGAGTAAAACTGCCCTTTTTTCCTTTCCCCATCCCCCCTCTTTTCCTACATTCTCTCGTTAGGGAGGCTTTTAGCCATGTGCTCTCAAGTATCCTTGGCTGGAGAAGATAATGGATTGTTATTTGCAGGCCAGCTGCAAATTGCCCACACTGTTTGATTTTGTTTTAACTTTCCTGTCTCAGTTTCCCCATTCCTCTTGCCCTGGATTTTTCCTAGCTTTTCACTGCCCTGTAACACTCACACCCCTTCTTGTTTATTTATTTGCAGATATTATTTTAAAAACTAGAACACTGGAAGTACAATTACTCTGCACTTAAGGAAAAAAAGGTTCACAGACTATAGCTAGTCCTAAGACTTTTGAATTTGCCATTTCGGTTTTTGGGTTTTACACATCCTAATTGGGGTTAATTAGCAAGATTCTTTTAAGGCAGAAGGAAAAGTTAGAGATTTCACAACGAGGTGGATATTTTTTAAATGTTATATAGATAAAAGATTATGAGAATTGGTATATTTGAACAGGTTTTAAAGGATTTAATAACTAACCAGAAATCTGACAAAATCGCAAGTTGATTTTTCAAAGTCTAGTACAAATATTTTGGAAGTCTCAACAAGTCTTCCTGCTGAGTAACCAGAAACGTAAACATGGCTGATGTAATTGAAGGAAAAAAGGCACTTTTAAAAACACATTGGCTAAAGCCACCCCTGCCTGACATCCACTCCATTTTCTCCATTCTTTTTAAAAGTTGCCAAGGGCAAATGAAAATCTGTGTGTTCGCTACAGTTATTAGTGATTCTGTTTATGTTTTGATCTGTCTGTGACATGTTTGTCTGTGTTTATACATGAATAGAATGTTTTCTGCCTCTGGATGGTCTCACTAGCTTATAATATTTTATTGGCCTAAAAATACTTATATAAATTTAAAAATATAGTAGAAACTAACCCAGATGCTTTTTAAGATCATGTGATCTGAAAAATTATTTTATATTAATGCTGGTTCAAGTTTGGATGATGTCTTTTAGAGTTATTAACATTTAGTATGGTATTTTTTGTTTCACCTGGACTTACAAAATTAAGTTCTTGTTATCTCTGTTATGAAATTTGTCAAGCATATGGCTTGGGTACTGATTAACTTTGAAATCACATAGAGTTGCCTGGCTTGGTGGGGAGGCCACAGCTGCCTCAGCTGAGCCCACAAGAATGAGGTGGGGCTGCCACCAGCACTGGGCGGGGGAGCTGGCTCACCATCGCCACCTCCTCGAGTCCCTAAGCAGTAATAATGATAGTAAATCCCTTCAGGGCGGGATAAATTTTAAAAATGGGAAAGAAGCAAAGCATTGATTACAAATGTCTTAATAATGAGCGAATGTAGCAGAAAAATATATGTTAAGACAAATTTGAGACAAATGACCATGGAAACAATTACATTTCATCAAGATGGAAGTCTAACAGATTCTGTGGCGGAGATCAAATCTGCACATATGCAGGCCCGGACTGGTCAAAATTAAATCCCTCCTTTGGCTCAGGTGTCTGTGCCTGGATCAGGGACTGGAAGAGTGGCCCCAGCTGTAACTCTAGTGGTCACGTAGGGCAGAAACTGGTTTTTCAATACCGAGGCTTTGACTGGAATGTCATGTTTCAGAGAGACATCCATAAACTTGGATGTTATCAGAAAGCTTTAAGAAATTAAAGTTTACTGCCCTAACCAGTTTGGCTCAGTGGTCAGAGCATCAGCCCGCAGACTGAAGGGTCCCAGGTTCCAGTCCAGCCAAGGGCATGTACCTTGGTTGCAGGCTCAATCCCCTGCCCCGGTCAGGGCACAGGCGGGGGGCAACCAATCGATGTGTCTCTCTCATGTCAATGTTTCTCTCTCTCTCTCCCTCTCTCCCCCTTCTACTCTCTCTGAAAAGCAATGGGAAAAATATCCTCAGGTGAGGATTTTTTTTAAAAAATTTTATTTTGGAAGCCAATAAAAGCCCCTTGGAAAAACAGCCTGGTACCTTACTTATATGATTCACAGCAGTCTGTTCAGATAGGGAACAAAAATTGGTTTTCTGGGAGATGCAAAGAAAAAACCTCAAAACACTTTTGGGGACCACACGAACCTTAAGAATTCACTCAAATTCAAGGGTGTTGCAGGCAAATTTGACAGCAACTATGTGGCTTGGCTTCTTAGCCTTGAGGAGCTAATTAAAATTCAATCTGGAAAGTCCTCATGAAGTTCCAGCAAAGCAAATTTAAGAAAGTTTATATAACCAATTGCTATTCTTGTTGTGTTTGTGCAAATAATCTGGCCAAATTTATTGAGACTAGACTTATGCAGTGAATCATTTTAATATGACTGAGAAAAACGGGGTCATTTTAGGGAGAGAAATTGTCTCTCAATAAATCTATGGAGGAGACCAAACTTCTGCCACCCTAAAGCTGCTTTTTGGGATATTGACTTTAAGCTGTTTATTAAGAAACAAGACTGGGAAAGAACCTTTGACTCTTCCACTTTCCTGCCCAAGATTCAGACTGAGAAACTTTGTTCAAGAAAGTCTTAGAACACTGCCTTAGCGTAATTTGAGTTGAGTATGGTAAACAAGAGGGCCTGTTATCTAGATACCCTGTGTCTCACTGTTTCTGAGTTACCCAGCAAGGATTTCCTTGCCCTGTGTGTTCTGCTCTTCCTCAATGACCTGTAAATCCACCAGTCTCACTTCTGAAATTTAATCCCCAATTTCCCCATTTTTGTCCAAAAATATCTTACATACCCAATATCGCTTCACTATCTTTGGAATTTTCATGCCTATGTTAATTCCCCATGCACACCTATTACTTTGATTTTCTCCTGTTAATTTGGTTATTAGCCCAACGTAGAAGAACTTAGAAGATTGGAGGAAAAGTATTAATATTTTTTAGCCCCGGCACCTACTTTCACCAGCTCTTTGAATTACTTATGATTAATTCAAAATAATCATATGCCCACATGCCATATTTAGGGGGACATACTGGGAACCACTACACTAGATGTTTCATCTGGAAGTAGAGAGCATTTTACATCTTTCTAACTATCTGCATGAATTTTATTTCCTTTTTTTGCATAATAGTTTTGGCTAGAATCTCGAGTACATTCTAGAATAGAGGTGGGCAGTGCAGACATTCTTCTTTGGTTTCCTACCTCAGGGGAAAGTATTCCAGTCTTTTACTATTAAATATAATATTAGCTGTGGGTGGTCCATAGATACTTATTATGAGGTAAGGAAGTTCTCTTCTATTCCTGATATGCTGAGTGCTTTAATTATGAAACTATTGGGTTTTGTCAATTCAGTCAGTTAAGCCTATGATTACTTGTGTTTTTATTAATTCAACCACTTCACTTATAGTTCTTTTCAGATTTTCTTCTTCCGAGCTAGTTTTTGTTTTAAAAATTTATTCCCTTTATCCGAGTTACCTATATTGATACAAATGTTCACTGATTTCCTTTATTATTAAGTTTTTGCTTTTTTTACTTTTTTATTGAATTTATTGGGGGGACACCGGTTACTAAAATTGTTTCAGGTGTACAATTCTGTAATACATCATCTGTATATTGTATTGTGTGTTCACCACCCCAAGTCAAGTCTCCTTCCATCACCATTTACCCTATACCCTCTTCTACCTCCCCCCTTCCCTCTGGTAATCAACATACTGGTGTCTGTGTCTGAGGTTTTTGTTTTTAATGTTTTTATTGATTTTAGAGAGGAAGGGAGAGAAACATCAATGTGAGAGAGAACCATCAGTCACCGCCCACATGCACAAGGACCAGGGACCACAACCTAGGCATGTTCCCTGAGAATCAAACCAGCAACCCTTTGGTGCATGGGATGGTGCTCAACCACTGAGACACACTGGCCAGGCTGCTGCTTTTGTTTTTGTTTTCTTAATCCCTTCACCAGTTTCACCCAGCTCCTTTATTATTGTTATTTTTATGTTGGTAGTCATATTCCTTTCTTTTAAATTGTATGAATTTGAATCTTTCCCCCTTTTCTGTAGATCAACCTGGCTAAAGATTAGTTCATTTTGTTAGTTTTTCCATTAAAAAATTCATTTTTTATTTCATTGATTTTCTATTCCACATCTTACTAATTTCTGCTCTCATTTTTATTTTGTTTTCTCCTTGCTTTGGATTTGGTACCTCACCCTTTAAAGGTTGCAAGGTTAGGTTACTGACTTGAGATCTTTCTTCTTGGCTAGTATAAGCATTAATGGCTATAAATATTTTTATATGTTCTGTTTTAAATGCAAGTTATAAACCTTGACACTTTAGGCATGATATGTCCTTCACAATCTCTAGTAATATTTTTGGTTGTAAGTATATTTTGCTAGATATTTTTATCACCTCTCCACTTATCTTGGTGCTGTTTACACATGTATCTTTCCCATGTTTTTACTTTTTATCTATTTCTACCTTTGAATCTACAGTGTGCTGTAGATGTTTAGAACATGGTTTGCATTTTTATTTTGATTATTATTTTTTTTAAGAATAACACAGTTTTTTAAAATGTTTTTATTGACTTCGGAAAGGGAGAGGGAGAGAGAAACATCCATGTGAGAAACATCCATAGGCTGTCTCCTAAAGCCCCCTGCTGGGGATCAAGCCTGCAGCCCAGGAATGTGCCCTGACCTGAATGGAACAGGCAGCCTTGGTGCACAGGAGGACACCTAGCCAACTGAGCCACACCAGCCGGGGCCCAGATGTGCTTTAATACCGGGAACAGGTTCTGCCAGCAGACGCTGGGTTTCCCTGATGGTGCTGCGGGGCAGCCTGGCCACCTTGTCAGATCCCAAGTTCAACCTTTGTCTAGTCTCCGACAGCTCGCCTCACACGTGAGCGGAGTCCCAGGTTCCACTCCCGGGGGAGGCTGGCGCACCCTACGCCCGTGCTACAGCAGGCCCCCCGGGGAAGGCAGCCCCTGCTCAGCGCTGAGGCAGGCGGGCCTCCCTCAGGCCTGGCCCCTCAAAAAGAAACTTACACCCATCACCCCCAAAAGGCATTATCAGTAAGGGGGAACATGACATTCAAAACCATGACATTTCATAACCATATCCCTAAAAATGGTAAAAAATAGTTCCAAATCATAACAATGACCACTATTCCCCTCTTCATATCAATATCACTGACCGGAGCTTCTTACAAATTAAGGTTAGCTCCACCGTATTGTTTTTAACTTCCAGAAAACAAACATTATGAATGGTAATGACAGGATACAGTTTACCTCTTCACAGCAATCAATATAAAAAAAGGGCTAGTTTCCTTGAATAGGAATCACACCCTCTAACAGAATATTTGTTAGCATTCTACTACTTAAAACACAGTTAATAATATGTCTGTATGAAATGACTGCAGAAGTGTTTGTTGAAGGAAATGCACACAGTTTTAATTACATGCAATAAAATATAAATGAAAACATTCTGAGGGATTACATTCACCTAAAAGTAACAGAAAATACCCAGTATTCCTGACAGGAGGAAGGTGCTTACTGTCCCATTGAAAGACCAGGTCAAGCCAACCACTGCACACTGCAGTAGAGAAGGAACTCCATGTTTTTTTCTTCAGTGCACCATTGTAAATGACATGGCGAATCAACAAAACACACTCTCCAGCACTCTTAACAGCATAAGATGTTTCCTATACAAAGCAGATCTTACAGAGATAGAACCTTGAGAAGAAAAGAATCAGACAACAGTCCCATGCGTGAAAAGCTAAACTAGTTTACTGGTGAACAAAAGACAGCTTACAGAAAAAGCCACTCTGATGGATCTTTGATGTGAATCTTATGAAGAAATCACTGGAAAACTACACCTCTTAGAAAACGGAAATCAAACAGATCATAGTTATTTTGAAGATTCTCTTGACTGGAAAAGAAAAGAATCCAAAAAGTGAGCTGAAAAATGGTGTCCTATGTTAAAGTCCCTATGGATCATTCTGTCTCCTTAAATGGTGGCTCCACAATCTGACTAAACCTTTTTGGCGTATGCCTTCCATAGCTCATGCAAGTGAGGCTACTGGTAGAGTCTATTATGGAATCTCAGAGAATATAAGTCCTGGAAAATCTAATTCCTAACATTACTTACGAAGGGATATCTCCAAAGATAGATTTTTGGTTATATCACAGGTCTCTCCTCTTAAAATACATCTAACATGACAGTCAGAGGGGAAAAAGCACGAGATCAAGTAATAAAATAACAATCCACATGGAAACGTATCTTTCATAAAATTGACACACATAAATATCTACTCTGTTTATTGCTAAGGAACATGGCGGAAAAAACTGTTATATCCATCACCCCCCAAAAAAAGCACTGTCAGTAATAAAGGGATATATGATATATATGTAATATATATATATAAAATGCACTAGGAGTATCCATCAAATTTCACAGGGCCAGTAAAAAAATCCAAATACCAAAATAAAAGAATACTGAATTGTAACTTTTTAATGCCACCTTAACACAAATAAAACATCATTAAAAAAATAACCTATTTCCAAATTAGAAATACATTGGAATTCACACACTTTGGATCTAACAGGCTTCAAAAAGTTAATAGACAATATTATTGACTTAATAAAAAATCATCAGTTATTAATTATATGTGATATTATTAAAAGACATGTCCCAGAATTATCTCATTGTAATATTCATTTCTAAAAGAAATTACAGTTGACCCTTGAACACCACAGGTTTGAACTGCAAGGATCCACTTTTAAGCAGCAGTTCAAACACTTGTTTTAACAAGGTAAACTGTCATTTCAATTTGTGGTTGGAAAACCACATGGAGGACTGGCTTAAGTTCTACAAAGATTTTCAACTACTTGCCCTAACTGGTTTTGCTCAGTGGTTAGAGCATTGGCCTGTGGACTGAAGGGTCCGGGTTTGATTCCCGCCAAGGGCACCTACATCATTTGCAGGCTCCATCCCCGGCCCCAGGTCAGGGCATGTGCGGGATTCAACCAATCGATGTTGCTCTCTCACATCTATGTTCCTCTCTCTCTCTCCCTCCCTTCCACTCTCTCTGAAAAGCAATGGAAAAAATATCCTCAGTGAGGATTAAAAAAAAGATTTTCGACTAGGTGGGTGGTTGGCACCCTTAATCCCTGAGTTGTTCAAGGGTCAACAGAAATAGACATCCACATCCCAATAATACACTTTAAGAAAGAAACTTGGTAAACAAAATTATTTACAATTTTTAAAAAAACTCCTTAACCTTGAAAGTTTTCTGGAACAGTATACATAAATTAATTTCCATCAAGCCTTATCAGGTTATTTACATTTTTGTTCCTTTTGGTGGGAGTTTTCACATATAAAGATATGGGCCAACTGAAATCTTCCCCATTCTTTGCATCCATGAGGTTTTCTCCAGTGAGTCCTCTGATGTCTCCAGAAAGATGAGGAATAACTTAAGTCTTTCCCACACTATTTACATTCACTAGGTTTTATTCATGAATCCTCTTATGCCTTCGTAAGGATGAGCCATCAACAAAGGCTTTCCCACATTCTTCACATTTATACGGTTTGTTTCCATTGTGCCTTTTCACATGTAACTGAAGGTTTTTGTTACAATTGAAGGCTTTTCTACATTCCTTACATTTAAAGGGTTTCTCTCCAGTATGATTTCTTTCATGTGTTTGTAAGTTACTATGATCTTTATAGGTTTTACCACATTGTTTACATTCATAGGGTTTCTCTCCAGTGTGAGTCCTTTCATGTCTCTGTAACAAACTAAGGCAAGTGAATGCTTTCCCACATTCCTTACACTGATAAGGTGTATTTCCAGTGTGCATTTTCATGTGTCCTTTAAGGGAGCTGGGATAACTATAGGCTTTACCACAATGTTTACATTCATAGGATTTCTCTCCAGTGTGAAACTTTCTGTGTATTTCTAAGGAGCTGTAGTATCTGAATGCTCTTCCACATTCCTTACATTCATAGGGTTTTTCTCCCGTGTGAGTCATTTTGTGTGGTTCTAAGGATCTGAAATATTTGAAGGTCTTCCCACATATCCTGCACTCATAGGGTTTCTCTTCAGTATGAGTTCTTTCATGTCTTCGAAGACAACTAGGATACATGAATGCTTTACTACACTTTGCACATTGGTAGGTCTTCTCTCCAGTGTGATATCTTTCATGATTTCGATATGACCTAACAAGAGTGAATACTTTCCCACATTCCTTACATTGATAAGGTGTATTTCCAGTGTGCATTTTCATGTGTCCTTTAAGGGAGCTGTGATAACTAAAGGCTTTACCACAATGTTTACATTCATAGGATTTCTCTCCAGTGTGAAACCTTTTATGTATTTCTAAGGAACTGTAATGTCTGAATGCTCTTCCACATTCCTTACATTCATAGGGTTTTTCTGCTGTGTGAGTCATCTTGTGTGGTTCTAGGGATTTGAAGTATTTGAAGGTCTTCCCACATACCCTACATTCATATGGTTTCTCTGCACTGTGAGTTCGTTCATGAACTTGAAGTTGACTGGGATGTCTGAATGTTTTACTACATTTTTTACATTGATAGGCCTTCTCTCCAGCGTGGGTTCTCTCACACGTTTGAAGAGAAGTTGAAGAACTAAAGGTTTTCCCACACACTTTACATTTATGAGGGGCATCTGCAGTATGTTTGATCATGTGTCTTTGAAGGATTTTAAGCCACATGAAGGTTTTCCCACATTCCTTACATTTATAGGGTTTCTCTTCATTGTGAGTTCTTTCATGATTTTCAAAGCACTGGAGATAACTAAAGGCTCTCCCACATATGTTACATTTATATGGCTTCTCTCCACATTTCTGATAGTCGGAGAACATTTGTCCAATGTGACAGCTGGTGTGCCTATTATGGGATGAATGATCCATGAAGGCTTTGTCAAAAATTTTGCATTCACATGGTTTTTCTCCAGGAAGAGGTTTCTTCTTCAGACTGAAATTTGGAATAAGGCTGATGTTTTCTCCACACTGACTAACCTTTTTCCCTTCACAGATTCTCTCCAACATATTACTTCTGTAAAAAACAAGAAACATATTATGAATGATTTTTTATTAGTGACTTTATATTTATAAGTAAAATATTTGAACTATATTATGATTTACACTGAAAGTGTAGACTTTCTGTTTTGCCTGAATTATTTAAAATGTAATATACTGAAGGCTCTGCAAGACAAGTTTACCCTTGCTATTAATAAAACAGTGATATTCATATATAGGGTTTAATAATGCTGTTTCCTAATCTATTTTGCAAACACTGATCATTTATATCATATATAAGAAGGAAATTTGGTGAAAATTTAAACATTTAAAGAAGCGGTTGTTTTGGTTGCTTCTTTTTAAAATTTCAATGATAGCTGGTTTTTCACATGAGACACTGCTTTCTCTTGTGAGTATGACTCACCTTCGTTTTCTCTTCTGGTTTTTGTACTGATCTTCAATGTCATGATATTCCCATTTGTTACCTAAAGAAGCAGACCCAGAAAAATAATTCCAAAGTATTAGAAATTATTATAAAATTAGTACTTCTATGATGAGCTGTAACTATTTGCCAATGTCCTTCCTTCCCAAATTATACATCTTAGAAAATGTTGATGGGTAAAAACACTTGTGCTCTACCTGACCACGTGAAGGGAACTTGTCATCCTTACCTATGGAGGCCAGGTTCCTGAAGGTTTCCCGCATCACATCTCTGTAGAGTTTCTTCTGTGAAGGATCCAGTAAAGCCCACTCCTCCATGGTGAAGTTCACAGCCACATCCTCAAAGGACACTGAGTCCTAAAACACTCCATATATGTGCAGAGTAAATTTTGTGAAACTGACAGCCTGAACATCTATAATCCATTTATAAGAAGGTTACATATGATTCTATCATCTCCAAACATTTATGTCTTGATCAAAGAAACTTATTCTTTCTGCACTTACTTCCTCATAAGTTCAACACCATCATAAACACATAGAAATTGTTTACACATTTTTACTGTGATCACATTACATCATTATTTCTCTAACAGCAGGGTACAAAGCATGTTGAGAAATGACAAAAATCTATACAAATGAAACAAACATTATTATTTTAATAACATCAATGCCTTGTAAGAAAAATTCATTCAGTTCCTTTCTTATTTCCAACTTACAGCACTCCTAAGTCAGAATGTCAAATCTGCATTCAATGAATAAAATGTACTAAAGCACTAGAAGCTTTCCAATTACCAAACATGAGAATACATGCGGCCCTTCGTAATCCAAGTTTTAGCAAGGTGCAGCAGGCCACATCTTACTAAAGTCTCCCAGGACATTACAAGTAATCAGATGCAGGTGGCTGAACAAAAATATTCTATGGAGAAGCTTTGGTTTTTTCTTGTGTAATATTTACCACAGTTTTAGTCCTTTGTTTATCCTTCTGTACAATGTCATGAGCTAAAATGCTAGCTACGTGCCACTTAACAAGGACATACTCTGAAACATCTGTGGTTAGGATATTGTTAAAGAAGCTGCAAAAATAATTTACATAATACTTAATGAAGTTAATGATAAAGCTGAACCAGAGCTCAGTGGGGCTGGTGAAATAACTAAAGGAAGACAGAAAATTATCCCAAAAGATATAAAGGAAGGTGCAAAGAAATATGATGAAGACTCTTTAAAGAATGATGAATCAGATAATTATAATATGTAACATTTACTTTAGCATTTTTTTAAATTTTCTAATGCAGTCCCAATGTAACTATCTAGCCTCTTGGATTATTACATACCCACTGAACAATTTTCTTTAATTTTTTGTCTTGTAAAAAATAATGTAACCAAGGTACCAAGGCCTCATATATTTCAGGCAATGGTTCATCTCCCTTTTGTAACCTCTTTTTCAATATATGTGTGTCCTAAATGTCAAAAGAATGTCCGCAAAAGAGAATGTCATTAAGGTAATGTTATACGTGTTCTCCTAGAGCAAGATAAATGCAGTTTATATCTCGCCTGCAGAGACTGTGTGCAGGGGGAATACTGAGGTCCCCTGAGAGTAACCAGGTAAAGGTGTATCATGACCCTTCAAGGTGAAGCCCAACTGTGCTAAATGGCTGTTGAAATAGGCACTGAGCAGAACAGACTTATCCAAATCTCTGATAGCAGAATATGTACCAGTTAATGAATAGACGGAATCAGTAATTTTGATAATGCTGGGAACTGGAAATGCAGGTTTATTGGTATGAACACACCTCAAAGTTTCAATAATGCAGTGTGGGAAGTTATTCATTCTCTCCAGGTTTAAAAAGGCAAAATTCAGCTGTTCAAAGTATAACTGAAGATAATAACTTCTTTCTAAAAGGTTATTTATAACAGTTTCAATTCTTACACTGGGTCATATTAACTAACATTACTAAATGGTAAGGACCATGGAGTCTAATTTTGTAAAGCCAGTTTGGAAGTGGTGAAGACTTAATTTAATTAACCACAATGAGGTACCACCTAACACCTATCAAATGACTACTATAAAAATTCAAAAAATAGCAAGTATTAGTGAAGGTGCAGAGAAAAGGAAACCCTCATGTACTGTGGGTGGGTCTATAAACTGGTGTAGCCACTATGGAAAAGTGTGGAGGTTCCTCAAAAAATTAAAAATAGAACTACCATATGAGAAAGGAATTCCAATTCTAGGTATTTATGTGAAGAAAACAAAAACACTAATTCAAAAAATATATGCACCCCTATGTTCATTACAGCATTATTTACAATAGCCAAGACAGGAAAGCCACCTGGGTGTCCAAAGATAGATGAATGGATAAAGAAGATTTGGTATTTACATATAATGAAATATTGCTCAGCCATAAAAAAGTGAATGAAAGCTTGCTATCTGAGAAACATGGAAGGACCTAGACAGCATTAAGCTCAGTGAAGTAAGTTAGACAGACAAAGGCAAATAATGAACATGAAATTCAAAACAAAACCAAAACACAAATTAGCAAACAAAACAGAAAGACGCATAGATACACAGAACAAACTGATAGTTGCTAGAGGGAATGGGGACAAGGGGGATGGGTGGAAAGGTAAAGAGAAATAAGAGGTACAGGTTTCCAGTTATAAAATAAGTAAGTCAGAGGGATGTTATGTATTGCACAGGAAATACAGTCAGTAATTATCATAACAACATTGTATGGTGACAGTTGCTAGACTTAATTGCGGTTGTCACAATGTAAGGTGTATAAATGTCAAATCACTATGTTGTACACCTGAAAATAATATATGTATGTATGTACGTCATTGTAATTGTACCTCAAATACACTTTAATAAAAGATAAAATTTTAAAGTTGTGTTTTTTTTTTAAACGGAGTAAAAAACACCTCTTAAGAAATGACCATCTTGATAGACTTATCTCACAGGATATAATTATCCTAGTACCTGACCCAAGACAAAGCCTCGTGTGAAGGAAGAGAAGTCAGTTTCAGTCATTACTGCACTCTAAACACACACCTAAATTCCAATCAAGACACTGACTCAAAACCACTATAAGGAGGGCCCCATTTCCATAATCATGCTCTAAAAACATAACAAATTTTCAAAACTTACAACTTGGAGTACCTTGCATATACAACCCAGGCCCAGCAGTGTCAACAATATAACACAGGGCAGCGTGGCTCACAGGAGAAGGTCCCCAGCAAGGAACAGGTCCATAGTCCCTAATTTTCCAGGCTTTCTCATCAGCCTGCCCAGATAAGAAGTGCTAGGGGAAAAGGGAGGGTGGAGGCTTAGGTTTTCAAGAAATAAACATCAAACTTGGATCCAAAGCACTCAAGACAAGAACAAACAATTAAGAATATAGGCATTATAGCACTGGCTTGTTTTTATATTAAGAAACACTAACAAGAGTTTCTACAAGTAATCAAAATTGGTTATTTCATTAGGGCAGCTATAGTAAAAGGCTAGGACTAGACTAGGATATGTAGGCAGCAAGTCTTCTAAGTTAGTTTCCTAGCTTAGGAGTTTCCGTGTATTATTCCTTTAAAACACAGAAACTTATATACACAATATTTTCCAATCAATAACACTTACATTTTTAAAATTAACTTAATTTTAACTTTTTGACAAAGAGAACCACTCCAAAATTCAGTCCTTTAAACATTAAAGGATAGCCCTGGCCAGTACGGCTCAGCTGATTCAGCATCAATCCGGGATTTCAGGCTCAATCCCTGGTCAGGGTGCTTACCGGAGGCAGGTGATCAGTTTCTCTCTCACATCAATGTTTTTTTTCTCTCTCTCCCTTCCTCTCTTTCTAAAATCAATAAAAACATATTTTAAAAAAACATTAAAGGATATAATACTACAGACCATCAACATCTTCCAAAGCCTTTTCTGATAAAAAGGACAAGATGCATTCTAATATATTTCACTCTGAAGATGTTTACGTAAGAGTACCATACTATAATGCATTAGGAGTTTGTAAATAAGCCCCTCCCCGCAAATGAACTAGAAATTCCAAAGATTTTCATGTTTTGAAGTGTTTTCCTAATATCAATAAATATAGAAATGCAATTGCTTTTCCTCACATCCATTAAAATAGAAATTCTTTGCCTTAGGATTAGTATTGTGGCAGGACAGTAAGAAGCTTGGAAAATTCCTGGGCAAGTGAAATAGGGAAACTGAGACAAGAAAATTAAACAAGATCAAACAACTTGAAAAACTTACAGCCAGCTTTTGAATCGCAAGACCTTATCTTCCCCAACCAAGGACACTTGAAAGCAAATGGTTTATACCTCCCTCCCTAACCAGAGAATAAATAGCTAAATCACCCTAGTCTGGGAAACAGAAAACAAAGACCCAATTAATGCCATTTGTGCCAGGGGAACAAATAACAAAAACCCCACTAAAGCCAGACAGACTCAAGATAAAAGTAAAACAGTAAAACAAGCCAAAGAATAACAAAATTCTCCTAAACACTCATTTTGATGCATCAGCATATTAAAAATACACCTGGAAAGCTGATGAATATTCTGCAGAAACCCTCCCCTAAGATTCATGCCTGCCGCGGGGAGGGGGGAGCATTAAAAAACCCCTCAGGACAAAGACTAGCTCTAGAGCATGCCCATGCCCCTTCCTGGGCATGAACTTTTTACTTCCCCTAAATTCTAAGGGTCCCCATGAGACTTGCAATCAGGGAAGTTTACCCCCTGATCCTGTCTCCAGGGCTCCCTTTTCTCTGACTTTCTAGTGAGCCCCACCTTGCCTCACTTCTTTCCTATAAAATTTCTAGAAAGCCAAAGCAGAGCACTGCCTAGTCTCTCTCCTGTTGCTTCTTCTACCCTAAGTCCTTCCTTTGTTTCACTGTTCCCAGCTTTAATAAACATACTCTTAAAATCACCTGTACTTGTACTGTGAAATCTTTCCTGCATGAAGTTAAGAACCCATACACCACAGGTGGGCCTAAGAGGCAGACCCACTGAGGGCCAGTCCCTGTCCGGTAACAGTATGGCCTTTAAATTATAAAACTTCTCTAGATATATAAACATACAAATAATGACCAAAAAATGGAAAAAGCACCTGAGACACCCATCTCACATCTTTTGGTTCTCTTGCCTAAATAGAACCAAATTTTATTAATTACAGAATTTCCTTGCCTTACATGGTGTCTCTCAATTAACTTACATATTAAAAGCCCAAGTGCTAGGGTAAACTAGAAAAGAGCTGTAATAGTCAATGGAGAAAAAAAATTCAAAGAAAAGAAACCCAAATCTTGGAATTAAAACACAGCAGTCTGCACCTGGCTGGCGTGGCTCAGCAGTTGAGCATCAACCTATGATCCAGGAGATCAAGGTTCAATTCTTAGGGCACGTGCCCAGGTTTCTGGCTCCATCCCCAGCGGGGGACATGCAGGAGGCAGCCCATCAATGGCTCTCTCACACTGATGTTTCTGTCTCTCTCCCTCTCCCTTCCTCTCTCTGAAATCCATACATATTTTAAAAACATAGCACTCTGCTTCCCTAGAATTCAGAAGGAAAAGCCACGATAAGAAAACTGAACATATTCCCAGTGTGAATGAAAAGGGGCTCCATAATGAATGTGACAAAGCTCAGTGAGAAAAGTCACCTCACAGGGTGGTCTAATCACAAATTCCTAACTGGGTAGGTCAGGAAGGGTCATCCAGCCTCAGGCATATCCCTACTACAAAGTTTATTTATCTTTGCCTTAAGCAAGCGCTGTCCATTGTTCTTATGCATCCAGGTTAGAGCAGTTTGAAATTCAAGCAAGTCATAAGTCATCTGTCTTCTTCAGACCCCAGAGTCTTAGCAACCCTCAAGGGAGCACAAAATGTTGATCAGTGTCCTGCAATCCAATCCTGGCCTTGCTATCTTTCACCTTTATGTAATCTTCTATATGTTCCCTCAATTCCAAAAGTTTTCAAAGAACTGCAAACTGTTATTCTCAGGAGCATTTTCTCCCTGAGCAGGTCTGCATAGGGCCAGCTGGTACTATGTGTGGGTTGTTGACTTTGTGCAGGAAAGATTTCACAATACAAGTCCGGGTGATTTACAGAAGATGTTTATTAAAACCGGGGACAGCGAAACAAGGGAGGGCCTAGGATAGAAGACGCAACAGGAGAGCGACTAAGTGGGGAAATGAGCCTAGGCTGGGCTGCTTTGGCTCACTAAGAAGTCAGAGAAACGGGATTAGCCCAGGACGAGCTGCTGCTTCCCATTGCAAACCTTGTAGGGTCCCTTAGAGCTAGGAAGAGGGGGGAGGGAAAGGGATGAGCATACTCCTGGGAGGGAGAGCTGGGAGCTAGGTCCTTTGTTTTTAAGGTTTTAAAAGGCTGGGAGTTTAGGAGAGGTCTTGGTGGAGGATCTCAACAGAACACTCATCAGTTTTATGCTCACGTGCCAAAATGAGATTTATTCCCTTAACTCCATCTGTCCTTGGATGTGGTTTGGCAAATAGCACCAATTGGATTTCTACTATCCCTCCCTGAGTAGGGTGATTAAAGCTATTTACCCTCTAGTTGGGGAGAAGCACAAACCATTTACTCTTTTTTTTTAAAATTGATTTTAGAGAGAGGGAGAGAGAGAAGAGAGATAGAAATTTCAATGATGAGAGAGTCATTGATCGGCTGCCTCCTGCATGCCATCTCCCCCCCACCCCCCTCCAGGGGATTGAGCCCAAAACCCCAGGCATGTGCCCTGAGAATCAAACTGAAATCTCCTGGATCCTAGGTCAATGCTCAACTGCTGAGCCACTCCAGCCGGACACCATTTACTCTCAAGTGTCCTTGGTTTAGGGAAGACAGGATTTACTAGCTGGCTGCAAACTGCTTGGCATCTAGATTTACTAGGTGGCTGCAAAATGCTTGTTTAACCATCTGTCTCAGTTTCCCTATTCTGCTTGTCCTGACTTACTAGCCTGTCTCATGTTGAGATCTTGTTTCAAGGCCTATCCTGTGTTTAGACCAAATAAACACATTTTTAAATTTTTCTACAACTTTGGGCTTTATTTATGTCAACACCAGACTTGGAGTTTAGACAACCCCAGTTGAAACAAAACCCCTAGAGTTGGTCAGTCTGTAGGGAAGGAGGGTGGGGACACCTGAGCAGCCCCAGGACTGACCTCTCAGAGCTCCACACATCTTCCCCTCTCCTGTAAGCATGGAACCGCTCCCACCCCCAGGCTTCCATTCTCACAGTGAGGAAACTCAGAGCCTGATTCAGTTTAAGGTTCTGACCCAAATGGCCACCCAATTTCATAAACCATTTGTCCATGAGATAAAACACCTCATCTTCAGACTTTCTCAATGTACACAAACTATAATCTGAATGCAAAACAACAAAAAACCTAAAACTGTCTAAACCTAAAAAGCCAGAACTACAGCCTCAGAAAGGGCATCATCACTGCCCCTACCCCACCCCTCCCTGCCGAGTTCCCCATTCCCCACCCCGCCTCGCAACCCCAGCTTTCCAGGGCTTCCTGGCTTTTCTCATGAATCTAACTTGCACAATTCCACTTTGCAAGACTAAGCCCTGGAATTATATATTAAAACTCTGAAAATAACACAAACGTCAGAAACTTACTACACATGCTCAGGAAGAAAGAGTGAAATAATGCTACAAAAATAAAATGTAATACTGCAATATCTAATTTTTTCTGAGTTCACAACCTTGCTGCCGGTTTGGAATTACTTTATACTGTCTTTCAAGCTATATTAATTAAATACACTTTTACCCTTATTGAAACCAAATGACACTTAAATTACTGTTTTCAAGTGACAAACCCAGGGAAGGGGCAGTGCTGCCAAGAGAGAACACCCAGGAAAGTTTCCAAAGAGCAACCTCCCGTATGACTTCTGCTGGGATGTCTGTGCCCAGGAAGGGTCATGGGGAGACCAAGGAGGATTTCATCGA
This sequence comes from Miniopterus natalensis, assembly GCF_054644295.1. Lineage (NCBI taxonomy): Eukaryota > Metazoa > Chordata > Mammalia > Chiroptera > Miniopteridae > Miniopterus > Miniopterus natalensis. The sequence continues at coordinate 68,280,893 of NC_142084.1, read as the reverse complement.
CGTCTTTCAGATGGTTATCATCGGCTTCCCTCCATGTAAAATAGCCACAACAAATATAAATCATTTTTTAAAATTACCATTTTTTAAATAGCCTTTACTACTTTTTGGAAAGTGAAACTGTGACTCGAAGACGAATATTTGGCTTTGGGGAATGAGGAGGATTTGGAGGCTTATGCCACTCCTAAGAAGAGCCAACTCGGGGGGAGCAGGATCCTGCACTTGAGAACTGCTTTCCAAACAATTCGAAAACTCCGGAAAAAACTGGACTCCAGAGGTTAAGAGGACCACAGCCCCTCCCACTCGCGAATCCGGGAAACCAGGGCGGAGCTGCGTCCTGCGCGGTCTCGCGTCCGCAGACTTCAGACTTGACCGGGGCGAGGACGGGTCTTGCCGCGGACGGTTCCAAGGGGCCCCTCGTCCCCGTCTTGGGACTCCCGGCCACGCACACTCACCATTTCCCAGCCTCTGGGGTCCCCCTGCGTGGTCCTCTCCGCTCCCGCGGCAGGTACGAGTCAGAGCGGGACCGACGCCGCAGCTGAGGTACCTGCACGGTTTAGCGCAGGTGAGACCCGCTCCAAGTCCGCCCGGAGCGTCCACGGGTTCGCTGAACGTGGGACCACCCACCTGCCCTGCTCCGCCCCTGATTGGACAGTTCGCGAGGACCTGCCTCCCTTATTCCTGAGTGACAACCAAGGAAACGGCTCAGATGGTTGAGCAGAACCAGCTTCCGCTGGTGGGCGGGACCATCTCTTCCAGGGAAGTTTGTGGGGGTTTTTTAATGCAATATACAAACTATTTAACAAAAGTAAAAGGTAAAGTCAAACGGGCACTTATATTAGGAGAAAAAGGGACTAGAAGAAATTTTATATTAAACACTTTACAGTAACCTACTTGCAGTTGCATTTAACAGATCTCTGTTGCTGTGACGAATAGTTCTTGAACATGTATGAACAGTTTGTGCACTTTTTCAAATATCCAATGAATACTACCATATATACATATATATTAAATTTGAGAAAAAGATTTGACGATCCCCAGATATACTTTAGTTTTGTTGATCTTTTGGAAGAGATTGTCTAAAGAGAAAAGTGTGTGCTTCTGGCTCACGAATAGCGTCCTGAACCCAGCCCATACTCCACTGGACACCAAGTCTCCTCCACTACACGTAAGACATCAGACGGGTTTGGGATACTTGTTTGAAAAAGTTCTTTGGGTGACATGGCATTCCTGTATTCACTGTGCTCGTGGAAGTATTTGTCTGAGTACTAAACCTGCTTGTGCAGGTGGGAGGTCCACCGGGTTGGAGGGAAGGGGCAGGAAGAGGGGCCTCAGCCACCAAAGGTACCCCTGGCGCCAAGGCAAGGACTGTACTGTGACCAACCCCAGGGACTTTTCCTTTTAAACAAAACTTCCTGGTTCTAGAAGGATAGTGGTGCCTTCCTGTAGCTTATTCTGAATGGGGACACAGATGTGCATAGGGAATTTCAGATGTTGCATGCGCTTGTCCTCAGCAAAAGGGCCACCCAGGCCAAGCCAGACTGGGACCAGAGGGTCAAAGGTCCTCCCTGGGTCAGAGGTTGGCAAACACACTTAAAGATGTTTACAAACACACTTAAAAATGACCTCACCATATGCAATAGTCTGGCTCCATTCTGATGTTTGTTGACAACATTTAGGCTTCCACCCATCCCATCTCCCCCTCTAAACATGTAGTACTTAAGCTAAAGTACTACATTATATGGTACAATAGACATGCCATATAATGCATCCCTTTAATGTGTACAATTCAATGGTTTTCAGTATACTCACAGACAACATACAAGCATCACAGCTTTTAAGCTAAAGAGTCCCATGGCTTCCCAAACATTTGGATCTGGTGGCAAATTTGAACCCAGCAGCGCCACGTGGGTGCAGGGACTCTTCTGTATACAATCATAAGCTTGATCTGTGCTCAATAAAACTCACAGGTGTACATTTTACAGTAGGAGGAAATTTATCTTTTATAGTTTTGTGTTTTTATAACCCTCATCTGAGGACATGCTTAGAGAGAGGAAAGGAGGGGGAGAGAGAAGAGATAGAGAGGAGAGAAAAACATGGATGTGAGAGAGAAACATCAATTGGTTGCCTTCCATACATACCCCCATCAGGGATCGAACCCACAACCTAGGTATGTGCCCTGACCAGAATTGAACCGGCAACTTTTCAGTGTGCAAAACGATGCTCAACCGAGTCACTCCAATGGGCTATTCTTAATAGTTTTTGAGTGTGTGCCTAGAGATTTTATAATGTAAATCACTATGATATCTGTAAGGCAACTGAATTTCTATTTTCAACAACATAAAAAATAAAAGATTTTGGAAAATGGGATGTATATGAAAACTCAATATACTTAATATGTTGGTATAAAACTTCTATTTATATGTTTGAATGGCTTTATTGAGGTACAATAGACATGCCATATAATGCATCCCTTTAATGTGTACAATTCAGTGATTTTCAGTATACTCACAGACACAAGCGTCACATTTTTTAATGTTTCTGTAGTCTCAGTAAGAACCCCTGTACCCTTTAACTATCAATTCTCCATCTTTTCATGTTCCACCTCAAAGCCACAGTCCTCTAATCTTTCTGTTTCTATAGAATTCCCTATTCTGAATTTACATATGAATAGAATCATATAATATGCTGTCTTGGTAATTTAAGCTCAGTAACTTAGCTTAATTTTTTCAAGAAACATCTATTAAGTAGCATGTATGGATACTTCATTTCTTTTTTCTTTTTTTTAAATATATCTTTATTGATTTCAGAGAGAGGAAGGGAGAGGGAGAGAGAGAAATATCCATGATGAGAGAGTCGTCATTGATCGGCTGCCTCCTGCACGCCCTCGACTGGGGACTGAGCCTGCAACCCTGGGGATCAAGCCCGCAACCCGGGCATGTGCCCTGACCAGGAATCGAACCTTGATTTCCTGGATCCTAGGTCGAAGCTCAACCGCTGAGCCACGCCCGGCAGGGTAACCTCAGTTCTTTTTACAGCCAAATAATATTCCATCGTACTAATAAAGCACAATGTGTTTATTCATCTATTAATAGTCATTTGGTGTGTTTCCAGCTTTTGGCTATTCTGAATAATGTTGCAAAAAGCCTACATGTACAAGTTTTTGTTTGGACATATATTTTTATTTGGGCATATACCTCGGAATGAAATGCTGGGTCCTATGTAATTCTAGCTTTAATTTTTGAGGACCTACCAGGCTGTTTTCCTAAGTGACTACGGTACCATTTTATAATCCTACCAGCAGTGACTAAGGGTTCCAATTTCCATATTCTCCACAGAATGAATTATTATCTCACTCTTTGATTCCAGCCATCATGGTGGTTGTGATATATTTTACTGGGGTTTTGACTGGGATTTCCTTGATAACTAGTGATTTCTAGCATCTTTCTGTGTATTCTTGCCCATTCGTACATCTTCCTTGGGAAAATGTCTATTTACATCCTTTTATTTTTTTATTTTTTTACAGAGTACAACAAAATCAGTCGCTTTTATTTAAAAGAAACATTAAAAAGTGTGCGAAATTAAATTTCACAATTAAATACACATAAAAGGAACATGCATACTTTGCATTGAAACCCACATACAAAGTTAGTTGATTACATAGCAAAAGGGAGAACTTGCTGCTGCAGGTTTTAAATGTTTGCAACCTGAAATCAAAACCATAAATTATGTTTCTTTAAAGGGAAATTAAGAAAATCAAATATAGACCTCAAGTAGTAGTAACAACATTGACCCCATAACCTATTTTAGTTACCAAGTGCTAAAAAAAATTGTTATTATGTGCCTTTCATTCTCAAAACGTTCGTGTGCAGCTCTTGTTATAAATACTGGGGAGAGAAAAGGTGGTGAGACAGGGAAGTGGAAACAGCCGTCTAAGGCAACTGGCTGCACTTTGTTGAGATGTCAGATGTTCCCTTCAAATCCTCTAAATTAAGTGACTCTTTCTTCTATGACTAATTTTTAAAGTCTACCCATTACTCTGTTCCTTGCACATAAGAGTGAAACTCAGTTTTCACCAGGAGTTTCACCAGGAGACCCCAGGCGATGCACAAAGTGCCCTACTCACTGGCTAGGCCCGGCTTTTGCCTCAATTCCAACCTCTCCAGCCGAGAGACAAGAGGTCAGCACATACACACACACGACCAAACCACAGGGTCACAACAGGCACTCAGAGAACCACGCCCTGGGACTCACAAAGGAAATGCCCACCTGTGCTCTCTAACACAGCTGTGTCTCTTCATGTTCAGGAGAAAATTCCTACCTCCTTTTCTAAGGCAAGCTGCTGGCATTATTCTATTTAAATCTGGTTATAATGTAAGAACTAACATTTACACATCTATTCATCTCCCCATTATAAACTCAGTGAAAACGATGGAATCTGTTGCCAATAACAAATTTCAATTTGTCCACCCTTTTCTCAACCTAGTCCCTAAGTTTGTATGGAGCCCGGGCTGTAGGTGCGAGGAAGTGGTGAATCATTAAAGCTGGTGTCCAGTCGCAGTTGAACTACAGGCAACAAGGCAGGAGTCCCGCCAGGCTGCTCAGAGCCACCTGAGTGTCTGTGGTGCTTCAATGATTATTCTTCCTTTAATACTGGAAATTCGAAGCCTTCTTAGGAAAACAGACTACCGATATGGCTTCGAGACTAAGGTCCCTGGGCAGTCCCTCCAGCCCATCACCCACAAGGCCCAAGAGTGCAGGGACTTTGAGCCACATGCTCAGCACTTTGGGGTGCCCTGGGCTGTGGGTGTTGATTGCACTCCTGGCGAGGAGTCTCAGTTTGTCCTGGGTCATTTCTAGAAAATGCGTGCAGACATCCTCCCCCTTGGGGCTGAACAGGAATTTTTAGTAGCTGTAGGCTGCACAAATTGCAATGACAGCATTTGGCTCTGGTCCAGGGGCACAAATGCATGAAGAATCTGGGGGAACCCGAAACTTGGAAAAACTTCACTTGGAACTGAAGTATTTTGGAAGGAAACTGGCTGAAGCCAAACTAGACTGTTTATTCCTTTTTGGATCTTCAGCAGCAGAAATGTGCACTGTGCCGTGGTCACTGAATATGCAGATGAGGGATGAGTCCTGATTGAAGTTAATACAGTAAATATTAGCTGCTTGAGATCCTTTGTAGTTCCTGGATTAAATGCCCTGATGAAGTATTAAATATTCTTATAAGGGTCCTTTTTCAGATTCAGTTGCAATTCTTGTTCCCTGCAGGTTGAGAGTAACTCAGCTCAGAAGGCCCTGGTGGGCAAGAATGTCCACGGAGGCTTCTTGGCGCTGGCCGGGTCCATGAGCTGCACGTGGCCCCTATATGTGCCCGAGGAAGGCCAGGAGGGAGGTTGTTACTATTCGGGCACAGGACACAGAGGCCTTTAGGGTTATAGCACGTTTCAAAGACATGCAGTTGGTAGGGATTGTATGTGAATGTAAACACGTTAATCATAGAATCCAAAACAACCACAATTCTCTCTCCCGCAATTTGACTGCTTTGACTGCTGTAGAAAATTCTATTTCAGTAAGTCCTCTTTTTCAGGTCTTCCCAGATCATCACTTTTTTGGGAGGGTATTTTGGCTTTTTTCCACCACCAGCTAAAGCTAAATAGTTGCAGCAGGATAACATTTCAACATGGCCAACTCCTCCTTCCAGAAACTCTTGATTTTTTTGCTTTTAGTGGATAGTGTTACAGACTCGGAATCCACTTTCCATCCCACATGCAAAGCATCAGTGGTCCTGCTTGAAGCCAGCATAGAGCAACTCATCCTGCAACATTTTAAAATCGGGTAATTTGACTTTTTTATTATTGAGTTGTAAGAGTTCTTTATATATTTTTGATACATATCCCTTACTAGATATATGATTTGCAAAATTTTCTTTCATCCTCTGGGCTGTGATTTCACTCTTTTGGTTTGACATTTTTACATTAATTGTAATCTGTTCTCAAGTTCACATGGAACATTCACCAAGCTGGAACATATCATGGGACATAAAACAAATCTTAATTTGAAAGAACAGAAATCACAAAATATGCTCTCACATCACAGAGGTATTACTCTAGCAATCAATAGCAAGTTAGATGGAAAATCCCCAAATGTGTGGTCATTCAACAAGACACTTTTAAATAATATATGGAATTTAAAAAGAAGTCTCAAGAGAAATAAAAAGTTTATTTTGAACTCCATGAAAAATACACCATAAAAATTTGTGAGATGCAGCAAAGGCTAATGCCCAATGTTCCCTTATGTCACCAAACAAACACATTAGCAAAAAGAAAAACCTATAATCATTAATATGAACATCCAACATACAATATTATAAAAGAGCTAATTAAACCCAAAGTAAGCAGTTTAAAATAAAAATTAGAAAAGTAATCCATGTAATTGTGGGAAGTCTATTTAAGATGTTAAAACAAAATTAGCTGTTTCTTTGACCAAATGAATAACCAAACAGCTATTAAATATAACTAAGAGGGAGGTAGGCCCTGGCTGGTGTTGCTCAGTGGTCAGTGTCCGCCCGCACACCGAAGGGTTTCTGGTTCGATTCCTGGTCACGGGCACATACCTGGGTTGCAGGTTTGATACCCAGCCTGGTATCCACCCCTGTGGGAGGCAACCAATGGACATCTCTCTCACTTCCATGTTTCTCTCTCTCTCATTCTCTCCTCCCCTGCCTTCTACTCTCTCTAAAAATCAATGGCCTGGGGGGGGGGGGGGATAGCCTTGGTGAGGATTAACAAAAAAAAAAGGAAACAGCATGATATATTTTAAAAAATTGTTTTTATTCAGAGTATTTATTTTTTATTTTTAAATGTTATTTTTGTTTAAAATATTACAGATGTCCCTTTTTCTCCCCAATGACCCGTTCCACCCCATCCCATCCCCCTCCCCATTCCCTCTCCCCACTATTGTCCGTGTCCTTGGGTTGTGCATTTATGCATATAAATTCTTTGGTTACTCTCTCCCCCTCACCCACCCACCCTCCTCCATCCCTCTGACATTTGTCAGTCTCATCTATGCTTCCATGTCATTGAATCTATTCTGTTCATCAGTTTATTAAGTTCTTTAGATTCCACACAGAGTATTTCCAGTGTGAATTCTTTTATATCTTTGATACAAATTAAGGCAAGTGAATCCTTTCCCACATTCCTTGCATTGATAAGGTGTTATTTAAGTATGCATTTTCATGTGTCTTTGAAGGGATTTTTGAGAAATAAAGGCTTTACCACAATGTTTACATTCAAAGGGCTTCTCTCCAGTATGAGTCCTTTCATGAGTTTGTAAGGAACTGCAAGATATGAAGGACTTTCCACATTGCTTACATTCATAGGGTCTCTCTCCACTGTGAATTCTTTCATGTATTCGAAGATTACTGGGATATCTGAATGCTTTACTACATTTTTTACATACATAGGGTTCCTCTCCTTTGTGAGTCCTCTTGTGCATTTGTAAAGAACTGGAATATCTGAAGGATTTTTCACATTCCTTACATCTGTAGGGTTTCTCTCCTGTGTGAGTTCTTTCATGTGTTTGTAAGTTACCAGAAGATCTGAAGGCTTTTCCACATTCTTTACATTCATAGGGTTTCTCTCCTGTGTGAGTCCTTTCATGTGTTTGTAAGGAATTAGAAAACCTAAAGGCTTTTCCACATTCCTTACATTTATATGGTTTTTCTGCAATATGAGTTCTTTCATGTTTTCGAAGATAATTGGGAGCACTGAATGCTTTACCACAATGTTTACACTCATAGGGTTTCTCTCCAGTGTGAGACCTTTCATGTATTTGTAAGGACCTATAATTACTGAAGGCTTTTCCACATTCCTTACATTCATAGGGTTTCTCTCCTACATGAGTTCTTCTGTGTGGCTGTAATGCACTGTAAGATCTGAAGGCCTTTCCACATTCCTTACATTCATAAGGTTTCTCATCAGTGTGGGTTGTTTCATGTATTCGAAGGTAACTGGGATACATGAATGCTTTACCACATTTTTTACATTGATAAGGTTTCTCTTCAGTGTGATTTCTTTCATGTCTCTGAAAACTTTTATAACATCTGAAGGCTTTTCCACAGTGTTTACATTGATAGGGCTTCTCTCCTGTGTGGGTTCTTTCACATATTTGCAGTGAAGCTGAAGAACTAAAAGTTTTTGCACACACCTTACATTTATAAGGAGCATCTACAGTATGTGTGATCATGTGTTTTTGAAGGGTTTTGAGCCACATGAACGTTTTCCCACATTCCTCACATTTATAGGGTTTCTCAACATTGTGATTTTGTTCATGTTTTTCAAAACATTGAAGATAAGTGAAAGCTCTTCCACATATGTTACATTTATATGGTTTCTCTCCATATTTATGATACTCAGATGGCTTGTGTCCAGTGTGGCAGCTGGTGTGCCTATTACTAGATGAATGATCCATGAAGAATTTCCCACACACACTGTATTCCCATGGTTTTACTGCAGGAAAAGTCTTCTTCTTCACATTAAGATTTGTAATAAAGCTGAAGTTTTCTCCATGTTGACTACTTTTTTCTCCTTTACAGAGTTTCTCTACCATTTGAATTCTGTAAAAAACAAGCACATTATTAGTGACTTATATATTAGTGATTTTATATATTTATTAGGAGAATATTTGAAATATATTTTTATAATTTATAGCAAAATATTAGATATTCTGCTTTATCAATATTGTTTGAAATAGAATACACTGAAAATTCTAAAAGACAACTTTACCTTGCAATTATCAAAACAGTGACATTCATATGTAGGGTTTATTAATGCTGTTTTTATGTGAACTAGTTTGCAACGGTGAAGATCTATGTCATATATAAGAACATAATTTGGTGAAAATTTCTGAAAAGTAATTAATTTGAAGCAGAGGTTGTTTTGTTTGCTTCTTTTTAAAATTTTGTAGCATAATGGTTTTTTATGTTAAACCCTGCTTTCTATTGTGTGACTCACCTTTGTTTTCTTCCCTGGTTTTTGTACTGATCTTCCATATCAACATCTTTGCATTTTTTACCTATAATGCAGACACACAGAAATCATTCCAAAGTATTAGAAACTATAGAAAAATTATTAGATTTTAATTCTATAATTAGCTGTGACCATGCGCAGTTAATTTACCAATGTCCTCCCTTCACACATTACACTTTTTTTTTAAATCCTCACCTGAGGATTTTTTTTTTTCCCATTGCTTTTCAGAGAGAGTGGAAGGGTGAGAGAGAGAGAAAAAGGGGATGGGACATTGATGTGAGAGAGACACATTGACTGGTTGCCTTCCACATGCACCCTGACCGGAGCCAGAGATTGAGCCTGCAACCGAGGTACATGCCTTGGTTGGAATCAAACCCGGGACCCTTCAGTCCGTGGGATGATGCTCTAACCAGTAAGAAAAACTGGATAGGGCCCACATTACACATCTAGAACATTGTTGAAGGGTAAGAAATGTTTGTCCTCTAATTGAGGAAGTGAAGGTAACTTGTCATCCTTACCTATGGAAACCAGGTTCCAGAAGGTTTCCCTCATCACATCTCTGTAGAGTTTCTTCTGTGAAGGATCCAGTAAAACCCACTCCTCCAAACTGAAGTTCACAGCCACATCCTCAAAGGCCACTGAGTCCTAAAACATCCCAATACGTGTAGAGTAGGATGTGTGAGACTATCAGCACTGGACCCCCAGGCTTCATTTATTGGAAGGTTACATACATATGATTCTATTATCTCCAAACGTTTATGCTATGAGTTAAACATCAAAAATTTATTTTCTATCAACACCTAACTCCTTATATGATTAACACCATCATAAACAAGTAAAAATTAGCAACACATTTTTACTCTAATCCCATTACATCATATTTTTGGCTAATGGCAGGGTTCAGATGCTAGGAAATGACAGAACTGCTACACAAATAAAACAAATGTTATTATTTTAAAACCATCAGTTCCTTGTGAAAAAATCCTTTCATCTCTCTACTTATTACCTATTTACAGCACCCCATGAAACCTCATCTGCATGAGGTTTCGATGAATAAAAACAAAGTGAAGAACTGGAAGCTTTTTCTTCTATTCTCATCACCAAAAACAAACAGTCCCAGAGGCTTGTAGAATTCCAACTATAACAAAGTCTAACTGGCAATACTGTCCTAAAGTTCTCCAGACTGTTAGAGAACAGACATACTTTGTTTATTGAGCCTCGATTTATTGCATTTGGCAGATACTGTGTTTTCATCAATATGGAGATAAGAACCTCCACCAGCAATAAGATTACAACTTCCTGAAGGCTCAGATGATGGTGAGCATATTTTTTTCCATTGATTTTTAGAGAGAGTGGACAGCAGAGAGGGAAGTAGGGGGAAAGAGAGAGAAAGAGAGGGGAGGAGAGAGAGAAACACTTAGCCACACTGGCCAGGGCAATAAAGTATTTTTTTTAAATATATATTTTATTGATTTCAGAGAGAGGAAGGCAGAGAGAGAGAGATAGAAACATCAATGATGAGAGAGTCGTTAATCAGCTGCCTCCTGCACGCCCTTGAATGGGGATCGAGCCCACAACCCAGGCATGTGCCTGGACCAGGAATCGAACCTTAATCTCCTGAATCCTAGGTCAATGCTCAACCACTGAGCCACGCCTGGCCAGGCAGTATTTTTTAATTAAAGCATGTACACTGACATTATAGACATATAGTATTGCACACTTAACAGACTGAAGTATCATGTAAATAGAACTTCTTTATATACTGGGAAACCACAAAAATTGTAGAATTGATTATTGACTCATACACTTTACTGTGATGGTCTAGAACTGAATGCGCAGTATCTCCTCGGTATGCCTATAATCTGAGGCAGCTGGCTGACTAAAAATATTCTTGTGGGGAAGCATTGCTTTTACCTTCTGTGATATTTATCACAGACTTAGTTCTTCCTTCTTCTTTCTGTATGATTTTATGATCTAGAAAGTTATTTGGAACTTAGAGCTCAGATATTAGGAAAAAGGCAGGAAAACTTAGACCACAAAATCTCTACCCTCATGTGCATCAGGGTGCTTCCAGCCAATTTTTGGCACACATAGGCACACACACTGAGATACTAATGAGCCAGGGTGCTCTTTCCAGCACAACTCTAACTGTCAGTCTAGGGGCCTGCTGACCCTGAGGAACAGGTTAGAAGCTGCAGATTGCAAGAGAGTTCACTGATGTCCACAATGGTTTGATGCTGAATTTGCCCATCATTATAAATTACATAAAGGTGTCAACAGAGCTATCCTTCAAAAGAACATCAAACCTCTATTCCCCAATTAGAAGGAAATTTCTCCTGATCAGCCAGCCACTCTAGAGAATGCTCTCCTTTTTTCATTTCTAACACATCACCCTTCACCCCCACCACTGGAGTAAAGGAGCATGATAGCTCATCCTCGGCATGGGCATTTCTCAGCTCATGACAGCACACATGGCCAATAGGGTATGAAAGGACCTATTACTTCCACAATTGAGGTCTCTGGAGAGAGACTGACTCAGTCATCTCCAGCAGGCATGAAATCGCTTGAGAGAGGGGGGAAAAAATTCATGGACTTGTTTTTTGAGGTTAGAAGTGCACTAGGGTGAGAGTTCACACACATGGGCAGGAGTTTGCATGGATTCAATCTCTTGCAACTACAAGGAAGGGGCACTATGGGTTTTCTTATCACCTTTTATAGAAGTGGGGCATAAGGGGAAGGAGGAAGGATGTGGCTGAAAAGAACATGAAAAAAATCACTGAGATTTTCCTAAAATTGTGAGAGACAGCAAAACTGTCACCCCAGGGAGCTCACATAATACTAAATATGACAACCAAATATCTCATATTCAAATTAGGCAAAAATCAAAGAAAAACAGAATATATTGAAAAAAATCAGAGGGGAAAATGCCTTACTATGAAACAAAGATAAAAATTAAATCAAATTTCTTTTCTGAAATCATTCAAGTAAAAATAGACTGAAGTAAAATAGTTTTTTCTAAAACACTACTCCAGGATTCTGTGTCAAACAAAATTACCCTTCAAGAATAAAGGAAAATAAGGTCTTTGATGACAAAAATTGAGGTAATTTGTCATGAGTACACCAACTTTGAAAAAAATTATATTCACCAGAAAGAATATGATAAATTTTAAAAAAGAATAAATTGAGATACAATTAATATCCTTTGCATTTCTTATCATAATTACTATAACATGACAAGTTCATTTAAAATAATATAGATTTAAACTTAAAATGATAATGAAGAGGTCCTTTCTCCAAGAAGGCATAGCAATCTTCAAGTGTATGTGCATAACAACAGAGAAGTAAAATACAGGGGGCAAAACTGATAGAATGCAAGGAGAAATGGAAAACTCCACACTGTAGCTGCAGATTTCAGCAACCCATATCATGAATAATAAATTCTAACAGGCGTAAAAACACCAAGGACAGAGATAAACTCAACAGCTCCATGTAACAACTGGATTTAATTGTAATTTAAAAAATACTTCATGCAATAAGAGCAGAACACACATTTTTCTCAAGTTCCCATGGAACGACAAAACATATTCTGATACATAAAATACACCTTAACAAATCTGAAAGAACAGAAATTACACAAAATATGCTCTCACATCACAGGCATTAATTTAGAAATCACTAACAGGACAATAGTTGAGAAGCCCCCAAATATGTGACTATTTAACACACAAGTTCTCAGTAACACATGAAATCAAAGAACTCTCAAGAGAAAAAGAAATATTTTGAACTACATGAAATAAAAGTAAAACTTATCAAAGGTTGTGGGCTGCAGCAACAGCAATGCCCAAAGGGTAATTTATGACATCAAACACTAGAGAGAGAAAAAGCTATACTTATTAACATAAGCATCCAATTACAAACAGTAAAAAGAACTATTAAATCCAAAGTAAGCATTTGAAATTAAGGAGGGGATATAAGGAAGATCACATGAGGGTAGGATAAAGCAAGGAAGGGATTGGATTATAGGATAACTAACAAGATCATGTGCTCTCTTGAGGAGTATTACTTCTGGCATTTCAAAGGCACAGTGTTAACCTAGATGCACAAGAACAATGGACAGGGCTGGTGTAAAACCTTTCACTAAAAAAGTTAAAGGCCTGAGGTGTGACCACCCACCATGACCTGCCTGATTAGGAATTTGTGAACAGATTACCTTGTGAGGTTACTTGCCGTAGACACCACCCCTCTTTTTTGCCCACAACTCAAAAGAAAAGCAAAACAAACTTCTGAAACTTACAGGACATTCTCAGGAAAAAAAGAGTGCAAGAACTCTATAAAAATGCAATACTGGAATGTCTAATTTTTTCAGAATTCACCTTTTGTGACTGGTTGGAACTATTTTATACTGTCTTTCAAGCTCTATTGATTAAATACATTTTATTCCCACTGGGGGGAAAAATGAGACAAACCAGTTAATAAAGGTTTTCAAGATGACAAACCCAAAGAGGGGCAGTGCTGGCAAAAGAGAAAACTCAGAAAATTTTCCAAAAAATGAGGAACCTCCACCCAAAGGCTTTCCCATAGGATGTTTGTGCCCAGGGAAGGTCCTGGGGGAGAGGAACAGGGATTTCACACAACATATTTCAGGTAGTTATTCTAGGATTTTTTTCTCAGAAAATATTCACAGACAAATAAAATTTATATTTTTTTTAAAAGAGAACATACCATTACTGTTAAAAAATATATAAACAATTAAAATATTGGGTCTGTTCAAAATGCACCCTGGACGACCAATAACTGATAATGACACCCTGATTCAAAGACGGCTATTTGCCTTCGGGAATGAGGAAAGGAAACTGGAAATTTGTGTGCGTCTTGCCAGCCCCAGAAAGAGCTAAACTGGGGTGACAGTGTCATGGACTTACTTGAGATCCTGCTCCCGAAACATCTGAAAAACTCGGGGAAAAGGAGCACTCCTGGGAAGGAAGGAGAAGCTGGGACGCCACAGACCGCAGCTGCTTTCACGTACAAGCCCAGAGACCAGGCCAGGTCAGACCCTCCCTGTGGTCACCGCACATTTTGGGAAATGCGGGGCTGCGAGCGCAGAGCTTCCCAGAGAGGCTGTGGGCCTGGGGCCAAAGTCACTCAGCACAGCGACTGGGCAAGACACCCGGGGGCGGCTGCCAGCTTAGCCCCCACGCTGTGTGCTGAAGGGGACCGAGGTCTGCAGACTCCGGATTTGGCGGTGGAAAGGCTGGTCCTTCCGGGCCCCTCCCCATCTCTGACCCTGGCCCTCCGCTCACCATACCTAGGTTTCCCGGGTCTCCTAGGCCCTCCTAGACTCCCACGAACTTTGTAGATCACACAGTAGCACCGATGCTGTCACAGAGCCACCGGGGACCATTAAGGGAAGGGGACAGTTCTGACGTCCAGTCTGTGAGGTGTGTAGCCCCACCCACCTGCCCCAGCAGTGCCCCTGATTGGACAGCAGCCCCCTTTCTGCCTGATTGACAGCTGGCGTGAGGACCGGAGACCCGAAGGAAACTCTCAACTACTTCACGGTGAAACTACAGACTCCTCAGTAGTCTGGGCATGAATGTGCGCTTAGGTAGGAAACCTGACAAGCTCAGTAACCGAAAGCAACCTCACAGGACGATCAGATCACAGAGGGCAGTCGCTTCTCAGGCCTATAACTTCATTAAAAATTTTTTAAAATATTTTATTTTATTTTTCCATCACCATTTATCCCCCTTAGGCCCTACTGCACCTCCACCACCACCAGCATCCCGCAATCACCACACTATTAGGCCTGTAACTTCTTTCCTACAAGGTTTATTTTTGCCTTAAGCAAGCCTTGTCCATGGTTTTTGTGCATTGAAGTTAACACACCTTTGAAATACCAAATTAATCCTTTCCTCCAGACCCCCTCACAGAAGCACATGAGTTTATTGCCTGTATATTATTCCAAAGTAATGTGCTTTTTATCCAATCATAAAAATTTCCCACGTCTTTTCCTCACCTTTTTAATCTACTACCAATGGATTTCATGCGATATTTTTTACTTTTTCTCTTTTGATTTCCCAATGCATAAAAAGAACTGCAAAACTTGCCCTGTCCAGAGCATTTTCTCAGACCCTTGAAATCACGCTTCCAGACATGTCCTTGGTTTGGCTCAAATAAAATCTAATAAATGCTTATTAAATTTTCCATAGGTTTGGATATTTTAGTGTTGACAAACTCATGGATAAAAGAAGAACTCTCAAGAGCAATTAAGATTATTTTGTAATAAATTGACATGAAAATACAAATTGCCAAAAGTTGTGGGGTGTAGCAAAAACAGTCCCTATGAGGCAGGATATTAAGAATTAGGAAAAATTTTTGACAAGTGGAATAAGGGAAATTGAAACAAAATAATTAAACAAGGCCAAATAATTTGAGCAATTTACAGCCAGCTAATGAATCACACAGTTTTGTCTTCCCTAACCAAGGACACTTAGGAGCAAATGGTTTGCACATTCCAGACCATGCCGGGGCAGACCGGCCTCAGTCCAGGTCCCTCTTTGATGACAATCTTTAAAAATGAAACTAACCAGAGAGTAACCCCAGCCCCTCTATCCAAACATTTTGATGATTCAACATATCAAAGAACACACCATAAGCAAATAAGTATTCTGTTAAGACCCTCCCCTAAAGAAAGATTAAAAGCCTCAAGACAAAGGACCCATGGCATGCTCCTGCTGGAACTCTCTGTCTCTTTCTTGTATCTCTAACCTTGTATCTCTGCTCTCTTTCTTCTAAACTCTAAGGGTCCCCACAAGACTAGCAACCAGGGGAGCAGCAGGAAGCAGCAGCTTGCCCTGGGCTTATCCCCTGAACCTGTTTCCAGGGTCCCTTTTTTTCTCTGACTTTTCAGTGAGCTAACAGCAGCCCTGCCTAGGCTTTCTCCTGTAGCTTCTTCTATACTAAGCCCTTCCTTCGTTTCCTGTCCCCAGCTTTAATAAATGTACTCTCAAAATCACTTGGACTCATCTCATGAAATCTTTCCTGCATGAAGTCAACAACCCACATAGTACTAGCTGGCTGGAGGCAGACTTGCTCTGGGCCCAGTCCCCAACTGGTAAAACCTAGAGGGAAATTTATAGCATTGAAGGCATAAGATTGGGAAAAAAATCTGTAATCAATGATCTAAGCCTCTATCTGACCAAATTAGAAAAAGAAAGGCAAATTAAACCCAAAATAAGCACATAATTAAAAAATAATAAAAATTCTTTTAAAAATTGAATAAAGTTATGGAAAATCAATTGGGGGAAAAATTAACACAACCAAAAGCTGGTTGTTTGAAAAGTTTAATAAAATTTAGAAAAGTCTCTAAAAACTGAGGGGAAAAACAAAGACAGAAATAATTTATATCTGAAATAAAAAAGAAGGAAGTGAAAATGTAAAAGCATTTAACAAATCCCAAATCCATTTATGACAGCAAGCTAAAAATACAGGGGAACGTCCTCATCTGGAGGAATACTGTCTACAAGAAACCTGCAGTTAACATCATACTTGGTGAGAAACTGTCAGGGACCCCAAATCTTGGTCCTTCTGCCTAGCGTCGCTCACATCAATAGGACAAGACCTATTTGACAAAGCAAGTCAGAAACTTTATTTCTTGGCCAAGGAATAGAAAAGGATAATCAAAGGCCCTAATGATTCCTTCTCGAAGATTCTGGGGGTTTAAGAAAGTATTAAAAAGTCTGGGGGCAGGTAGGTGGGTTCAGGGGTGGGAATTCCTGAGGAAGGGTAAAAAGTTTTCAGATTTCCAAGGGAACATGTGCATTTCTCAAACATGCTTGAAACATGCCTAGCCATACATGGCATGTGTCATTTTAATGTTAAATCTCCATGCCTGGGCATAATTTTTTGTATGCTAATAATGAAAAGTTTGTCAAAAATTTGATTGAGAAGGGGTTTCAGGAGCCATCTTGCATTTTTCTGGTGCAAACCAGTTTCTTGGTGGCAGTCCTTAGGTTCCTTATCTGATCCCTGCTGGCATGCTTAAAACATCACCAAACGAGATAATAACCCAAAATATATACCTAGAAATATCATATTCAAACTGGAGAAAAATCAAAGACAAAGTAAAAATCTTGAAAAAAGCTGCGGGACAAAATCTTGGTTGCAGTGAAACCAAGGTAAGAACAAAATCAGAATTCTTTTCAGAAAGCACATGAGCCCTAAGACACTTTTATAAAATAATGAGTGCTGGAAGAATAACCATTAAACTAGAATTCTGTGTTGAGCAAAATTATGCTGTTAGGGAAAAATACAGACCTTCTGAGACAAACAAAAATGAGGACATTTATCACCAGGACACCTGTTCTGCAAAAAAAAAAAAATTTAACAGAAATTTGTTAGGAAGAAGGTAGATGATAAAGGTAGGATGTTAAAGCCAGAATAAATAGAGGTAAAATACAATGATTTTATTTTTATTTACTCTGAGAGAGAACACTTTATTCAAAGTAGTCATAGCAACAACACATTCAATAATTATACCTGATAGATTACGTGAACTGAAGGATGCCAATGTTACAAGGGACAGAAAGGGAGTATTTGGAATACTGTTATGAGGACCCTACATGTCCAGTAGAGAGGTGTAGTGTTACCTTGGAGAGGACTTGAGTTAGTTGTAAATGCATACTGCAAACTCAAGCCCAACTACTAAAAAAATGTAAAATTGATATACTGAAAAGAGAATAGAATCAGGTAAAATGCCCAATAAAGGAAAAAAAAAAAAGCCCAAGAAAAGCAGAAGACAAAAAGGAACAAAGAACAAGGGAAAAGGCAAAAGAGAAATATACTAGGGATTGATCCAACTATATAAGTAATCACTTAAAAAGTCAATGGTCTAAATAAAGGAAAGACGAAAACTGTCACAGAGGACAATAAAATAACAATTATGTTATCTACAAGAATCACATGTAAAGACAGATTAAAAGTAAAGAATGGCAAAAGATACAGCACACCAACACTAAACAAAAGAAAGCTGGCAAAGCTGGCAAATTTCAGAGCAAGATTTCAGAGCAAGTAGAATTCGCAGAGGTAAAGAGGGGCATTACACAATGACAAAGGGGTCAGTTCTCCAAGAGGACACAGTAATACTCAGTGTGTATGTGCATAACAACAGAATGCAGGCAAAATACACAAGGAAAAACTGAGAGTGCTGCAGGATGATGAATCCACTATTAGAGTTGGAGACTCTGACACCCATTTCCATCAGGAATTAGGAGTTCCAGCAGGCAGAAAACCAGGAAGGAATCGTTAAATTAACCAGCACCATCAAACAAGTGGATTTCACTAAAATCCATGCAATGTGTCATCCAAACACAGCAGATTACACATTCTTCTCAGGTTCAAATAAAACATTCACCAAGACAGGACAGGACACATTTTGAAAAACAAAACACACCTTAACAAATTTGAAAAAAGAGAAATCATACAATATATGCTTGGAGACAACAGAGGTATTAATTCAGAGGTATTAATTCAGAAATCAATAACAGAATGTTAGTCAGAAAACTTCTAAATAATTAGAGATTAAACAACACACTTCTAAATAACATGAGTCCATAAGAGGGTTACTTTAGAAAGATGGCTGAATAGGAGTTTTCTATAGTCATCTACCCAGAGTACATTGATTCTGATAACCAGCCACGGATGAGAGAACCTTTGTGGAAGTCTGTGAGTCCAGTGGAAAAGTTTCTGTACACCACTGAACAAAAAATTTGAAAACAGACACCGTAACAAGGGTAAAAACAGTTTCACTTTACCAGCATCATTCCTCCCCAAAGGTGGCACAGCTTATTGTCAAGACCCCTTGGTCCAGAATTCCCCCCATGAGAGAAAGTAACAGGCAGTGATTGAGGACATGGCTTCCCCAGTGGTGTGGACACAACTTGTGCTCATGGAGAAAGGTGCCTGCAGTTCAGACTGTCTGCAGACACTGTGGGTGCTGACAATGGTGCTGAGGTCCCCTAAAGGTAACCAGGACAAGGTGCATTATGGCCCTTCAGCAGTGAAGGCTAAGTGCAGCTGAGAGGCTGCTGACATAGGTACTGAGCAGAACAAACACAGTCAAATCTGCGATGACAGGATATTTACCAGATGCTGAGTGGGTGGAGGCAGTAA
Source organism: Miniopterus natalensis (assembly GCF_054644295.1). NCBI lineage: Eukaryota > Metazoa > Chordata > Mammalia > Chiroptera > Miniopteridae > Miniopterus > Miniopterus natalensis. Next base: position 68,261,694 of record NC_142084.1, on the reverse strand, counting down.
TTTCCATAATGTTGGGGACTGGGAATAAGGGCTTATTTCCTAAGATCACAGCCTTGAGATGGCGGTTATCCAGTGTGAGGTGTCATCCATTCTTTCCAGGCTTAAGATCAGACCAAAAGGGACAGTTAAAGGAGAAGCGCTGGAGATATCACTTGTTCCCAAACACGTTTTTTATGCTTGCAATCCTTCCAGGCCCTGGTTACATTACACTGTGTTATACTAAGTGACCGGGGATAAGGTCTTTGGGGTCCCTTCTTGTGAAGCCAATCTGAAAGTTCCAAAGACTTAATATAAGTTTAGTTTACGAGTCAGAGCTTCCCAAATGTGCATGACATATTTTAGAACAGTGGGTCCTGTGACCACCAGACAGCAGAGCAGGTGAGCAAGTCAGAGCAAGAGGAAGACAGGCCCACAATGGTGATCATGTCAGGACATGCTGCTCACATAACCAACTGTTATGGTCACCTGCAAGGTGGCACATACACACACACAGAGGGGAGAAAAAGTTATGAGTCACATAACTGAGATCTCTGGGTTTTTATTGTGGCTACAGGATGATACAGTAAAAATAATCAATGATATTTATCAAAGACAGTAAGGCAGAATTTGTTTAGAACCATTGAGATAGTATAGAGACCACTGCTGTGGGATTTTACAGTGAGTGAGAAAGGGCTCTTTCAAAGATTGGACTCAACTCTGAGTACAGCATGGGCAAGTGGGAATTCACAGCCAGAGAGCAGGGTGGGGGTCAACGGATGGAAAATTCCTAAGAGAAAAACCAGGGGTAAGGAGGTACTTGCTAGACTGACCAAACAGGATTCTTACTACAGACAGGCCAGGGTGATAGGACATCACCTGATGGTGGTAGAGGAGGAACCTGGTCAGATAGGAGGGTGGTCAGATAGGAGGGTGAGGGGTTCTGGATCACCTCACTCATAGGGTTCCTGCTAAAACTGGGTTTTACAAGGATATGCAAAAATAGGCCTGGGAGAAAGTTCAGGAGCCTGACTAAAATTTGGTCAAGCAAAGGATCTTTTCAGGAGTGGAGCGAGGACAAGAGTTCTGCACACAGACAATGGCTTGTGTGCTTAGAATCTGAAGCCAGTGCCAGAGGAGGGAGCCCCAAATTTTCTCATCAGCTTGTCCAGGTGTAGACACAAGGGAAGAGGGAATCGGAGGCTTAGGCTGTCAGCAAATATCAAACAGTTCGGAGTCTGACTGTTCATTACAAGGACAAACACGGGTAAGAATAATATGCATTTGCAATGGCTTATTTTTAAATTAAACAACAACAACAAGATGCTCAAGAAATAATGAAAACTGTATTTGGGGGTGGCTGGAGTAACATTACTGGAGAAACCAGGAAATGTGGGTGGTGAGTTTTCTTAAGTTAGACTTTTCTATTTTACAGATTTGTTTAAGATAAACACAGAAATTTATACATACCCTGTCTTATTATCTACTAGTATTTCTTTCATTATAACTTCTTTACATAGGAAACCATTCTAAGGTTTAATTCTGTTAAATACTAATGGTTATAAAGTGGAAACCATACAAAATGAAAAAATTTAAATCTCTTGCTAACTGAAGGACAAATTGCATCCAAATTTGTCCTTAATCTCACATAAAGGTATTTTCAAAAATATGTAGCATATTATGACGCAATTTGGGTTTAGGTTTAGCTGCTTAAACATAGTAAAATTTTTAAAAATTTAAAAAGCTTTGATTTGTTTACCTCAAATCAATTACAAACATTAATATAAAAATTAAAAATGGGCCTGAGAGCTTAAATACATTCATCTCACATCTTGAGGTTTTCTAGCCTAAAAGGTACCGAAATTCTACTTAGTTCCACCAGCATTATCTCTCTCAATCAATTTACATTTTTTAAAAATCCTATTTGATTCAACTAACTTTATTCATTCTTTTTTAAAAAAAACAACAACATTTTTTATTGATTCCAGAGAGAAAAACATCGATCAGTTGCCTTCCAAACGCCCCAACTGGGGACTGAACCCACAGCATAGGTATGTGCCCTGACTGGGAATCGAACCAACACCTTTTTGGTGTACAGGACAATGCTCCAGCCAATTGAGCCATACCAGCCGAGGCTCAATTTACATTATGAAACCCAAGACACTAAAAGTGTTATTTCTCACACAGGGAATAAAATTACAAAGAGCTCAGGGAAACCAGAGTGAAAGGCTGCACTATTCAATGGATAAAGGATCCAAAGTAAAGAAACACAGGCACTGGTATTAGCTCAGATGAGCAGCCTGCTTCCCCCAGTACAGAAGGAAGACCACATTCAGAAGGTCCCACATTCTGGACTCTCCAGGTCGGCACAGAACCCCTGGAGTGGAACAGCCCCTGGGAAGGAGGAGAGGGACACCTGAGCAGCCCCAGGAATGAAGTCTGGGAGCCCCAACACCTCCTCCCCCTGGGGAATAATGGAAATGTTTCCTCTCTCAGGGCTCAGCTCACAGTGAGGAAATGCCTAGCTGGATTCAGTGTCAGGTTCTGATCCAAATGAACTCCCAAATTCACAAACCCTATCCCAGGACACAGACTCCTGACTTTCAGACTTTCTCAGTATGCATGAATTACACACTGAGTGCACCTGCACTGTGGATGTAAAACTCCAACCTAGAAATAGGCCCAGGGGAACTACAACTAAAACCTCAAAAGGGGCATCACCCCCTCCCCCATGTGCATATGCTCCCCAGCTTTCCAGGGGTATAGCTTCTCAGTATAAAGGCTCCTTCCATGGTGGGTGTGAGCAGGTAGGACACCTGCAGGAGAGGGTCCTCAGAAAGAGCACCTGGGCCTTTAAGGACTTCCGTTTGCAGGCTTAAAGGGGCCTTAGGTTGGCTCACAGACCACAAGCCTCTGCTCCACCTTGACACACACCCAGTGTTTGAACAATCCAGCAAAATGATTTAAACCAGCTTTTTTTTTTTTTTTTAGAGAAAGAGTGGAAGGGAGGGAGGGTGAGAGAGAGAGAGAGAAAAATCGATGTGAGAGAGACATATCGATTGGTTGCCTCCCCCACACACTCCGGGCTGGGATCAAACCTGCAACCCAGGTAGGTGCCCTTGACTAGGAACCCAACAGGCTACCTTTGGGTAGAGGGCCAGAGCTCTAACCACTTAGAAACACCACCCAGGGCTTTAAAACCAGCTTTTCTATGGAAAGAAAATTGTGAGGCACTTATACTAGCTCAACTTTAAAAAAACCAAAAATCAAAACAAAAAAACCCCACAAATATCTATTCCTTTCAGGAAAAAAACACAACTTAATTATTATTTAGAGGGAAATTACTAGTCTTATAATCAGACTGAAACTTCTGCCCTGCAAAGGGAAGCCCTGAAATTTTACTTGAAAACACCCAAAAGTGAAAAACAGACCTCGAGACCTTACTACACATGCTCAAGGGGAGAAAGAGTGAGAGAAGCGTTCTGTATAAATGGAATGGAATCTTGGAGCCTTTTTTCTGAAATTCACTTCTTTCCTGGCTCTTTGGGGATATTTTATACTGTCTTTCAAACTCTAATGATACAAAATATTTTACTCCGGTTGAAAACGTAAAGTTAGATGAGCGGGTGAGCCAGGGAGGGGCGGTGCCGACTGGACGCGAGGCCCAGGGAAACTTGCGGAGAGGCGCCCGCGAGCAGCGGGCTCGGGGCGGGCGGCCGCCTGCGCGCAGGGAAGGTCCTGGGGAGAGGAGCGGGATTCCAAACAAGGTCTTCCAGGCGGGTACCCCAGGCTGTCCCTCGTATCAAATACCCGCGACAGAGAGAAATCTCTAAAGATGAGTCATCGTAACTCATTTTTTGGACAGGGATAAAATATTAAAATACCGGGTCTGTTGGAAATATATGCGGGAGGGCCAAGCTCGCCGTGACGATGCTGTGACTGGGAGAGGGAGGTCGCCGGGGAACGAGGGAAGGGTGTGAGGAGTCGGGGACTTGCTGACAGTCACAGGAAAGGCTAGCCTGGGGCACAGGCTCTCGGATCTGAGACCCCCGCCCCAAACATTTGGAAAACAAAAAAGAAAAAAGTCACCCTTGGGGAGAAAGGGCGGACTGGGTACCCCGCAAGCCACAGCTCCTCCCACACTCGAACCATGCAGACGAAGTCACGACTGTCCCCTGATGACCGTCCCTGTGGTCACCGCACCATCTGGGGAGACGCGGGGCTGCGGGCGCAGAGCTGCCCGGCGAGGCTCGGGCGGGGGGGGGGGGACAAGAGTCCGCGCGCAGTGAAGGGGCAGGACGTCGGGGTCCCCGCTGCCGGCCCGGCCGGGACGCTGCGAGCCCGAGGGGACTGAGGTCCGCACTCCCCGGAGGTTAAGGCCCGCTGGCCACCGCCGGGCCGACCAGCCTCGCCATCCTCCTCTCAGGACCCGGCCCGCACACTCACCATTTCCGGATCTCCGGGGTCTCGCCGCGCCCTTCCACAGCCAGAGCAGATCACAGGCTTCGGCCGAGCCGCCAGGACCCGCACGCGCGGCGCGGCGACAGCAGAGCCCGAGCACGCCTGCAGCGGAAGGGACGTGCGCGCCGGGCCGCCGCGTGCCCCGCCCACCTGCCCGGCGGCGCCCCTCCTCAGCCGCGCCGAGGCCGCGCCCCCACGCGCGACCGGCCGCCGGCCCCAAGGCGCCTTTCCCGCGCAGAGCGCGCCCCGGCAGGTGGGCGAGGGCCTGACTCAGCCCGGCGCGCGCGGCTGGAAACCGAAGTTTTTCCCGGCCCGGGGCTGCCTCCTCGTTCCCCCAGCTCTTGGGGACCCACCGAGGCGTCGGTGAGCACAAAGCGTTCCTCGGTCAACTTCCAGATCAGCGAGGAAGTGCAGGCAGGAGGGTGGCCCGGGGCAGGGCTGGTGGAGAGCGAGGGAAGGAGCGAGGACAGGGAGAGTACGGGTCCCATGGAGTCACTTCAACCGAGCTGCTCACTTATTCACGTTATGAAGGCTGAGGCCTGAGGAAATGATCTTTTTTCCTTGTCCTAACTTGCCTGGGAGCTTAAACTTCTGAAGTTTCCAGTCCTGTGTCAATACCCGGACGTTTATTTACTGGCAGATAACCCTGGAATTATCTTCTAAAGGACTCTGGAGGCCACCAGACCTCCTGGCGCCCGTCCTCCAGCCCACCTGGCCTCCCTCCTCCAGGCCTCCTGACATCTGACTGATAACCCTCCTGGACCAATCCTAGGGCTAAGAATGCAGCACAGATTTTCCCCCAACTTGTGACCTCTTAACTTCTATGTCTTCTTTGGAACACTTCTGGGATTTTGCCTAGCTATGTTTCCAAGTTGTAAACGAAAAGGCACTTGAATATTATTACTTATTTCCAGCCAAAGCCTCCTCATTCATTTACACTTGGTTGACAGAAGAGGGTCTTGCGTCCTCTGGGGCTCAAGGGCTTGGTGGAAGGCTATAAGGTCACTCATGGAACCGTGAGCCTTATTTAGAAACATGGACACTTAAATGTGATCTCACCATCTGTAATAAAGTGTCTGGCTCTGTTTTAATCTTTGATCCTTGACAGCACTGAGCCTTCTACCCATCCCCTCCCATTGTTCCTTTTAGTAAGAATTCCAGAGCACTTGGATCTGGTGGGAACTTGGAACCCAGAAACCCTAGGCTGGGTGCACGGACTCTTCCCAGGCTAACCACAGGGTGTGAGATGTGTTCATTAAATTCTCAGGTGTACATTTTACACTGGAAGCACATTTAATTTAGATCAGTTTTGAGATGCCTCTGGAAACCCTTTCCCCCCAGCTTTATTGAGCTATAATTAACTAATAAAAATGTATTTAAAGATTACATATGGTTTCATATACATATACTCAATTGTGTAATTGTAAATTGCTAAGAGAGTGGATCTTAAGCCTTCTCACCTCACACACACACACACACACACACGTACACACACACACTAAGTTAATAGATGTGTTAATTAACCTGGAAACTCTTATATTCCTAAGAGCCTGAATTGTAAAACTCTTGCATTGTGTGTTGCTATTGAAATTTAGATGCCTACCTTTCAGGAAATTTTTTTAATATTGCCTTTCTTATGCTAATTGCCCCACTAAAACATGTTCACCTTATTAATTGGTGGTTTTGGAATGTATCCCAAGAATCCTTTCTTTGCAGAGTACATTGCAACTACAATGCTAGTTTTTGGACTTATTCTCTTTTTGCATATATTTCTATCAATCTCTGTCTATTGCTCAAACAAGAAATATAAAAGGTATTAGTAAGGGAGACCAAACACCTGATACAATAGTTATTGTTTCCTTTTTCTTTTTAGTTTCTCCTGGAAGGAATAACTGCCTAATTCACATATCCCAATCCCTTGCATATGGAGAAATTTTGACAAACTGTTGGATTTGTCATAAGAAGCCTTTCTCTGTTCAGAAGCCTAAAAGTCCTTTAGAACATTTAATTACCAATTTCTTCTCAGTCATTTCTCCCCTAACTCTGAATATCAGTTGTAAGAATAAACCTTCATATTGGGTAAGACTTTCCTGAACTCCTTCTAGAACTTCTCACCTAATCAATCAAACCTGTAGAGATTTAAGAGGTAACATTTGTAATATGGAACATTAAGCCTGCCAAGCATCCCAGGTTTCAACAGTTGTTTCTATGGAACTTTTACTACTTATGCCAATATAATTTTACTCCACCTACCTTGTTAAATGCTCACATTTTTCAGATTCTTGGCTCAATCAGTCTTGTTATCATAACTCCATGATCTGTGCCCCATTATGATTTATTCTTAATTGCACTTGGCAGAAAAATCTATGGGGAATACATTGCTTAAATCCTTATCAACTTAAAAGGTATTACACGGTCAGGTCATTGGTTATGCCTATTTCATTACACATTTAGTCAGAATCTCAGTATTGGACATCACTCTTAAATTTACATCACAGATTACAACTAGAATTGCCTGATAATGTTTCTGACAATGAAGGAATTGGGGGGGGGGGGGCTGTTTGAGAATTTTATTCCATGGTCGGTTGTCAGCATAAATAAATATATGGTCAGAAATTTGTCTAGAACTTTAGGAGAAATAGCTGAATGTACTGCCAAAGCAACAGCTGTTCAAAAATAAATCTTTAAATTCGCTTGCTGAGGCTGTTTTAGACAGAATTTCTCCTGATGACAGATTAGCAGAGCAGAAAAAGGCGGTGTCTGTGCCATCGCTAATGTTGCCTGTTGTACCTGGATAAATTCTTCAGGACTAACTGAAACACAATTCCACAAAACCAGAGAAAGAGAGCAGGCCCACTGGTTACAACAGGGCTTCTGATAGATTCCACTCGGGGAGAACCGTGAGATACACCTTTGTGTTTCAGGACCACAGTATTTCTACATAACTGTACACGGAACATGATTTAAACCCAAAGACAGGCCCGGGAGCCCTCTCACTTTGCTCCAAGTTATGTGCATGGGATGAGGGCAGGTGAAACCCTAGAGGCTGTTTTCTCAATTAGGACAGAGCAGCAAGAAAGGCATGTTGGGGCCTGAGTCCTCCAGTCCTTCAGTTCTTCCTAAGAAGGATCTCACAGTTGTGGAAAGAAGAGTTGGACACACAAAAATCAAGGGTCAGCAGAGCTTAAGATTTTTCTGGACCATGAAAGAATTTTTGTTTTGTTTTTTAAGCATGTTTGTTCTCTATACACATACATGCTTAGATAAGGATCTGAGGTTAGGCTCCCACCCCAAGCTCCCAATTTGCTTTTCCAGGGACACCAATAAAAATAACCACTTCGAGTAAGCCTGCAAAAAGTCTGTGACCTCCTCCCTAGCCACCTTATCAGTAACAGGTGCATGCTATCCTGCTGTCTTCTACTGACTTGTGGTGACCTTGGGTGAAGGACTGCCCTCTCCCCAGCTCACTGCACCCACCCACTCTACCCACCCATTTCTGGGATCTGTAAGAAATCTTGTGACTCTGCCTGCTTTGCGTGAGTGTACTGACACACGCCTTCAATCTAAATGGCCCCAGAGTTTTTATTCCTCTGAAGTTGGAGCTGAGAGGGTGGGGAGCTGCCTCCTGGTTCCCTGTGCCTAGCTTGTGCCCCCTTATTCAGTAGGTCACAATCTGCATATTATTTTTTTTAAAAAAAAAATACGTTTTTATTGATTTCACAGAGAGGAAGGGAGAAGAAGAGAGAGAGAAACATCAATGATGAGAGAGTCACTGATCATTTGCCTCCTGCACACCCCCTACTAGGGATCAAGCCTGAAACCTGGGCATGTGCCCTGATCGGGATTTGAACCATGACGCCCTGGTTCATAGGTTGATGATCAACCACTGAGGAACACTGGCTGGGCAGCATATTCTTTATTTAATACACAAGCTATGGCCCCCAATAAAATAGGCAACAAGAATGGGATTATGCGTGTAGTTTGTACTCCCATAACGTGCATTGGAGCCACCACTGGCTCACTCGGTTCCTCTCCCTGACAGTTCAGTTGGTCTGGGAAGGAACTCTGTTTGCTGGTCTCTGTGGGGTTGCTCTGTACTGTGGCTGCGAATGTTGCTGCAAACTCCCACCCTAAATTCTGGGTGCTGTCAAGCATCAGACTCCCCTCCAGAGACTGCCCAGCAGGCCCCAGTCTGAGGTGGGTGAGTTTCCAATGAGTCTCTAAATGAGACCCCACTGGGTGTCAAGACTGCAGGTGATGGGCTGTAACCATAAGACAAAGTCCCCTCGGTGAGCCAAGGTGAACTCACCAAAAGGGCAGGGAGCCAGGGAGGGCTCCCCTAGAAGAGTGTGGAAGGGGAGGCCAGCTGGGGGGGCACGCTGTATCCATGGTGGGGACCTGGGTGTTGAGCTTGGAGAGTTAGCCCTAACTTGTGACTGAAGCAACTCTACCAGGGACACCGTGTCACCTGTGGTGCCCAGGCAAACATCTCCTATGTTGCTGCATTCCTTGCTACTGTCACAAATCATCTCCCAATCCCACGGGGTCTCAGGGGCCCAAACCTGGTGAGGTGCAGCAAAATGAATCTCAATTAAATACCCTGCTCCCCACTGCACATGGTTCAAGCTGCCCGCAAGTTCCCAGAGGAGATCGAAGAACTAGACAAGCTAGACCTGTATCAGGCCCCTGCTCCACTGGCTTAGGCTTTGCTGAGTGGTGACACATCAACATGCCAGATTGCTGGTGCTTCCTTGTCAGGTACTTTCCCCAAACATCTGCTAATGTTGTCCTGGTAGAAGTGGACCCAACACCTCTGAGGCTGATTAGGACACCCTAGACCAGGAGGTGGCAGCATATGAGTGGTGGGAGAGGCCATCTCTGTCCCAGGTGTTCCCTGGTCATGCCAAAAGGCCTAACAATGACCAGCAAGAACAAGAAATGGACACACATAACTATACCATGAGAGAAAAACAAGGTTTTCTAGAAAATTTTATCCAAAGGGGGAGAAGGGCTCCGATTGTCTCTTATGGGTTTTGGAACAGGCTCCTAGCTGTTGGTCACAATGACTAAGATGTGTCAGCTGGACAGATTGGCCAAAGACCCCAAAATTCATAATTAAAATACTGCCAAGTTATCGAGAGCCCGTTTTGTTAGAGAGTCTCAGAGGAGCCCTGGGACTTGTCACATAGCAAGGACGCTCCTGAATGTTGGAGCCACCAGGGCAGGAGATGGAGGCAAAATAAAATTGGGTGGGGGGTGGACTCTGAGAGACACCCCCTTCCCCCCCACAAGCCTCTGAAAGTGACATGCATCAATCCTACATTCACCTGTGATCACCCACAGATAATGAGCCCTTTGGCAAATGGCACCACTCTAAAGAGAGTCTGACTGAGCATTCTGAACTTCTTGTTCCGAAGAATATGCAATGCCTACACTGAGCTGAATGAGGCAGTGGCAGCTTTTTGAAAAACAGGCCAAGGCCAAGGCTGGCGATGATGAGGCCATATTCATAGATGAGGACTTCTGCACTGCCCTGGAATACGGGCTGCCCCCCATAGGTGGCTGGGACATGAGCATCCACCAAGTCACCATGTTTCTCACTGACTCCAATAACATCAAGGAAGTACTTCTGTTTCCTGCTATGAAGCTTGAAGACAAGGAGGAACATGTAGCAACTGCTGATACACTGGAAAGCACAACAGCTGGCACTCTGTCTAGAAAATAATAGTTGCAAGTACATAAGTCAGGCATCTTTGCACTTCTGCAAAACGTGAAGGACCACAAAGGAATTCTTGTACGTTGCTATCCATTTCACCATGTAGTTCAGTCACCAGAAGAGAGAAAAGGAATTCAGAATTCCTCTTTTACCCCTTGTTACTAAAGAAACTGTTTGTCTATTTAAGAAAAAAAAAAAAGTACAGACTCTAAGCAAGAAAGGCCTAATTGGACAAGCGCTCCTTTCCCCCTTGCTAGGTTTGTGTTCACTCACAATTAACCCAAACTTAGAGGCCTTAGTTGAGTCAGAAAGGTGATATTAATTATACAGTATACCACGAAGTAACTTTATATATTTTAAATGAGGTACACTATGGTGAATGGTGTCTAATACACTGTAGAAAACACATCGATATTTAATAACTAGGAAAGGCAGACCCTGTGGCAGAGGTGGCAGGCCTTGCTTTCCTTGTAAGGTCAGTCTTATCCTGCTGAAGAGAAATGTCACACCCCTTCATCAAAATGACCATGACACACCAAGACATTTATAAGGGGATTTTGTATCCATATCTCTAAAAATAAAGATATAGTAGTTCCAGATCATAACAATGACCAATATTCCCCTCTGTATAGTAATATTATTGACTGGGCTTCTTACAAATTATCTTTTGCTCCACTGCATTGGCTTTACCTTCTAGAAAACGATATGATTACCAGTGATAAAATAGTTTACCTCCTCACAGCATTCGTACAGGAAAAGGTCTTGTTTCCTTGAATAGCAATGAAATTATCTAACACAAGTCAAAATCCTGTTGAAAGTCCTTTCCAACACCGTGATATTGGATTTCACAGTCCCTGATGGTTTGTGCTAATTCTCATTAGAATCCATTACTCCTCTCTTTTTGTCTAGAGGTGCAATCCTGTAGGTCACTGGCAAAAGAGAACTGAGAAAATCATGATTTACATTTTGGCATTAAGAATAAAAATAATTAAGTTTTATGCAAAATTGTATCTATGAAAGATTAAATATAAAATGTGCTTGAGAAGAAAATACCTGAACTTGTATGGACATGATAATATTGACTAGGAATAATGTACAATCATTGAATTTTAAAAATTGCAAAATGTATCGGGAAATTCATAATTATCATGAGACATTTTAATATATCCTCTCAGAAAATGAAAACCAAAATACTGTTTGTTAGCATTTTCTGTCATAAAAACACTTAATATTTCTATGAAGCAACTACATAAATATTAGTTTGAAAAAAATGCATAGTTTTAATCCCATACAATCAAACATAATTAAAAATATACTAAGGTCCTAGGCAGGTAGCTCAGTTGGTTGGAGCATTTTCCCATACACCTAGAGGTTGCAAGCTTGATCTCTAGTTGGGGCACATACAGGAGGCAGGCGATAGATGTTTCTTTCCCACATCGATGTTTCTCTTTCTCTCCCTTCCTCTCTCTAAAATCTGTAAAAACATATCTTTGGGTGAGGATTAAAATTATATATATGTACATTTATATACACATATACATATATGTGTGTGTATATATATATATACACACACACACACACACACACACACACACACACTGAGGGATTATACTCAGCTACAAGTAACTGGGAACACCCAGTCTTCCTGACAGGAAGAAAGTGCAGATTCTCACATGGAAGGACCTGGTCAAGGCAGCCCCTGCACATGCAGCAGAGAAACAAACTCCTGTGTTCTTTTTTGTGGCAACATTATAGATGTCATGTTCAATCAAGAACACGTACTATCACTATTAACAGCATATGGTGTTTCCTATACAATTTAGACCTTATGCAGATATAATCTAGAGAAGAGGAGAATCAGACATAAGCACAAAAGTCTGAATCAGTTTCTGGTGGACAGAAGACAGCTTACAGAAAAATCCAAACTCTGATGGATCTCTGATGTAGTTTGAGAAGACATCAGTGAAAACCTACACCTAAAAAATGGAAATTAAACAGTTGGTGGTGGTTTTGAGGATACTCTTGACTGGAAGGGCAAATAATACAAAAATGAGGTGGCAGGTGGTATCTATGTACCTCTCCCCACCCTGTACGGTGGCTCTGCAATCTAATGCCTTCTTCGCTTCTGCCTTCCAAATAAATCTCACACTATGGGGCTACTGGTAATGTCTAATAAAGAACCACAATGGGTATAGATTCTAAAAAATCTAGTTCCTAATACTACCCACAGGGATGATATTTCCAACTCTCTATTCACCAAATGCAAGCCAGAAATAAAAAAGAGCAAAGGCTGAAATATGAAAATAATTCCAATGAAACTAAAATCTTTCATAAACTTAACATACTTAAATTTCTATTCCAATTGTTTATTAGAATGAAAAATGGAAAAATACCCATCACCCCACAAAAGGAGTTTTGTAAGGGAGAATATATATATATATATGAATAGAAATATCCAGGAACTGTCAAAAAACCATAGGAAAATCCAACAAATACCAAACTGTCATTTTTCAATGGCCCCTTAACATAAAACAGATATCATAAAAATTAAACCTAATTGCGTATTAGAAATAATCTTGAATTTACCCATGGATCTGACAGGCTTCAAAATGTAGAGACAATGTTATTAACTGATGATAAAAAACTTACTACCTATTAATGTTATGTAGCTGTTGAAAGATAAATTGTAGGATTATTTCACCTCAGTGTTTATTTCTAAAAGTAACTGACACTTAGACAACACGAGTTTGAAATGCACAGGTGCACTTTTCTGCAGAATTTAAAATGTGGACTTGCACAGCTCCACAGTTGGGCTGTTCAAACGTCGGTTGTATTTTCAGTCTTTGGCTTGGAATTCATTTATGCAGAGGGCTAGCTTAGGTTACACACAACTTTTTCAACTGTGTGGAAAGTAGATTCCCTCTACTCCTGAGTTTTCCAAGGATCAACTGTAGCAGAAATCTCATGTCCAACTATGCACTTAAAAAACTGCTAAACATAATTTATTTACTATTTTAATAACAACTCTCTATTCTTAAAAGTTTTCTAGAATGTTATAACTAAATTAATTTACATCAATCCTCATGTTATTTACTAATTTCTTTTCGGTGGGAGTTTTCACATGTAAGGATGTGGGCCAACTGAAGTCTTTCCCACACTATTTACATTCAAGAGGTTTTATCCAGTGAGTCCTTTCATGTCTTCGAAAGGAATAGGGATGACTGAAGGCTTTCCCACATTCTTCACATTTATATGGTTTTTCTGTAGTGTGCACTCTCATCATGTGTATTCGAAAAATTTTGTTACAAATAAAGGCTTTGCCACATTCCTTACATTCATAGGGTTTCTCTCCAGTGTGAGTCCTTTCATGTCTTTGTAAGGAACTGTGATCTCTGTAGGCTTTTCCACATTGTTTACACTCATAGGGTTTCTCTCCAGTGTGAGTCCTTTCATGTCTTTGATACAAACTAAGACAAGTGAAAGCTTTTCCACATTCCTTACACTGATAAGGTGTATTTCCAGTGTGCATTTTCATGTGTCTTTGAATGGTGGTGCGACAAATGAAGGCTTTCCCACAATGTTTACATTCATAGGGTTTCTCTCCTGTGTGAGTCCTTTCATGTGTTTGTAAGGAACGATAATATCTGAAGGCTTTTCCACACTCCTTACATTTATAGGGTTTCTCTGTAGTGTGAGTTCTTTCATGTATTCGAAGATTACTAGGAGTACTGAATACTTTACTACACTTTTCACATTCATAGGGTTTCTCTCCAGTGTGAGATTTTTTGTGTATTTTTAAGAAACTGTTACATCTGAATGCATTTCCACACTCCTTACATTCATAGGGTTTCTCTCCTGTGTGTATCCTTTCATGTATTTGTAAGGAACTATAATATCTCAAGGCCTTTCCACATTGCTTACATTCATAAGGTTTCTCTCCTGTGTGTGTCCTTTCATGCGTTTGTAGGGAACTGTAAAATCTGAATGCTTTCCCACATTCTTTACACTCATAGGGTTTCTCAGCACTGTGAATTCTTTCATGTTTTCGAAGACAACTGGGAGCACTGAATGCTTTGCTACATTTTTTACATTCATAGGGTTTCTCTCCAGTGTGAGCCCTTTCATGTATTTGTAAGGAACTGTAATATCTGAAGGCCTTTCCACATTCCTTACATTCATAGGGTTTCTCTCCTGTGTGAGTCATTTCATGTGGTTGCAAGGAACTGTAAGATCTGAAGGCCTTTCCACATTCCTTACACTCATAGGGTTTCTCTTCAGTGTGAGTTCTTTCATGTATTTGAAGATGACTGGGATACCTGAAGGCTTTACTACATTTTTTACATCCATAGGGTTTCTCTCCAGGGTGATTCCTTTCATGTCTTTGAAAACTTTTATAATAGCGGAAGGCTTTTCCACAGAATCTACATTGAAAAGGCTTCTCTACAGAATGGGTTTTCTCACATGTTTGAAGAGAAGCTGAAGAACTAAAGGTTTTCCCACACACTTTACATTTATAAGGGGCATCTGCAGTATGTGCGATCATGTGTCTTTGAGGGCTTTTGAGCCACGTGAAGGCTTTTCCACATTCTTCACATTTATAAGATTCCTCTCCATTGTGATTTCTTTCACGTTGTTCAAAAAACTGAACATAAGTGAAGGCTCTCCCACATAGACTACATTTATATGGCTTCTCTCCATATTTCTGATACTCAGAGGGCTTGTATCCAGTGTGACATCTGATGTCCCTCTTATGGGATGAATGATGCCTGAAGACTTCCCCCCACACACTGTATTCCCATGGTTTTACTCCAGGAAGCAATTTCTTCAGATTGAGACTTGGAATAAGGCTGAAGTTTTCTCCACATTGACTACCCTCTTTTCCTTCCCAAAGTCTCTCTATCATTTGACTTCTGTAAAAAAACAAGAAACATGTTATTAATTTCTTTGTTAATAATTTTATATTTATTAGTAGAATATCTGACCTACATTTTATGATTTACTGCAAAGTATAGGTTTAATGTCGTATCAAAATTGTTGGACAATGAATACACTAAAATCTTTGCAAGACAACTTCAGCCTTGCTTTTACCAAAACAGTGACCTTCATATTTGGCTTCATGAGTGCTGTTTCCACGTAAAATATTTTGCAAACACTAGACATCTATGTCACCTATAAAAAAGTAATTTGGTGAAAAACTTCTGAGAATTAATTTGAAGCAGGGGTAGTTTTTGTTGATTCCTTTTAAATTTTTATAGCATAACAGGTTTTTCACCTGAGATACTTCTATTATGAGTGTTACTCACCCACGTTTTCTCCCCTGGTTTTTGTACTGATCTTCAATGTCATGATCTTCCCATTTTTCCCCTAAAATGCAAACCAAGAAACAGGATTCCAAAGTATTAGATTGTAGAAAAATTATTAGATTCTAGTTCTATAATGAGCTGTGACTATGCCTAATTTATTTACCAATGTCCTCTATTCCTAAATTACATGTTAACACAATGTTGATGGGTAAGAAACACTTGTCCTTCAGAGGAAGAAGTGAAGGGAGCTTGTCATCCTTACCTAGGGAGGCCAGGTTCCTGAAGGTTTCCTGCATCACATCTTTATATAGCTTCTTCTGTAAAGAATCCAGTAAGGCCCACTCCTCCATACTAAAGTTCACAGCCACATCCTCAAATGTCACTGAGTCCTAAAATACCACAAATATGTGTATAGTAAAATTTAGGAGACTGACAGCACTGAACACCTAGACTCCATTTATGGAAAAGTTACATATGGTTCTGTTGTCTCCAATATGTTATGACTTCATCATCAGAAACTTACACCTCTGTCCACAATTACTTCCTCATAAATTTAATACTGTCATGAACATATGGAAATTATTTACACATTTTTACCATGATCACATTATATTTTATGTATTTGGTAGGGTTCAGAGTATGTTGGGAATACAAAGAAATGCTACAGAAATGAAACAAATACTATATTATCATTTTGAGATGATCAATTCCTTGTGAAAAAAATTTTAATCTTTTTTCCTTATTACTCACCACTTACAGCACTCCATGAGGCAGAGGGTTAAATATGCATAAGGTTTCAGTGAATAAATACATACTAAATACTAAAAGCTTTCTCTTCTATTGCCATCACCAAACATGAGTCCAGAGGCCTATGACAATGCCAGTTTTAGTAAGGCCCAGGTAGCCATGTCACCTTAAAGTTCTCCAGGCCATTAAAAGTCATCAGCTGCAGCTAGCTGAATAATATCCATACAGAACAGCATTGCTTTTTTCTTGTGTCATATTTATTACAGACTCAGTTTTCCCTTTCTCTCCCTGTCCAATATGATGGCCTAGAAAGTTAGTCTGTGCCACATATCTATGCGGATACATCCTGAGATATGTATGGTTTGGGCAATTTCATCATTGTGGGAACACATAGAATGTGCTTTCACAAAACTAAATGGCATAGCCTACCAAATACCTAGGCTATATGGTATAGCAGGTTGTTCCTAAACTACAAACCTGTACAGTGTGTTACTGTACTGAATACTATAGGCAACTGTAACACAAGGGTATTATTTGTATATCTAGACAATGCCCTCCCTTCTTCTGTCATTTTCAAGCTCCCCTATGGAGTAAAGGAGCATGACAGCTCAACCACTAAGCATGGGAATCCCTCAGCTGGTGATACCACACACTATCAATAGAGTATGAAAGGGTTTATTACATCCATGATTGAGGTCTTGGGATAGTAAGGTAAGCCTCTCAGTAAAGAATAAAATACTTTTCAAGAAAAGAAAAGGTGCATGGACTTGTTTTATGAGGTTAGGGGTAGGCTCAGGTGAGCGTTCACACACAAGAGCAGGAGCTTGTATGAATTCAATCTCTTGCTACTCCAAAGAAAGAAGCATGAAGGCTTTTTTATCACCTTGTACAGATGGTTCGCAAGGAGAAAGAGGAGGGGTGAGGTTTTAAAGCTGTCAGCAGTTGCCCAGTAGGCATGGCTCAGAGGTTGAGCATCAACCTATGATCCAGGAGATTGAGGTTTGATTCCCAGTCAGAGCATATGCCCAGTTGCAGGCTCGGTCCCCAGTGGGAGGGGTGCAGGAGGCAGCACCAGTGACTCTCTCATTGTAGATGTTTCTATCTCTCTCTCCCACTCCCTTCCTCTCTCTAAAATCAATAAAGATATTTTAAAAGGAAAAAAAAAAAGCTGTCAGCAGTCAATGATCAAAACATAGAGTCAGAGACTTCTAGTAGCTGGTCTGGTATTAAAGTAACTTAGAAGCTGTTCTTTCCGACATTACAATAAAAATAAATAAATAAATAAATAAATAAATAAATAAATAAATAAATAAAACTTGAACTCTTTTTAGATCCATTGGATAATTTAGATCAGGATGACTTGGTGTCCCCAAAATTGGAAAAGAGAAAATAAACACAACATTTTGAAATATACCCCCCAAATATTGTGTTCGTAACATGCCCTGTACTCAAACAATATATATATCTCATCAAAGTTTAATACAATGACCAAAAAAAAAAAAAAAGTCAGAACACAATATACATGAACCCTAGGTATGTTCTTTAAACAGAATACTTAAATCCATATCATGGGACTACACGAAGGAAAAGAAAGACAGAAAAGAAACAGAAGAAATCAGCGAAGTAACAATCACTGAGATTTTCCTAAAAATAATGATAAATGATACACTGTAGATCCAGGAAGCTCAGAGCACACTAAAAAGCAAAAACAACAAAAACACTCCACCAATTATCTTATATTCAATGTAGACAAAAATAATATACTGAAAGAAGTCAGAAAAATGAATTAGTTACAAAAAAACAAAGATTAGAATTAGAGTTCCTATCACAAATCATGCAAGAGTAATGTATAATATGTAGTTTTAAAAGAAAAACACCACTCCTACAACTCTGTGTCCAGCAAAATTAACCCTTCAAAAAATAAAGAAAATAAAACTTTATTAAACAAAATTGAGGGAATTTGTCACGATTACACCTATTTTCAATAAAACATTAAAAAATTAAGCATAAAGAATGTAAATGTTGAAGGTGGTGAATTAGAGAAGAAATTAATGGAGTTAAAATATCTTGTGTTTCTTATCATAACACAACAGATGACACTTTGTTTAAATTAATATAACCAACAGCCCTGGCTGGTGTGGCTCAGTTGGTTAAGCAACCTCCCATGCACTGAAAGGTTGCTGGTTGATTCCCAGTCAGGGCACATGTCCAGGTTATGGGCTCAAACCCCAGTAAGGGGTGTGCAGGAGGCAACCTATCATGTTTCTCTCTCACATCAATGTTTTTCCCTTCTCCCTTCCTCTCTCTCTCTCTCTCTCTCGGATCAATAAACTTTTTTTTTTTTAAATCCTCACCCAAGGATATTTTTGCTTTTCAGAGAGAGTGGAAGGGAGAGAAAGAAACATTGATGTGAGAGAGACACATCGATTGGTTGCCTTCCGAACACAGGGATCGAGCCTGCAACCTAGGTATATGACCTTGACCATAATCGAACCCAGGACCCTTCAGTCTGCAGGCCAGCGCTCTAACCACTGAGCAAAACCAACCAGGGCTCAATAAACTATTCTTTAAAAAAAATTACCAATATCCCATCTATGAACATAGATGTAAAAATCCGCAAAAATATTAGCACACCAAATTCAACAATATATTAAAAGGATCATATACCATGATCCAATAAAATTTACTCCAGAGATGCAAAAATGATCCAATATCTGCAAAACAATAAATATAATACACCACAATAACAAAAACAAAAATATAAATCATATGAGCATCTCAATAGATGCAAAAAATCATTTGGTAAAATATAACATCCATTTAAGATAAAAAAAAACAACTTTCAACAAATTGGAACTAGATAGAACATGTCTCAATATAATAAAAGCTATATATTACAAACCCACAGCTAACATACTCAATCGTGAAAAGCTAAAAGAGATTTTCCCCTAACATCAGGAACAAGACAGAATGCCCACTCTCACCACTTTTTTAAAAAATTATTTTTATTTATAGTTGATATACATTATATTAGTTTCAGGTATACAACATAGTGATTCAACATTTATATATCTTATAAAGTGATCATCACAGTAATTTTAGTAATCATCTGTCACCACACATAGTTATTACAATATTATTGACTCTATTCCCTACGCTGTATATTACATCACCGTGACTTATTTTATAACTAGAAGTTTGTACTTCTTAATCCCCTTCAATCTTTCTGCCCATCCCCAATACTACTCCTCTCTGGCAACCATCAGTTTATTCTCTGTATCTAGTACCTACCTCACATCTGTCAGAATGACTATGATCAAAAAGTCAACAAATAACAAGTGTTGGCAAGAATGTAGAGATGCCCTGGCCAGTTTGGCTCAGTGGTTAGAGTGACAGCAGCGAACCAAAAGGTCACAGGTTTGATTCCTGGTCAAGGGCACATACCTCAGTTTTAGGCTCCATCCCAGTTTGGTCAGGGTGCGTGCGAAAGGCAACCAATCAATGATGTGTTTCACATCGATGTCCCGTCTGTCCGTCCGTCCGTCCCCCCGCCCTCCATCTAAAAGCAATGGAAAAATATCCTCAGGTGAGCATAAGAAAATGGAACCCTTTTGCACTGTTGGTGGGACTGTAAATTGGTGCAGCCACTATAGCAAACAGTATGAGGGTTCCTCAAAAAATTAAAATTAGAACTACCATTTGAACCAGCAATTCAACTTTTGGGTATTTATCCAAAAAATACTAATTCAAAAAGATATTTGCACCCCTACATTAACTGAAGTATTATGTACAATAAAATATGTGATACAGCCTGGCTGACATGGCTCATTGGTCGAGCATCGACCTATGATCCAGGAGGTCACGGTTTAATGCCCGGGTTTTGGGCTCGATTCCCAGCAGGGGCATACAGGAGGCAGCCAATCAATGACTCTCATCACTGATGTTTCTATGTCTCTCTCCCTCTCCCTTCCTCTCTCTGAAATCAATAAAAATATATTTTAAAAAAATATGTGATACATATATACATACACGCACACATAAAATAGAATATTAATCAGCTATAACAATAATAAAATCTTGCCAGTAGCATAAACATGGATGGAGATGGAGTTTTTACGCTAAGTGAAAAAGTCATACCAAAAAAGACAAATACCATATAATTATACTTATATGTGGAATCTAAAAACACAAACAAAACAAAACAGAAACAGACTCACAGAACAGAGAACAAACTGATAGTTGACCCCCAAATAGAGTTTTTGCAGGATAGGTGAAAAAGATAAAGGGAAATAAGAGGTCCAGACTTCCAGTTATATAATAAGTCATCGGGATGTAACTTACAGCATAGGGAAAATAGTCAATAATATTGTAATAAGTTTGTATGGTGTCAGTTAGTTATTATACTTATTTTGGCTATCACATTGTAAAATATATAAATGTAAAAATCACTATGCTGTACACCTGAAACTAATATAATGCTGTATGTCAACTATACTTTAATTAAAAAATAAACATTTTTTTAAAACTGAGAAATACCTGCTCTTTAATGAGTGACCGATCATCTGATGGGCTCACCTCACTCATGGGGTATAATCACCCTAGTACTCCCTCGGCCAAAGACTAACCCAAATGTTAAGGAACCCAGCCTGAGTCACAGCTTCATTCTAAACACACAGGCTCCAACCAAAACAGTGACCCAAAACCACTGTAACGAGAGCTCCATTCCCAAACTCCTGCTCCCAAACAACTTGGAATGACTAAAACTGCCAACCTAGAGTCCTCTGCACGGAACCCAGGCTCTGTGAGGTCAACAATGAAACACAGGGCAGCTCAGCTCAAGGGAGGGGCTCCCCAGCAAGCAGCCACTCGTAGAGCAGGAGCCTGCAGATATCAGCCTGACAGATGAGAAGCACTAGGGGAGAGGGGAGAGGTGAGGCTTAATTTCCAGTAGTCAAACATCAAACACATGGAGCCTGACCACTAAGTCAAGAACAAACACAAGAAAAATAGGCATTAGTACTGGCTTGTTTTTTTTATAAACACTAATATAGGTAATACAGAAGTGATTAAACTATTGTGTTGTGGATGGCTAAACTTAGAGCACTGGAGTAGACCGTGATACGCAGTCAGGAAGTCTTAAGTTGGATATCTATCTTAGAAACTTAATCAACCTTCCAATGCACTACTTATTTAAAATAGAAAATTTTATATATATACATATAATATTCCTATGCGTAATCATTATTTTAAATTAACTTTTACTTTTAAAAATTAATTTAATTTTAACTTTTCTATACAGAACACCACTCTAAGATATAATCCTTTAAACACTAAAAAATATAAAATTGCAGACCATCAAAAATTCCCAAATTCCTTTCTGATAAAAAGGACAAGGGACATTATTAACAGTTTGTCACTGTATTTCACACTTGGAATATTTTCAAGATTGAATAGCATATTATAGTGCATTACAGGGGTTGCAATAAAGCCCTGAAATGAACTAGAAAATTCAGAGATCCATAAGTTTTTAGTTGTTTTACTTACATCAATGAAAATAAAAATTCAACTGCTTTCCCCTCACATCCATTAAAATAGAAATTCTTGGTAATAGTATAGACTTTTAAATGTCAAAGTTCTCTAGAGTCATGAACATACAAAAACTGAGCTATAAATGGAAAAAACACCCATCTCCCATTTTCAGAGTCTCTTCCATAATAAAACCAAAATTATCTTTGGTTCCACAGTTATCTTGCCTTATATGTATGGTATCTTTCAATCAACTTATATATTAAAAGCACAAGTGTTAATGAAAACTAGATTCAAAGAGCTGCAACGTTCAATGGAGAAAGGAATCCAATGAAAGTAACGGGCAATACTGCAATCAAGAAAGATAAGCAGCCTGTGTCCCTACAGTGCAGAAGGAAACCCACACTCAGAAAGTTGAATGTTTCCACTAAGGGTCTAGACACCCCCTGCTGAGATAAAACCCCTGGAATGGGTCAGTCCCTGCAGAAGGGCCACAGGTGACACCTGAACAGCCCCAGGGGTGAACTCTGGGAGCTCCACACACCCTCCTCTCCTGTAAGCATGGAAATGCTCCTCCCCCAGGCTTCCATTCTCTTAGCCTGATTTAGTTTAAGTTCTGATCCAAATGAACTACCCAATTCATAAACCTTTTGTCCATGAAACAAAACACCTGATCTTCACGGACTTTCTCAACATATATAAATTATACTCTGAATGCAAACCTCAACATAAAATCTAGAAATGTCTAGGCCTAAGGATCCACAACCACAACCACAGAAAGGGCATCGGCACCCACCTCCACCCAAGGTCCTGCATTGCATCCCCACCCTCAGGGCCAGGTAGCTTTTCCCCGGAATCTACAGGAACAATTCTGCTCTGCAAGGCTAAACCCTGGAGTTGTATTTTAAAACACCCAGGACAAACCTCAGGAACGAACTACATGTGCTCAGGAAGAGTGAAAGAAAAATTCTAGAAATGTAATGTGATACTGGAATATTTTATTTTTTCTGAATTCTCTTTTTGCATTTGGAACTCTTATATATCGTTTTTGAAGTTCTATTGCTTAAATACATTTTACCCCTATTAAAAACTGAGACTTAAATGAGTCAATAAATGTTTTCAAGGAGACAAACGCAGGGAAGGGGCAGTGCTGACAAGAGAGATCACCCAGGAAAGCTTCCGAAGAGGAACCTCCACCCAAAGGACGTCCCATAGGAAGTGGGTGCCCAGGGAAGGTCCTGGGGAGAGGAACAGGGGCTTCATTTCCTACGTCGTCCAGGTGGGTACTCTCGGCTTTCCTCTCACGCAAAATATCCAGACAAACATAAATCTCTTAAAAAAGAGCAATTTCATCATTATTCCGTAAAAAAAATAAAAAAATAAACAAAATATTGAGTCTGTTTGAAACACATCCTGGAGGACAAGTAGTTGATAATGACGCTGTAACCTAGAGCGGGAAAGTTGGCTTTGGGAGTTCGAGGGCTGATCTGGAAATTTAGGGGTTTCCTGCCAGTTTTAGTGAGGGCCAGTCTGGGGGCACGGGTCCGGGAGCTGAGACCCTGCTTCCCTAACATTTAGAAAACTCATAAAAGACGGTGCACGCTGAGGAGAAAGGAGGGCCTGGGGACCCACAGACCACGCCTGGCCCCTGCACACGCCCCGCAGCCCGAGTCACGATTGTCCCTGACGCCCCACCCGTGCGCACCGCACCACCTGCGAGGACGCGGGGCTGCGGGCGCAGAGCCGCCCACGGAGCCTGCGGCCGAAGTCCCCGCGCAGCCACGGGACGGCGCTCCGGGGCCCGGGTCCAGGCCCAGCCCCCCGCTGACGGGACCGGGGGTTCCAGGGGAGCCCCGAGCGGACTCTGTCCGCAGACTCAGACTTGGCCAAGGGGAGGCCGGTCCTACCACAGCCGGCTGCAGCCGGTTCCAGCCAGTTCTAACCAGTCCCTCCTCCCTGTCTTCGCATCCGGCCCGAACACTCACCATTTCTAGGTTTCCTAGGTTTCCCAGAGTCCCGCCTAAACTTCCACTACGCGCGCATCTAGATCACGGCGCCCGCAGCCTACGACTGAGCCGCCAGGGACCGTTACGTACGGGCGACGCGCGCTCGGGCCAGGCTGCCAGGCGGCGAGACGCCGCCCGCGCGGAGCCTCACCCCACCCACCTGCCCCAGCGCGGCCCTGATTGGACAGTAGCTGATCCCCCGCCTGAGTGACAGCCCTCCTCGGGACCCCAGGCTCGGGCTCCAAGCGGAACTTTTCCCCGGCCTGGGCCTGACTGTACTGTATCTGCCCAGCTCCTCGTGCGCACGTGGGCGCAGCTGTGCACAGGGAGCTCCTGGTTCAGTTTCCAAACGGTGCAAGTGAGCACGGAGCACGAGGGTGACCCAGGCCAGGCTGCACTGGAACGAGAGGGTTCATGCTCTCTACAGGACATTGGCTTGGTGCAAGGCTGTCAGGCCACGAGTGGCACTGAGACTCTTTAGAAACACGACACCTAATGGGATCTCACCATCTGAAATAACGAGTCTGGCTCCATTTCAACCTTAGATACTTTCCAACAATTCCTTCCTTACACCCCGTCATTCTGTCCTTAAGAGAAAGAATCTCAGAGCACTTGACTCTGGTGGGAAGTTGGGGCCCTGTAACCCTTGCCTGGGCACAAGGACTCTTCTCAGTCTAACTACAGGGTGTGAAATGTGTTCATTAAATTCTTAGACGTATATTTTACACTAGAAAGAAATTTAATTTTTGCCTATGTCCCTGGAAAACTCTGAAATGTAAATGACTATAATATCCCTAAGACAATTGATTTCCATTTTCACTGATATAAGAAAAACAGTAAATCATTATGTAACTTGGGATACATCTGGAAACTCTCCCCTCTCCCCAGCTTTATTGAGGTAGAATTGACAAAGTTTCCCAGGAGGTGGCGTAAATTCTTAATTTCTGACTCCAGCAAATGAAGATCCCTACACAAACCAAAAAAACCCTTCTAGTTTGTGCTATTATTGCAAAAAGCCAGGACATTGGAAAAGAGGTTGTCGCGAATGTAAGCGCTGCAGGCACCTTCAGCTTTCTTACCAGCCTTTCCAATGTTCTTTTAATTCCTAATGATGGAACCCTGAGGAACTACAGGGCCCTTCCCAATTCTCCCTCTTAATTGCCTCGAAGACACAACTCTCCAGATTAGGCATGAGCCTCTCTCTGTCCTTATTGACACTGGAGCTACACTCTCTTTGCTCAGCTCCACTACTGTCAAGCAGCCCCTTCCTCGGAGTACTAAAACAATTCAAATAGTTGGGTCTCTGACAAACCTCAGCAGGTTCCTGTCTCTCAACCTATTTTTTTTGTTTAGGCCCTTTGAGAGACACCCACCCTTTTCTCTTTAGTTTTTCTGTCCCTATGAATTTATTAGGCTGAGACTTCTCAGAAGAGTATCATGTTGGAATTTCTTTCCCCCAAAATGGGGAAATAATTCTAGAATTTGACAGCAGCCGTCAAAATAGCCAATTAGGTGGATTAAATTGACTCTTCAGCATCTTTTTTTTATTTATTGTTCAAAATATTACAGATGTCCCCTTTTTTCCCCATTGACCCCCTTCCACCCAGCACCCACTCCCCACCCCAGGCCTCCATCACACTATTGTCTGTGTTCACAGGTTGGGCATATATGCATATAAATTCTTTGGTTAATCTCTCCCCACCTACCTACCCACTCCCACCTTCCCTCTGAGATCCCTCAGTCTGTTCCATGCTCTTATATCACTGAATCTATTTTGTTCATGAGATTATTATGTTCTTTAGATTCCACGTACAAGTAAGATCATGTGATACTTTGGCTTTTTTTCCTTAGCATAATTTTCTCCAGGTCCATCCATACTGTCCCAAAGGGTAAGAGATCCTTCTTTTTTACAGCTGCGTAGTATTCCATAGTGTAAATGTTGCACAGCTTTTTTTCTCCACTCATCTACTGATGGGCACTTGGGCTGCTTCCAGATCTTAGCTATTGTAAATTATGCTGCTAACATCTTTTATTTGCTCCACTTCCGACAGCACCGTAGCTCAATCAGTGATCACCGAGCACTGATCATTTTTGTCTGTATTGGATCACCAGCCATTCTCTTTTTGGGAAGAATCTTCAACTGTTATTGGCAAAATCCACAGTGCACCTCCTATCAAAATTCAAACAGAATCCTCAAAATCCCTTCCCAGAATCAATCAATGCCTCCTAAATAAAGAAGACCTTCAAGGTATAAAGCCCATAATAGATGACATATCTCAGGGTCACACTATCCTTTGCACTAGACCCTGTAACATTCCCATTTTACCTGTGAGAAAACCCCACAGGTGAGGATGGAGGTTTTCCAGGACCTCTGAGCAATAAAGAACACTGTTATCCCTTGACACCCTGTAGTTCCTAATCCTCATATACTACTAGCATCCATCCCAAGTGGAAGGAAATTCTTTACTGTAATTGATTTGCATAGTGCATTCTTTCATATCCAGTTGATGAAACTAGCCAATTTCTTTTTGCCTTCCCTTGGGAAGAAAAACAATTCACCTAAAGAGAAATGGCTCAGGATTTTCCTGAGAGTCGTTTTTATTTCTCACAAATCCTGAAGGGAGATCTGGGTAATATAAAGTTCCCTGGGAATTCTACTTTTTCTGCAGTATGTGGACAACTTTCTTCTTTGTTCTTCCTACCGAGTCTTCTCACAGGAAGACAGCAACTACCTATTAAAACTTTAGGTCTTAAAAGGATATAAAGTCTCCAAAGAAAAATTGTAGTTTTCCCAAACCCAGGTTTGATATTTAGGGCATCTAATATCATAGCCAAAGCTGCACCTAGATCCAGATAGGCTCCAGTGTCCTAAATTCCCCCAAACCAAAAACTAAGTGTCAACTGCAAGGTTTTCTCGGGCTAGTTGGTTATTGCCCAAATTGAATCCCAAATCTCTCTCTTCCAGCAAAACCTCTGTATGCTTTACTGAAGGGCAATCCCGACTTAATTTTGTGGAAGAGCAGGGCGACATAGCCTTTAAAGCCTTTCAGGACAGTTCAATGAACCTGCCTGTCTGTGGACATCCCTACTATCAGGTCCCCCTTTTCCTTTCTGTGTATGAGGAAGAAGGGAAAGTCCCTGGGGTATGCACCCAAAAACATGAGGACCACCATTGCAGTATGGGGATCCCCCTGACTTAGAGCCATCACTGCTCCTGCTCTTGTGGTTAAAGCCACTGAGGAAATCACTGAAGGATCCCCTCCCTTTAAACATCTTTGCACCCCATACAGTAGGCGATCTCCTGAATTCTCATCAGACACAACATTTTACAGTCACCTCACCTCCTAGGAAATTCTTTTAACTGCTTCTTACAGAACTCAGGATAATAACATTATCCCTGCTAACTTTTCTCCCCTCCATTAGCCATGAAGCCCCTCACAAGTGCTTAACACTGCTGATCACCTCCTGAGCCCTTGTAATAATCTGCAGGAAACTCCTCTGGTTAAGCAGATTCCTCATGGTTCACTGATGGTTCTTGTTTAAAAGGTGACAATGGCAAGGTTGTGCTGGATATATAATATCAACATCCTCTGATGTAATTGAAGGGGCATCTTTGCCTTTGGCTACTATATAGCCCACAAGTTGAATTACATGCCCTTGCACAAGCCTGCGTCCTAGCCAAGGGCAAGGCTGCCAACATTTGTACTGATAGTAGAAGTGCTTGAGGAGTAGCTCATGACTTTGGAATGTTGTGGAAGCAACATGGCTTCCTTACTTCCACCAGGAATAAATTTAAAATGGTCCGTATGTTCGGGAATTATTGGATGCTGTACCTTCACCTGCTGCTTTAGTTGTTATTAAGGTCCCAGGGCATTCTAAACTTGACTCTGGAAGCTAAGGGAAACCATCCTGCTGACATTTCCACAAGGAAAGCTGCCCTTAAAGGAACCAACAGCAGTCAAACCTCTGTTACGGTCCAAAAAGATATTTCCCCAACTGATAATTTAGAAAAACTGGCTAGAGAAACCCAACAATTAGCCTTAGAAAGGGAAAAGCAAGATTGGAAAACTAAGAATTGTTGATTTGACACAAAGAGAAAGCTCCGATTCAGGCCATATAACAACCCAGTCCTATTAGAGATGCTCAGGTTTCCACTCCTAACTATTGTATTGCATTAAACCACTGATCCACTGACAAAATGAGAGCATTCATGAATCAGCTTAGGTGGAAAATAGTAATAAGGCCATAAAAATCAGTACTTCACTTGTCCCACTTGTCCAAAATACAACCCAGAGAGGCCTGTTCACACTACTCCCAGACAGTTTATTTTTACTTCTTTTATTTTTACTCCTTTTTTTGTTAATTCTCACCCAAGGATATTTTTTTCTTTGATTTTTAGAGAGAGTGAAGGGATGGAGGGAGGGAAAGAGAGAGAGAGAGAAACATCAATGTGGTCAATTGGTTGCCTCCCTTATGCGCCCTTGACCAGGAACCAAACCCAAGACCCTTCAGTGCAGGGGCTGAAGCTCTAAGCACTGGGCAACACCATCCAGGGCAGCTCCCAGACATTTTAAATTATGTAATGGACCATTGGAGGTTTGGCAAGTGGATTTTATACAGCTTCCCCTGTCTCATGGATATAAATATGTTTTAGTCATGATCTGTATGTGTTCTCACTGGACTGACACTTTCCCTTGTAGACAGGCTACTGTGACTTTGGTGGTGAAAGTCCTTTTGGAAATCATTATGCCTACCTGGAGAATCTCTCTCAAACTCCATAGGGATCAGAAGCCCATTTTACATGTCAGGTGATTTGTTTGGCTGGTCTTACAACACTTTTACTGTACTTACCACTCTCAATCCTCAGATTTAGTCAAATACACTAATAGCATTATTAAGACTCAACTGGCAAAAGTTATAGGAAACCTCCAGATACCCTGGCCAAAAGCAATGTCACTAGTCTTTCTAATCTTAGGTCTACCCCTTAGGGACTCATAAACTCTCAACTTTTAAGATAATTACAGGACGTCCCATGCACTTGGCTCCTGCTTCTTTGAATCTATAGTTGACAAAGGGAGACATACTTCAATATCATAAAGGCCTAATTGCTTCTATGGAAAATAACTTAGCTTTGGTAGAGCAATCTTTTCACAGTGCACTCCAGGGAGACAAAAACCCCAAACACCACATGCTGCAGCCTGGGGATGTTTCCTGGCAAAGACGCCACCAAAAAGATTCCAGCTTCACCTGAACGGCCCCTAACAGGTACTATTGAATAACCCTTGTGCCCCTAAACTCCAGGGAGTAGACTGTTGGATTTACATGTCACAAAGAAGGAAACAAACCCCATCCAGTGACCTGAAATGAAAAATGTCTAAAAAATTAAAGAAGGCGGCATCTGAAGGAGACAGTGTTCTGAAAATGATCAAACGGGGCCTGTACAACACACTCGGGATTTGGGCCTCATCTACTAAATGCATTAGCATTTTCAAAGACACATAAGTTTTGAGTGGTTTTTGTCATATCAATTAAAATAGGAAGTCATTTGCCTTACAGTTCGTACAATCTCTTCTGAACATATTTGATGATAAAAATTTAGGAAGTAATTAAGGTTGGGGAAAAAACATAGTTTGTATATGTTTGCTTGTCCTGTAATGTGATAATCTATTTTCATTCATGTTTTGGCAGCAAAAATTGGTAACAAGCCAAGTGTCTATTTAGAAAGAATGGGTTACCTAAACTCATCATTATATGTACTTTCTAAAAACAAGGAGTATTGATATGAAAAGATCTGGAGGATTTATCAATAGAACAAATAAGCAAAGCGCATTGCAATATATATACCATGTTACATTTCCTTTAACCCCCAGAGAAAGGTAGATGCCCGACTCCACCCAAGGTTTGGTTGAGTAGTGGTGACTTACACACACCTACCAGGATGAAAGGGTTTCTGATTCTGTAACTAAGAAGTCTGGGGAGAGCAGGGCAGTCCTCACAAGCAGGTGCAAATGGCCTTGAGAAAGAGCAAGGAAAGGAGCCTGGCCTGAGTTTTTTATTGAGGTTATGGGTGGGCTAGGGTGAGGGGCTTTTAGGGACTGGATCTCTTGACAGAGCCACAGGAGTGAGCAGCCAGGCTTTTTATCACTTTGTACAGATGTGGGGCAGACCAGGAAGAATACGTAAGGCTTTAAAGTTGTCAGCTATTGCCCGGCCAGGCATGGCTCAGCGGTTGAGCATCAACCTAGGATCCAGGCGATCCGGGTTTGATTCCCGGTCAGGGCACATGCCCGGCTTGTGGGCTCCATCCCCAGTCTGGGGCGTGCAGGAGGCAGCCGATCAGTGACTCTCTCATCACTGATGTTTCTGTCTCTCTCTCCTCCTCTCCTTTCCTCTCTTGGAAATCAATAAAGATATATTAAAATAAAAAATAAAAAAATAAAGTTGTCAGCTATCAGATAACAGAAAATATATATATTGGTCACTGTGCTCAGTTCCTGGCACAGAGCTCCTAAAACCCTTGTAAATTCTGAAGTGATAAGAGCACGAGGAGCACCTTTTGTTCCAGTGAGACAACTGTGGTTGGGCTCCTGGGTGGCTCCTGGATGAGGGTTGTCAAAAGAAAGACTAGTCCATAATTAGGAGCTTGGAATTTTCATTCCCACCCCTCTGCCTGTATCTTCAAGAAGAGAGGGGTTGAAAATGAAATTAATAATTGATCATGCCTACGTGGGGACGTCTTCATAAAATCCCAATGAGTATGAGGTTCGGAGAGCTTTTGAGTTGGTGAGCACAGTCACGTCCTGGGAGGTTAATGCACCCCAACTGCGCCTGCAGACCTCATTTAGTGCATCTCTTCATCTGTCGGTGTGTGTTCTTTATTGTATTCTCTAATAAACTGGTAAATATAACTGTTTTCCTGAGTTCTCTGAGCCACTCTAGCAAATTAATGGCTCATTTGCTATGAGCCACTTAACAAACTGTTTTCCAAGAGTTCCCTTTAGGGGAACCTCCAACTTGTACACAAGTTGGGCAGAAGTTGAGAGAAACCTGAGGGCCTACTACCTGAGATTGGCATCTGAAGGGGGGCAGTGTTGTGGGACTGAGCCCTTAACCAGTGGGATCTGACATTATTTCCAGGCAGACAGTGTTGTGATTGAGTTAAGCGGTAGGACACCCAATGAATATCACAGAGAGTTGCTTGTTGTGAGTATAAACCCTCACACATTTGGTAATTGGAAGTGTCAGAACTGAAGTATTGTGGATAAAAAGTAAAGGAAACACATAGGAAGGAAGAACTGGTTTTTTCCCCCACTCAGGAAGGTACTGGGCTTTCCCAACACACGAGCTTCAAAACCAGGCAGTGCCCCTTTCATCTTTTTCCTTGTATAAGCTTTTCTACTACACTGTAGATTTCTAATTGGTGCAATTGTAAACCTTACATTCAATATGGGTTTCTTTTGTTCCCTCCTTCCTGACCTTCCTAATTGGTTGTATTATTATTATTATTATTATTATTATTATTATTATTATTATTTATCACTGAATGTACTTCTGGTGTCTTCTCTACCCCGATTTTTTTTTTCTCAGAGGACCTCAAATCAGTGCCATCAGATTAAATCTCCTCATGAAAACTAGTTGCTTTATAAAATCAAGGACCTCAAACTTCAGTTGGTTTGAACTAGTCCCTAGGCTTTGCCACAGTGAGGCCATGAGTGTTGTCCCCTTACACCAAGGGTCACGATCTATGTTGCAGTAGCAGCAGGAGCAGCAGCAGAGGTACTTAAGGGACCTGGAGAGCCCTCTGGTATTAGGGGGTGGGCCCAGTGCGCCACCTACTGGCTGCCTTTCCATTCTTCTCTTTCTCATTCTAAACTGCTCTTTAACTGACCATGGTATTGCACCGGGTGTAGTCCCTTTCTCCCATCCCCATCCCTGGGATACGTAGGAACCATCTCAGCCTCTGTCACAGTCTCACTCTAACAGGCAGATAAATCACAACAAAAATATCAACCCAGGACCACTTTAAAGAGAGCCACAAACCCACACCCCTGCTCCAAAACGCCTAGAAATTCTGGAAACTGCACACTCTGGTTGGCTGCACACAGAACTGAGGCTTGGTAGTCTCAGCAACGCCACACGGGGCAGCACAGCTCACAGCACCAGCTCCCCAGCACGCAGCAGCCACAGTGCAGGCCACCACCAGGCAGCAGAGCAGGTGAGCAAGTGAGAGCAACAGAAGACAGCCCACGAGGGTGCCCATGTCTGGACATGGTGCTCTTGGAGCCAACTGTCATGGTTACACACAGAGTGGTTCCCACATTGACACTAATGCTGGTTTGTGTCCTCCCCCCCCACACACACACAGAGGGCAGGAAAAGGCCTATGACTTACAAAATTAAGGTCTCTGGGAAGAGCAGGGCAGTCTCTCAATCAGCTCTGAGATGGCTTCAGGAAGAAAGAAAGAGAAAGAAAAAAGAAAGAAAGCAGGGAAGGAGGGAGGGAGGGAGGGAGGGAGGGAGGAGAGAGAGAGAGAGAGAGAGAGAGAGAGAGAGAGAGAGAGAGAGAGAGAGAGAGAGAGAGAGAGAGAGAGAGAGAAAGAAAGAAAGAAAGAAAGAAAGAAAGAAAGAAAGAAAGAAAGAAAGAAAGAAAGAAAGAAAGAAAGAAAGAGAAAGAAGAAAGAAAGGAGGGAGGGAGGGAGGGAGGGAGGGAGGGAGGGAGGGAGGGAGGAGGGAGGAAGGAGGGCCCTTGCTTTTATTGTAGTGAAGAGGTTTAAAAAAATATTCGATGAAGCTAGTCCAAGCTAGTGTGGCAGGTTTAATGAGATTGGACTCAACTCTGAGTACAGCATGGGCAAGTGGGAATTCAAGGTCAGAGAGCAGGTAAGGATCAGTGGGTGGAAAATTACTAAAAGAAGAATCAGGAGTTAGGGGATTCTGGTTAAACAGGATTCTTACTGCAGACAGGCCAGGGTGAGAGGACATCATCTGATGGTGGCAGAGGAGGAACCTGGTCAGATAGGAGGGTGGGGGATTCTGGTTCATCCAACTTAGCAGGGTTCCTGCTAAAACTGGATTTTATAAGAAAGTGCAAAGATAGGCCTGGGAGAAAGTTCAGGAGCCTGACTAAAGTTGTTCAAGCAAAGGATCCTTGCAGAGATGAGGCCAGAGCAAGAGTTCTGCACACAGACAGGGGCTTGTGGGGTCGGAATCTGAAGCCAGTGCCAGAGGAGGGAGCCCGAACTTTTTCCTCGGCCTGTCCAGGTGTAGACACAGGGGAAGTAGAAGCGGGAGGCCTAAGCTATCAGCAAATACCAAACAAGGCAGAGACTGACTTCTCATTACAAAAACACAGATGGATTAAGAAGAAAAAAAAAGCATTTGCAATGGCTTGTTTTTATATAAAGAAACTCTAAGTGGATGCTCAATAAATGATCAAAGCTGTATTTGGGGGTGGGTGAAGTAACAATGCTAGAGGGACCAGGATATGTGAGCAGAGTCTTCTTAAGTTAAACTTTTCTATCTTACAGGTTTATTTAAAATAAAGAGAGAAATTTACATACACCATGTTTTACTATCTATTAGTCTTTCTTTAATTTTAACTTTTTTACATGGGAAATTATTCTAAGATCTAATTCCTTTAAACTCACATAGTTACAAAAGTGTAAACCATACAAATAAAAGTTTTTTAATTTCTTGCCAACTAAAGGACAAGTTGCATCCTAGCTTGTCCTTTCCCTTAATCTCCCATGGAGGTATTTTTAGGAATAAGTAACATATTATAATGCAGTTTGGGATTGGGTTTAGCTGCTTAAACTTAGTAAAATTTTTAAAGATTTACAAAAGCTTTGATTAGTTTTTCTCATGTCACTTAAAATAGAAACTCAATTACTTTAACTTTTTAAATTTCAATCTTCTATAGAGACACACACATATAAACACTGATGTAAAAATAAAAAATGGACCTGAGAGCTTAAATACTCATCTCACATCTTGAGGTTCTCTAGACTAAAAGGAACAAAAATCCTATTCAGTTGCACAATTTTTTGCCTTACTAGTATTATTATATCTCTCAATCAACCTACATTTTTGAGCCCAAGAAGCCAAAAATGTTATTTCTCACACAGGGAATAAAATTACAAAGTTCTTAGAGAAACTAAAGCCAAAGGGCTGCACTATTCAATGGATAAAGGATCCATAGGAAAGAAACACATGCACTGGAATCAGCTCAGATGAGCAGCCTGATTCCCCCAGGACAGAAGGAAAGCCACTTTCAGAAGGTTCCTCGTTCTAGACTCTCCAGGTTGACACAGAACCCCTGGAGTGGAACAGCCCTTGGGAAGGAGGGGAGGGACACCTGAGCAGCCCCAGGAATGAAGTCTGGGTGCCCCAACACCTCCTCCCCCCATCACCGTGAATAATGGAAATGCTCCCTCTCAGGCCTCAGCTCACAGTGAGGAAACACTCAGCTGGATTCAGTGTCAGGTTGTGACCCAAATAAACTCCCAAATTCATGGACCCTGACCCAGGATGGACCCTGACCCAGGACAGGCTCCTGACTTTCACAGGCTTTCTAAATCTGCACAAATTAACACTGAATGTACCTGCACTGTGGATGCAAAACTCCAACCTATGTCTAGAAACAGGCCCAGGGGAACCACAACTAAAACCTCAGAAGGGGCTTCACTCTCTCTCCCATGTGCACATGCACCCCAGCTCTCCAGGGCTGTAGCTTCTCAGTGTAAAGGCTTCTTCCAGCCTGGCCAGCATGGCTCAGCAGTTGAGCATGGACCTGTGATCCAGAAGATCTCAGGACAATTCCCAGTCAGGGCACATGCCCAGGTTGCAGGCTCTCTCCCCCGCAGAGGGCATGCAGGAGGCAGCCTATCAATGACTCTGATCATTGATGTTTCAATTTCTCTCTCCCTCTCCCTTCCTCTCTCTGGAATCAATAAAGATATATTTTATAATAATTTTTTTAAAAAAATAATAGAAAAGGATCCTCCCATTGTGAGTGTGAGCAGGTAGGACACCTACAGGGGAAGGCTCCCCAGGAAGATCCAACTGAGCCTTCAAGTATTTCCCTTTGCAGGCTCAAGGGAACCTTGGCTGGGCCTCAGACCACAGGCCTCTGCTCCCAGGAACATTGCTTTGGACCAAGTGGATATTTTAAATGACACAAATACAGTGTTTGAAGAATCCAGCAAAATCACACAATCCCAATGTTTATGTTTAAAAGAGAGGAGAAAACTGTAAGGCATTTATTTGGTTCAACAAGAAAAACCACAGTATTTATTACTTTCAGAAAATAATGATATTAACTGATTATTATTTGCATGACAAGAAATTATTTTATAAACAATTAATCATACCTGAACACTACTGGTATTCAAATGTAAGCCCTGAAGTTCCATTTAAAAACACCCTACCCCCCACACAAAAGAGAAAAGAACAGACCTCAGAATATTACTAAACACGCTCAGGGCAGAAGAAAGGAAACAAGAATTTTTAACAGTCAATGTAACCCTAGGGTATTTTCTTTTTTTCTAAGATATTCACCTATTTCTTGCCTGTTTGGAAACATTTTATACTGTCTTTCAAGCTTTACAATTTACAAAAATTTTAAATATTTGAAAAACTGAAGCTCAAATAGGTGAGTAAACCTTTTCAAATTGACAAACCCAGAGAGGGGCAGTGCTGACAGGACAGATCACCAGGAAATCCACTGTGAGGTGTCATTCCTTCTCTCCAGGTTTAAGATCAGGCCAAATTCAGTTGTTCAAAGGAGAAGCACTGGGGACAGCCACTTCTTCCTATACAATTTCTTATAACAGTTTTCAGTCCTTGAAGGTCTTGTTTAATTTACACTGGGCTGTATTAATTAATATTGCTAAGGAGTAAAACCTATAAAATCCCACTTTGTGAAGCCAATTAGGAAGTGGTGAAGAATTAATTTAATTTAAATTTATGAATTATCGGTTATGAGCTCTCCTGCTCACTGTGGGATATGTTAGGACAATGGGTGCTATGACTGTAAAAACAGGCAAAGATTTCTGATGCTTAAGGAAGGCCAAGTACACAGATTTGACATCT
Organism: Miniopterus natalensis; assembly: GCF_054644295.1. Lineage (NCBI taxonomy): Eukaryota > Metazoa > Chordata > Mammalia > Chiroptera > Miniopteridae > Miniopterus > Miniopterus natalensis. The sequence continues at coordinate 68,225,870 of NC_142084.1, read as the reverse complement.
TACTGGTGTGTTTGGAACTATTTTATACTGTCTTTCGGACTCTAGTGGTTAAACATATTTTACCCCTTTGAAAAACAGAGACTTTAAGTAAGTGAAAAAATCAAGTTGACCTGAGATATGGGCTGTGTCAGAAAAGTTTCCAAAAAGGAACCTCCACCCATAGGATGTCTGAGTCCAGGAAATATCCTGGGGGAGAGGAACGTGGATTTCATACAAAGTATTCCAGGTGGTTGTACTCAGCTTTCCTCTCATGTAAAATATCCACAGCAAATATAAATCTCCGCAAAAGTCATCCACGACTGTGAAAAAAAATTTAAAAATTAAAATATTGGGTCTGTTTGAAATGCACCTTGGGAGACTAATTGTTGATAACGATGCTGTGAACCAGAGAGGGGAAGCCGGCTTGGGAATTTGAGGAGGATCTCGATATTTAGAGATTTATTGACAGTTTCAGGAAGAGCGACGCTGGGGGACAGGGTCGTTGGTTGGAGACCCTGCCCCTCAAATATTTTGAAAATTCAGAAGATAGCAGGTGCTTCAGAGGAGACGGAAGGGATGGGACCCCAGAGGCCGCAGCTCCTCACGCGCGGGAATCCCAGAGACAGAACCGCCGCTGGCCCTGAGAACCCTCCCGTGGTCCCCGCGCGCTCGGGGCGCAGCGACCAGGCGGGACGCCCGGGGCCGGTCCAGCCCCTGCGGTCCGCAGACTCGGGAGCTGACCGGGGGCGGGGGCCGCAGCAGCCCGTGGAACCCGCCCTCCGCCTGCTCCCCCGTCGCCCCGCACGCTCACCATCCCTGAGTCCTTCCTCCGACTCCCACGACCAGCGCAGATCACAGCGCGACGGACGCCGCCCAGAGCCCCCAGGGGCTATTCGGGGCGGGAGACAGGCACCCGCAGACCTGGCGGGACGAGCAAGGGGCCTGCGCGCCCCCTGCGGGCGTGGCCGCACCCGCCTCCCCGCGGGGCCCCTGATTGGACAGCTCGCGAGGGGGTGGGGGGCCGCTCCTTCTCAGCCGAGCCCGCGGGGACTGGGGCGCGGGGCCGCCTGGTTGTTCCCCCAGCTCTTTGGGACCCCCCGAGGCGCCGGTGGTGCACAGGGAGGTCAGTGTCCAGGGGCCCAAGGAGGGTGGCCCGGGGCAGGGCTGGTGGAGAGCGAGGGAAGGAGCGAGGACGGGGAGAGTGCAGGTCCCATGGAGTCACTTCAACCGAGCTGCTCACTGATTCGCATTATGAAGGCTGAGGCCTGAGGAAATGATCTTTTTTCCTTGTCTTAACTTGCCTGGGAGCTTAAACTTTTGAACTTTCCAGTCCTGTGTCAATACCCGGACCTTTGTTTACTGTCTGATAACCTCCTGACTATCCCCTAAAGGTCCCGGCCGTCACCAGGCCTCCAGCGCCCGTCCTCCAGCCCACCTGGCCTCCCTCCTCCAGGCCTCCTGACGCCCGACTGATAACCCGCCTGGACCGACCCTAGGGCTAAGAAGGCAGCACAGATTCCCCCACCATGCCACTTGGCTCTAAGACCTCTTTAACTTCTGTGTCTTCTTTGGAACACTTCTGGGGTTTTGCCTAGCTGTGTTTCCAGTTTGCAAACTATAAGACCCTTGAACAAATATTATTTCTTTCTAGCCAAAGGCTCCTCATTCATTTACACTTGGCTGACAGAACAAGAGGGTCTTATGTCCTCTAGGGATCAAGGCCTTGGCGTAGAGCTGCAGAGTCACTCAAGGAACCATGAGGCTTGTTTAGAAACACAGACGCTTAAATGTGACCTCATCTGTAATAAAGTGGCTCCATTTTAGTCTTTCACCCTTGAGAGCACTGAGCCTTCTACCCATCCCCTCTCATTTGGTCATTTTAGTAAGAATTCCAGAGCACTGGGCTCTGGTGGGAAGTTGGAACCCAGAAGCCCTAGCCTGGGTGCAAGGACTCTTCTCAGTCTAACAGGTCAGGGTGTGAGATGTGTTCATTAAATTCTCAGTTGTACACTTTACACTAGAAGGAAATTAGATGTAGATTATTTTTCGCCTGTGTCCATAGAGAACTTTGAAATGTAAATTGCTACAATATTCCTAAGATATTTGAATCCCTATTTTTAATAATGTAAGAAAAACAATAAATTATTATGCAAATTTTAGATGTATCTGGGAACTCTTAGCACCCAGCTTTACTGAGGTATAATTGACTAATAAAATTGTATTTAAAGATTGCAACATGATGCTGATACTGCATTGTATAATTAAAATTTGCTGAGAGTGTATCTTAAGCATTCTCGCCACACACAATAACAAAGTCGATGGATCTGTTAATTAACCTGGAAACTTATATGTCTCAGAGCCTAGATGGCAAAACTCTTCTGCATTGTGTGTTGAAATTTAGATGCCTACCTTACTCAATACTTTTGAAATATTACTACTCCTCACTGCCTTTCTTATGTTAATCACCCTACTAAATAGGCTCACTTTATTAGCTGATGATTCTGCAATGTACCCTAAGAATTCTTCCTTTGCAAAATACATTGCAACTATAAAACTAGTTACTGAGCTTCTTCTCTTTTCTTTTCTTTCTTTCTTTTCTTTTCTTGCATATATTTTGAACAGTCCCTTTTTACCTTGTGAATGAGTAAAAGGTAATATGGGAGGTCAAACACCCACTATAATAGTTTTTTTCTTTATTCTTAGTGGAAAAGGTTGCTGGAGCCTTATTTTCCACCCTACTCTCAGACTTCACAATTCCATCCAACATAATTTTGAGCCATGCAGACAGATCTCCCTTTTATAAACTCACCTTGTCTTTTTTATTTTATTATTTCACTTATTCCCCCCCTCCTCCTCTTTGGCAACCATCAGCTTGTTCTTTATATCTATATCTGTTTTTCTTTTGTTTGTTTGTTTGGATTCCAACATAAGTGAAATCATATGGTATTTGTCTTTCTCTGTTTGACTTATTTCACTTAGCATAAAACACTCTACTAGGTTCATCCATGCTGTCGCAAATAGCAAGATTTTGTTCTTTTTGATGGTGAAGTAATATTCCATTGTATATGTGTACCACTTCTTCTTTATCCATTTATTTATTGATGGACACCTAAGTTGCTTCCATATCTTGGCTATTATAAATACTGCTGCAATGAACATAGGGGTACATATATATTTTAATATTAGAGTTTTAGTTTTCTTCAGATAAATACCCAAAAGTGGAAGTGCTGGGTGATATGGCAACTCTGTCTTTAACTTTTTGAAGAATTCCCATAGTTTTACATAGTGGCTGCACCAAATTACAATCCCACTAACAGTGTATAAGAGTTCCCTTGTCTCCACATTCTCACCAGCACTTATTTTTTGTTGATTTTTTTATGATAGTTATTCTGACTGGTGTGGTTTTGATTTGCATTTCCCTAGTGGATAGTGATGTTGAGCATCTTTTCATATGTCTGTTTGCCATTTGTATGTCCTCTTTGGAGAAAGGTCTATTCAGGTTCCCTGCCCATTTTTAAATTGGATTTTTGTTGTTGTTGTTGTTATTGTCATTAAGTTGTATAAATAACTTACATATTATATCTGATAATACATATTATCAGATGTACTGTTTGCAAATATCTTCTCCCATTCAGTAGGTTGTCTTTTCATTTTGTTGATTGCTTCTCTTGCTACACAAAACCTTTTTAATTTGTCTTTTCATTTTGTTGATTGCTTCTCTTGCTACACAAAACCTTTTTAATTTGTCGTAGCCCCATTTGTTTATTTTTGCTTTTGTTGCACTTGCCCAAGGAGAAACATCCAAAGAAATATTGCTGAGACTAATATCAAAGAGTTTACTGTTTATATTTTTTTCTAGAATTTTTATGGTTTTAGGTTTTACATTTAAGTCTTTAATCCACTTTAAGATTATTTCTGTATATGGTGTAAGAAAATGGTTTGATTTTTTTTTTTCCCTGTATTTGTCCCAACACCACTTATTGAAGAGACTATTTTGCCTCCTTTGTGATAGATTAATTGATCGTATCAGTGAGGATTTATTTCTGGGATCTCTGTTCTGCTTCATTTATCTATATATCTGTTTTCATGCCAGCACCATACTGTTTTGATTACTGTATCTTTGTAGTATAGTTTGAAATCAGGAAGCATGATCCCTCCCACTTTGTTCTTTCTCTAGGTTTCTTTGGCTACTCAGGGTCTTTTCTAGGTCCATTTAAATTTTAGGTTTAGTTGTTTTACTTCTGAGAAGAATGACATTAATAATTTAATAGGGATTATATTGAATCTGTATATTGCTTTATGTAATAAAAACATTTTAACTTCTTGGTTAAAATGGGATGATGCTCAGCCAACTCAGCCACACCAGCCAGGGCTCCTTTGCTCCTTCACAAAACTCAGAGCAGTTGCTATTCTGGCCATTCCTGCTATAGAAAGACATTTACATTTTTCTCATATCTCCTTTTACACTACTTTAAGATATTACTCAAAATGATACAACCTGTCTGCAGCTCACCTGAATCATTATCCCTTGGATGATTACTTTCTAAATACCAATAACTCTTTTTGGGGTTTTCACCAAGATCACACTGGACATGCATAGCTATCACCCTACTCCGAGAATAAGCCCAGGATGGGTTAGAATAGTGCAGGTGAATGTGACTTTCTCTAATTGGAAGAAACCGCATGGTTTAATGGGTATATATTGCATCCGTCTGAATAGCATCACACAAAAGAGAAACACCAATTACATTAAAATTTTTAAAAACTAATCATATATTAAAATCCTCTCAAATGATGTTAAACATAGAAAGACACCACAAATATCTGTGGCTCAAATCAGGGGTGACCTCAAGTCCAGGTAACCACATTGAAACTCATCATCACACATATATAGGAAAAAGTTAACAACTGTAAAAATGAACCATGCGTATATATCTATCTTTACGGGGAAACTTTACTGTTAATCACAGGGAAGGAGGGCTTCAGGTATTTCTGCCCTCTATTTGCTTCCACACCCAAGCAATTCCTGAAACAGTGTTTAACATGGATTAGACTGTGATGAGAAAAAGCTATTTTAAGTCGTTGCCCAGGCATATTACAGTGTGACAACCCTGCTCACACCCAGTCTCCACACTTAGATGAAGACCTGTGGTTAGGTTCCTACCCCAAGTTTTCGCTTTGCTTTTTGGGGGCACTGATTTTAAAAACGCCTCCCCAACCATCTCATAAGTGCTAGGTGCTTGCTGCCCTGCTCGCTGAGCACTCAGGTGTCGGGACTGCTCCCCACCCCACCCCGGTTCATTGCGCCTCCCACACGCACCTTTGTTCCTGGTGTCTGTAAATAATAATCTTGTAACTATACTTCTTTTATGTGAGTGTACTGACACTGAGCCTTTAATCAAAAGGACCCTGGAGTTTTTACTTCCACAGAGTGGGAGATGGGCCGCCAGGGGAGCCACCCGCTGCCCCCGGGGGGCTGCCTGTGGCTTTTCATTCAGCGGGTCAGAAACTGGCTGCTCTGAATTTAGCAGGAGCTCGGGCTTCTCAGGTCAGGGGGAGACAGGCTCCACCAAAATAACACAGGCAGTCACTGAACAAACAAGCATAGTGCAGCAGAAATCCCAGAAGGAAGGGGTCCAGTACCCAGAGGTACTACAATATGTTACCTAAAATGTCTAGTTTTTGACAAAAGATAAAACATCGAAAGAAAGGAGAAAGTAATGTGGGGGGGGGGGAGAAGCAATTGAAAAATGATTCCACTCTTAAAAGGAAACTGCATTAAAATTAACAGGTGACATCTCAGCAACAAAAATTAAAAGGAGGTTGGGAGGCAGAGGGATAACACATTCGGAGTATATGTAGGGGGGACAGTGTCCACTAACAATCGGATAGTCACTAAAACTATCTTGTAAAAAATGAAGGCGAAATCAAGACCTTCAGAGAGCAACAAAAACCCAGAGACTATAGTGATAGCCCTGCCTCCCGAGAGGTACTGAAGAAGTTCTCCCGTCTGAAAGCAAGGGACCCCAAAAGGAAATTCACACCCACACAGAGAAACAAAAGCACCTGTATCAGTGATTATGCAATTATGAAAGAAAGAATCAATACACATTTTCTCCTTTCTTCTCTTAACTGATGTTAAAGGAATTGTATAAAATGGTATGTATGTGATGTGCTATTGGAACTAGAATATATAGAAATGTAATATGTGTGGACTATATTTGCCATTAAAAGCACAAAGGACATCGCAGAAGCAAAGCTGTTTAGAGCTAACAAAATGACAACAGATGGTAAATAAGTGTAAGAAAAGATATAACCTGCATAGACAGGAGTGCCGTTTCCATATATCACTAGAACTAAGCTGATATAAATCTGAGGCTCATTTTAATAAATTAAGAAGTGCATGTTGAACAGAGCCACCTCTAAAAAAAAAAGTTTAAATGTATGTGAAAAAGCTATTTAAAAATTAAAATGCTACATTCAAAAATCTTCATTTTAGTGCAAAAAAAAAAAAACCTATAAAAAAACTACTAGAGCCCTGGCCAGTTTGGCTCAGTGGTTAGAGTGTTTGCCCATGGACTGAAGGGTCCCAGGTTTGATTCCGGCCAAGGGCATGTACCTCAGTTGCAGGCTCCAGCCCCAGCCCCGGTCAGGGCACAGGCGGGAGGCAACCAATCGATGTGTCTCTCTCACGTTGGTGATTCTCTCTCTCTCCCTTCCACTCTCTCTGAAAAGCAATGGAAAAAATATCCTAGGGTGAGGATTAAAAAAAAAAAAAAGTACTAAAAACAACATGAGAACTGTAGAAAACAAAAAGGGAAATGGCAGGAAGGAGGTAAAAAACCTGTACTCAGAAAATTGTAAGTCATTAGAAAGAAACAAATAAATGGGGCATATACCATGCTCATGGACAGAAAGAATTAACATCACCAGAATATCCATACTACCCAAAGTAATCTATAGATTTAATGCAATCCCTATAAAAATACCAATGGCTTTTTTCACAGAACAAGAACAAATAATCATAAAGCACACTATTCCCAATCCCTCCCCCCACTATTCCTTGTCACATTGCTGTCATTTATTTTCATTGCCCATGAGCTTATAATTAATTACCAAATACATTATTGCTAATATTATTTTAAAGAAAGCATCATGTGTTACATGATAAGAAATACAAAAAGTTTACCTTTATTTTCTAATCCTTCATCTTTTTTACATTGTTTTTGATGAATTTTTGAATGTTTCATTCAAAGTAGGTGTACTAGTGATGCATTCCCTCAATTTGTGTCTCAGAAATTTCTTATTTTTGTTTTATTTATTTTTATATTTTTAAAATATATCTTTATTGATTTCAGAGAGAGGAAGGGAGACGGAGAGAGAGAGAGAAACATCAATGATAAGTGTCATTGATCGGCTGCCTCCTGCATGCCTCCCACTGGGGATGGAGCCCGAAACCTGGGCATGTGCCCTGCCTGGGAATTGAACCACGATCTCCTGGATCCTAGGTTGATGCTCAACCACTGAGTCATGCCAGCTGGGCTGTTTTATTTTTTAAGGATAATTTTGTTGATACAAAATTCTAGGAAAGTGGTTTTAAAATTTCAAGACATTTAGTATTTCACTCCACTCTATTCTTGCTTGCATAGTTCCTGAACGGAAGTCTGATTTAATTTAAAATCTTCGTTTCTCTCTACTTAACATCTGTTTTCCCCTCTGGCTTCTCTCAATATATCCACCAAAAATACTTTCACATATGTAACATACACATTCAGTGTTTGCAAAATTGATCATTTGGAAACAGTTTTAATAAACCCTATAAATATCACAGTTTGATAATAGCAAGGGTGAAGCTTTCTTGGAGAGTATTCAGTGTATTTAATTTTAGACAATTTAGACTACACAGAAAACTTAAACTTTTCTATAAAATAAAAGTATAATGAATATCAAGTCATTAATAAAGAAATAATTAATATTGTGCTTCTCATTTTTTTCAGAAGTCATATGGTAGAGAGACTCTATGAAAGTAAAGAGGATAATCAATGTGGAGAAAACTTCAACCTTATTTCAATTTTCAGTGTGAAGAAGAAAACTACTGGAATAAAACCTTGTGACTGCAGTTAATGTGGAAAGTCTTTGTGTGTCATTCATCCATTGATAGACTCACCAAATGTCACACTGGACACAAGCCCTCTGAGTATCAGAGATATGGAGAGAAGCCATATCAATGTAAGGTATATGGGAAAGCCTTTAGTTATTTCCTGTGTTTTGAAAACATGAAAGAAATCCCAATAAATGTAAGGAGTGTAGGAAAGCCTTGTTCAAGTTCACTTCTGTTACATGAAAGACCCCACACTGGAGAGAAACCCTATGAATGTGGAAAAGCCTTCCCCCTCCCCATTCTCCCCTTCCCCTTCCCCTTCCCCCTCCTCCTCCTCCTCCTTCTTCTTCCCCCTCCTCCTCCTCCCCCCTTCTTCTTTTGAAGGGGAAGGAGATGTATAAGAGTACCTTCCCATTTTTCATATTAATAAATAGTTGGGATAACTTTTTATGTATGGCAAGTTTATGAAATAATATAGTTTCATGTGAATTATCTTCACGTTTGGGCCTTTCCTTCTTTTTACTTCTCACTGGCATTTGGTGAATAGACTTTGAATGAAGAAGAGTGACCTGTGGTAGGGCAACACATTGTGGTCCTTATTAGAATCATAATAACCCTCCCTTTGACTACATGTGCAATCCTGAGAGTCACCAGCAGGGGGCACTGAGAACACCATGATTAAAGGTTTTGCTATTAGGAATGAATAAAGAGACATAGTAGCGTAGAACAGACTGATGAATCTCAGAGAGAAGGGGGGAGGGGGCGAGAAGAGATTAACCAAAGAACTTATAAATTGTAGGTGGTGGAAACAGCACCAGATGTTAGACCAGCGGGGTCAGCAAACCTGGGTTCAGCAACCTCGGTACTTGGGTTCTGGCTAGGAAAGAATTCAGAGCAAAGACCCAAACTGCCAGAGAGCATTTATTTGGTAAATCACAGAGGTAGAAAATGTAATTCCTATTAGAAATGGGTTTAGGAAACAAGTTATAGAGGTAAAGGAAGGGCCCTTGGAGCCTGGGAGTGAGGACTCGCCTGGGGGGATGGGGAGGGGGATGGGAAAGGGAAAGCTCGGGGTGCGCTCCCAGGAGGGAGAGTGCACAGGGTCCACAGTCCTAATGGTTTTAAGGGTGGGGATTTTAGGGGAGGACCTAGGGGAAGATCTCAACAGAATGTTCAGCTTTCCAGGTGTGTCCTTTCAAGGTTGTGGCCTCCACTGATTGATACACCAGGGCAGAGGGTCATTATTCAATGTAGCTGGTGGTGAGGTCAGCTGTAGCTGGTTTTGTTGCTTTTCTGGGCCTGGAGCTGAAATACAACTGAGGCCTTAATGTTATCTCTAGGGAGGAAAGGTCAGGGAGTCGGAACCACAGGACCAGTGATATGCTGGGGGAAGAAAGGCCACCCTGGGGGTGAGGTCCCACCCTACAATTGTCTGTCGCTAGGCACCTGGGGCTTTCTATCCTGATAACCTTCCGCTAGCCCATCGTCCTTGTCTGCTCATGACTAACTGCCTATCACAATGTCCATATATGCATAATCCATGGACACAGACAATAGCGGGGTGAAGGTCTAGGGGGAGCAGGAGAGGGTTGGGGGTCAATGGGGGGGAAAGGGGAACATCTGTAAAATTTTATCAATAAAGATATTTTTTAAAAGAATGAATAAGAAATGAGTTTCATGACAAAAGTTCTAACTATAAAAGAATAAAAAAATTTACCTAAGGAAAAATTACCTGAATATGTATGCAAATGATATAATTGACTCAATGTATAATGAATAAAGAAAATTGCCAAGTTTACCCGACAATAGTAATTATATTAAAATAATTTAATATATTCTCTCAAGAAAATAGTATTTGTTAGTATCTTCAACACATTGACATTGATATTTCTATGAAACAACTACAGAAGTATTTGATAAAAAAATGCATGTACTTTTAATCATATACAACCAAACATAATTGAAAACATATTGAAGAATCTCAATCTGTTGAGCTTTCCAGCAATTGTTGACAGTTTGGCTCAAATAAACTCACAAAAATTCACTATAGGATTGAATGAGATAATGCTTTAGAGAATGGTAGTTTTGCACCTCATTTTATACATTATAATCCAAAGAGAAGGTGCTGCCCCGCAGGTCTTGGCTCATCAGTTGAGAATCGACCTATGATCCTGGAGATCAACATTCAATTCTGGGTCAAGGCACATTCCCTGGGGGGTTTTGGGCTCGATCCCCAGCAGGGGGCGTGCAGGAGGCAGCCAATCAATGACTCATCATCGATGTTTCCATCTCTCTCCCTCTCCCTTCCACTCTCTGAAATCAATAAAAACATATTTTTTACTTTATTTTATTTTTTAAATTTTCAATTGTTTAATTTGATTTAATTGGTTTGTTTTTGTTTTTAAAATATCTTTATTGATTTCAGAGAGAGGAAAGGAGAGGGAGAGAGGGAGAGAAATATCAATGATGAGAGAGTCATTGATCGAGCCCGCAACCTGGGCATGTGCCCTCACCGGGAATCAAACCCCGATCGCCTGAATCCCAGGTCGACGCTCAACCGCTGAGCCACGCCCGGCTGGGCAAAACATATTTTTTAAATTAAAAAAAAAGAGAGAAAACTCAAGTGAGTTACCTGAAATCCATTGGTGATAGATTAGGGAGGTGGAAGAAAGCGAAGTGGGAAACTTCTGGGATTGGATGAAAAGTAAAATGATAGGTACAAACATCTTTTACATAGGTGGGTACAGGACAGTTAGCAGTCAGCAAAGAACTTAAAAACAGTGAGAGGATTTATGGCCTCCGCCCAGGTGCATTGGCGGTGCCCTGAGGGGCCTGGAAAAAGGGGAGTTACCCTGACATTCCAAAGGTGTGTTACTGTAAATGCAAAAGACAATGGACCGGCTTAGTTAAGGTAAAGATTGACTTTTGTCAGGGAAGATTCTGACCTAGGATGTGACTATCTGCCATAAACTGCTTTTAGTTTAAACATTTTAATTTCAGACCATTAAAAGGTTAAGGTAGCTGCTGAAGCTTCTTTATCTAGGGGTTTATGTCTGCCTGAGTGTCATTCTATTGGCTATTTTGAAAGATTCTGCCCAAGAAACATCCAATTACCTTAAACCTTTGCTCTCTGCTTTTGGGTCTAACAGCAGGGCATTGCTGTTTTCCTCTGCGGTCGATTAATGCAAAACATTGTTTTGCAAGTTGCGCTAGCCCTCACTGCAGACAAGGTTCTTGTTTTCCCAGTTTCCCCCTTACTAGGCATTGGGGCTTCCTGTTGGGGTGAGTTTCCGTACCCGGGTTTCTGTACCTGGCCCATCTAACAACCACCCTTTGTAGTTACTTTAGGTCTCTGAGTTTGCAAGGCCACCACGTAGGCTTTCCCTGAGCTTATCAAGTTAGTGTGTGGTCCCTTTTCACCCACACTACCTAAATAAAGGGGGGGTTCCACATGCATCCTATGTTTACATAATGATTTTTTTGTTTTTCTTATATCAGTAAAAATATTCGATTGCCTTAGGGATATTATAGTTATTTACATTTCAAAGTTCTCTAGGGGTACAGGCAAAAACTGACTAAAATAAGTTTCCTTCTTGTGTAAAATATGTACCTAATTTAATGAACACATCTCACTCTCTGTAGTTAGAGTGAGAAGAGTCCTTGGGACCAGGCTAGGGCTTCAAGACGGGGTGGGGGGGGGGGGTGGGGGGGGGGTGTCCAACTTCCCACCAGAGCCAAGTGCTCTGGGATTCTTTCTCTTAAGGACAGAATGACTGGGGTTGAGGAAGGAATGGATGGAAGGTTTCAAGGGTGGGACTCAGCAAAGGTTGAAATGGAGCCAGACTCTTATTAAAGAGGGTGCAGTCACATTGTCTGTTTCTAAACAAGGGTCACAGTTTCATAAGTGGCCTCCCAGTCTTAGGTTAAGACCTTGATCCCTAGAGGCATAAGACCCTCTTATTCCAGGGTGGCCCGGCCTTCTGAGCCACCCTCCTATTCTGTACTTACTTGCTCCACTTGGAAACTGAATCAGAAGTTTCCTGTGCAGGCCTGTGCCCACGTGTTCGCAAAGAGCTGGGCACAGTCAGCCCAAACCCAGGAAAAGTTTCTAAGTGAATGCGAACGTCCCAGGCCTGGTGAGGCTCGGGGAGCTCAGGCCGGTTGGGGTGACCCTCCCGCCTACTGTGACTCAGACACCAGGGGCAGGGCCCAGGGGAGTGTCCAATCAAGGGAGCCGCTGGGGCAGGTGGGTGGGGTGAGGCCCGAGGGGCCCGTCAGGTGCCCCCGGCTCCAGCCTTGCTGGGGTATGTTAATCTCCTGTCCTCACTGGTCCGCGGTGGCTCGGCCACGCCTGCGTCCCGCTGTGATCCGCACTGGTGGTGGGAGTCCCAGGAAGGCCTGGGAGACCCAGGAACCCCGGAAATGGTGAGTGTGAGGGGGCCAGGTCAGGACACCGGGACCTGGGCTGTGGAAACTTGGCCGGACGGCCTCCCTGCCGTCAAGTGCCGAGTCTTCCGACTGCTGTGTCCCCGGGCGGCGCTGGGACCTCAGTCCCCTCGGCTCCCGGCTGGGGGCTGGGCCGCAGCGACCCCGGTGTCCTGTGCGGTCGTTCACAGCGCGCGACTTAGACCCCGGCGCCTCTGGGGCTCTGCGCACACAGCCCCGCCCCCTTCCAGACTGCGAGGCGACCATGTGCAGGTCTTAGGGGCGACAGTGCTCGGTCTCCGGGAATTCCTGCGTGGGAGTGTTGGAGGTGGCCGGGAAAGCCCTGGGGGGTACTCCAGAGGGGTCAGACCCGACCTGGGTTCAGCAACCTCCCTACTTGAGCTCTGGCTAGGAAAGAATTCAGAGGGAAGACCCAAACTATAAGAGAACATTTGTTTGGTAAATCACAGAGGTAGAAGTAATTCCTAGAAGAAATGGGCTTGAGAAACAAGTTATAGCCCCACCGGGCGTGGCTCAGCGGTTGAGCATCGACCTAGGATCCAGGAGGTCAGTGTTCGATTCCCAGTCAGGGCACATGCCTGGGTTTTGGACTCAATCAATGACTCTGTCATGTCATCATTGATGTTTCTATCTCTCTCTCTCCCTCTCCTGTCCTCTCCCTGAAATCAATAAAGATACATTTTTTAAAAAAGAAACAAGTTATAGAGGTCAAGGAAGGGCCTTTGGAGCTTGGGAGTGACAAGCTACTGGTAAGGCTGCTGGGGGGGGGGGGGGCGGGGGAGAGGGAAAGGCTTTGGGGTGTTCCCAGGAGGGAGAGTGCACAGGGTCCTCCCTCCTAATGGCTTTTGTTTTGTTTTAATTTCTGAGAGAGAGAAATATCAATGATGAGAGGGGGGCCCTGATGGGCTGCCTCTTCCACGCCCCCTGCTGGGGGTCAAGCTCCATGCAGGGGAAGAAAGTGTTCTGGGGAGACACCGGACAGACAGAGGACCACCAGAGTTTGTGTTTGAATTTTGGAGCCTTTATTGGCTGGCCAGCGGCTACAGTTGCGGCGTCTCGCCCATGTGAGAGCCGAACTGCAGCCCGGACCCTCAGTTCTTCTCTCACTTTATGCTCAGTAACCACAAAGGCGCTGCAGTGAAGGGGTTTCCAGTAAGTTGTCAGGCTGTCAGCTTTTGGTACAGGAAACAAGGGGGGACCTTTAGCAACACAAAAGGAACGATTTAAACACAATGTCTTACAATGAGTAATGGGGTTATGCTTGGGCGGAGTGTGACTGGTTTGTTCTTTCTATGGGAACATGGGGGGGGTAATTATTGGGCGGGCTTGTCGGGCCTTGTCCTGTACAGTAGGGATCTTGTTCTACCTTTACTGTTAGTTCCTTAGGTATATTCTTCTGGCCATGGTGGACAGAACAGAAAGGCCACCCGTGGGGCAAGGCGCCACCCTGCACTTGTCCCTTGCTTGGCAGCTGGGACATTCCACCCTGGCGACCTTCTGTATCTGTCCCATCCTCCTTACTCTGCTCATGTCTCTCTAACTTCCTACCGTAGGAGGAGTTGTGATCTGTGGGGTCCCCAGTCCCAACTTTCACCTCTGGATTACCTATTTTCTCCTGAGTCTTCCAAATGTTTGAGAAGCAAGGTCTGAAATTCATGACCTTTGCCCACCCCCACCCCACCTAACTCTTCCCTGGGACTGGCAGTAAGTCCCTAAATTGAAGATTCCCCCATTCCCAAATGCCAACTTCCCCTCTACTACTCAGTGGTGCATTTCAAACAGGCCCAGTATTTTAACTTTATCATTTTCCCAGAGGTACGAATGGCTCATATTTAAATATTATATTTGTCTGGATATTTTACATGAGAAGGAACAAAAAATAACCACCTGGAACAACTTTCCATGAAATCCTTGTGCCTACCCACCCAGGATCTTTCCTGGGCACAGACATCCTGTAGGAAGTCCTTTGGGTTGGTTTGGGTTTCCTCTTTGGAAACTTTCCTGTATTTTCTCTCCTGTTAGCACTGTCCCTCCCTGGATTTGTCACCTTTAAAAGATTTACTTACATAAGTCTCCATTTTTCAGTAAGGGTAAAATGTATTTAGTTTATAGAGCTTTAAAGACAGTTTAAAATATTTTCTAACAGGCAATAAAGGTGTGAATATGAGAAAAAATAAAATATTCCTGTATTACATTTTATTTGTTAAGAATTCTGATTTTTCACTCTGTCTTCCCCTGAGCTGTTGTGGTAAGTTTCTGAGACCTCTTACTAATTTTTGGTTGTTTTCAAATGAAACTCCAGTGGTCAGACTTGCAGACCAGAAGTGTTCAAGTGTGATTAAAACCAGTTTCTTGCCATACAAAAAATAATTAACTGATATCTACCTTTTGTTTTTTGTTTGGTTCGGTTTGGGATATTTTGACATCTATTTTTCTGAAAGAAATAGATATTTAGGGTTTTCTGGTGTAACTAGTAAAAATTCTTTACAGTTTTCTTCCCTTCTTTCCACATAAATGTTGGGTATAAGGGATTTTGCTGAATTTTTAAAAACTGCATTTGTGTTGTCAATGTAAGAAACGTTTAAACCTACAGGGAATTGTTATGAGTTTATCTGGGTCAAACTGACCACAATTGCCAGGAAGCAAAATCTCAAGGGCTTAGAAAACGCTCCAGAGAATGGCAGCTTTACACCTTATTTTATACATTACAATCAAAGGAGGAGGCATAAGAGGTTACATGAAATCCAGAGTCGTAGATTGGGGTGTGCGGGGGTGGGGAGCACAGCGGAGAAATCTCTGGGGTTGGATAAAAAGTAAAAATGAATAGACATGTACTTTTTTTACATAGGTGGGTATAGGCCAGAGCCTGCAAAGGGAAGTACTCGAAGGCCCAGTTGGTCTTCCTGGGGAGCCTCCCTTTGCCCCCGTCCTCCCTGCTCACACCCACCATGGGAGGAGCATTTACCCTGGGAGGAGTTACCCCCTGGAAAGCTGGGTGTGCACCCCGGGATGGGGGGTGCCTCTCTGAGGCCGTTGTAGTTTCTCAGGCCTAGACATTTTTAGATCTCATGTTTGAATTTTGTTGTACACGTGGAAAAGTCTGAATATCAGGTGTTCTGTCTTGTATAAAAAATATTTATGAATTTGGGGATTCATTTGGGTCAACTTAAACTGAGTCAGGCCGAGTTTCCTCACTTGTGAGAGTGGAGGGAGCCTAGGGGAGGGAGCGCTTGCAGGAGAGGGGAGGGTGTTGGAGCTCCCAGAGTCATTCCCAGGTGTGCTCCGGTGGCCCTCCCTCCTTCCCCAGGGACTGGCCCACTCCAGAGGTTCTTAAGTCCGTGAATATGCTAAACATTCATTTGGAACTGTAGGAAAGCAGGCTGCTTAAGCGTTTTGATTCCAATACAGTATTTCTGTTTCTTGGCTTCCTCTTTCCGTTGGATATTGCAGCCCTTTGAGTCTAGTTTCCATGGGCACTTGGTTTTTTGAATGTAGTTGATTGTTGTCTAGATCTCATGTGTGGTAGGAAACTCCCCACCTTGGTTTTAACTGGACTTAAATGACTCCATGTTTCAGAAAACTTGCACTGTGAGGTGGGCTCCTTGTTTCAAACCCCCCAATATACACAAGCGAAAGAGCTCTTTCCTCTCCCCTCTTCCTGGAGCACTGGCATCTTGGGGTCACACCCATCTTGGCTTCACTTCTCTAGACTGGAAGCCTCTGCTCTGCCAAAGTTTCACCCAGAAAGGCAGAGCGGTCCTGTCCCCGCCAACATCTTGGCTAAGCCCAGCCTGTACTGGTCCCTATGGCCCCCTTAAAGGCCATCCTACCTCTGAATCTAAGTAGACTTACTTAAAAAAATAAAATAAACTGTAAGTTGATTAAGATATATGACATAAGGCAGAACCAAATAGAATTTTTGGTTCATTAGGCAAGAGAACTTCAAGATGTGAGATGAATGTATTTAAGTTCTTAGGTGCTTTTTTATTTTTTAATCCTCACCCAAGGATATAGTTTTTTGGGTTTTCTTTTCATTGATCCTGGGGAGGGGGGAACGCAACATCCATCCATTGCCTTCCAAATGCACTTAACTGGGGATCAAACCTGGGTCAGTGTCCTGACCGGGATTTGAACCCTTGATCCTTCAGTGCACTGGACACACTCCAACCCCGAGCAACACCAGCCAGGACTCTAATTTATTTTAATGGATGGGAGTGAGACAGGCCAGTAAACCAAGACAAGTGGAATAGGGAAGCAGACAGCTGAACAAACTGACAGAGAAATTTACAGCCAGCTGCAGAAGGTCACCTCCCTAGAAATAACATCTAGGCCTCAGTAGTATTTCAGCTCCAGAACCAGAAAAGCAGCAAAACCAGATGGGCGGGCGACACCAGGACCAGCTGCAATAACCACCTTCCCTGACATTGACCAATCAGTGAAGACCACAACCCTGAGGGGGCACACCTAGAAGACTGATGAATATTCTGTTGAAACCCTCCCCTGAGACCTCCCCTAAGATTCCTGCCTTCAAGAAAGAGATAAAGCCTCCAGACATAAGACCCAGCCTGTGTACTCCCTCTGGGGAGCAGCCCCCACCATTTCCTTTCCCCTTCTTTTCTCCCGACTTTTTCCCCACGAGCATGCATCTCCTAAACTCTAAGGGTCCCATGAGACTTGCAGCTTGGGGAGCAATGGGCAGTGGCAGCTCGTTGCAGGCTAGTGCCCTGAACCTGTTCCCAGGGCCCCCTTTTCTCTGACTGGTGCTGCTTCTATGCTAACCCCTTTCTTGTTTTATGTCCCCAACTTTAATAAGTGTTCCCTCAAAGTCATCTGTACTCATGTTGTGAAATGTTTCCTGCATGAAGTCAAGAACCCACACACAACCGGCTGGCCATAGGCCGACCTGCCCTAAGCCCCACGCTGTATGCGATTAGAGCTGCAATTATCATCATGTATTGGGATCTCTTGGAAATAGAGGCACTCATAAACACTGAGCATATGACCCTTAGCTGAGCTGACCTTTATGCTTTTGGGCTGGGAAATAGTGCCCCACCAGGTAAGGACACCTACCGATATGTCCATGTGATATATGCTGGAGCCAAATCTTGGTTCTGTAGCTTATGCCACCTGCAGGATGGCCCCTTCTCTATTCAGTCTATTGAAAGAGACTATGGTGTTGGAAAAAATCACCTCCCCCCAGCCCCCAAACAGAGTTCCCTCAGGAAATCTTTGGGATTCACTGAATGGACAGCACTGGGGAGGGCACACACTTTCAGGATGACACTACACATAAGTAAATGGATCTCAGCGGAGAGTTGCTGCTCTTCCTCTCTTAATTAGGACATCCCTGATAAACGACCAAGCCTCAGGCCCACACAGGTCACCAAACATCAGGCAGTCATCTTACTACTGGCCCACAATTGGCCCCATCTGCATATGTTCACAGACTCTTGGACTGTTGTCTGAAAGTTGTCCCTTTGTGGTAAAAGAACTCTGGGAATGTCTTTAATCAGATACTCAAAATGTAAATCTAGGTTACACTTGTGTATACATTACTAAGACTACAATACCAGGACTCACCAGGAAACTGCTCATCCATGTTGGAGTTGCAGACACTGATAGTGGCCATGGCACTCAGAATATGCAGTGCTGTTCTCTCCAACAAGGCATTCCATGGGAGTTTCACCTCCCTTACTGTAAGGTCTCAGACTCGCAGAGCACCATGCTGGCTTATTGCAGTAAGTTCATTTGGTTGAATGATACATGCATGATCTGTTTCATCCATGTCAGTCATCAGGAGTGAATTAATAATGAGTCTTTTTTGGGTTTTTTTCTAATGTACTTCTTTAAAGAGCAGTTTTAGGTTTATAGAAAAAATGATCAGAGAGTACAGAGAGTTCTGTGATGGATATTAAACAAGTTAAAAGCAATACTTCCCAAAAAGGATATTTTCATTCTGCCAGCTGCATTGACTACTAAAGGCTTGGAGTACTTTAGGGACAATATAGCCAGCTGAACGTTATTAAAAGTTCAGCTTTCTTGGACTCTCATGGAAGAAAAACAGTTTAGTTCTTTATTCTGTTTTTATTGATTAAATATTATGTAGATTTGCCTCTGTCTCATGGAGAACTATATATGGTGGGTAATAAGGAAGGAGATGAGAGTTTTTCTCACAAAGCATTGATGGTCTTAAAATAATAATATTCTTCTTATTTTTATAGCATTCTGTTATTTCCCAACATGCCTTGAACTCTGCCATTACAGAGCAATAACATGTAATGTTATCATAGTAAAAGTGCACAAATGATTTCCATGAAGTAAGTGTGGGCAGGGAGAAAGTTTATGATGATCATAGAATAAATATTTGGAGACAACAAAATCATATATGACTTTCATATAAATGGAGTCTGAGTGTCCAGTGCTGTCAGTCTCACACATTCTATTCTACTCATATTTGGGGTGTTTTAGGACTCAGTGGCCTTTGAGGATGTGGTTGTGACCTTCACCCTAGAAGAGTGGGCCCTACTGGATTCTTCACAGAAGAAACTCTACAGAGATGTGATGCTAAAAACTTTCAAGAACCTGGCCTCCATCGGTAGGGATGTACCTTCATTTCTTCAATTAGAGAACAAGTGTTTCTTGTTTGTTGGTGTTTTTCCCAAAATTTGTATTGTGAAAAGGTAGAACATTGGTAAATAAACTAGGCATGGTTACAGCTAAAAATGGACCAATAATCTAATATTTCTCTAATTTAAATATTTAGGATATTTTTTGTTTGTTTGTTTGCATTTTAGGGAAAAAATGGGATGATCATGACATTGAAGAACTGTATAAAAACCAGGGGAGAAAACTAAGGTGAGTCACATTTATAATAAAACGTAGTGGCTGATTTGAAGATTTGACTGTTATAAAATTTTTTTAAAAAGGAAATAAATAATCCCTGCTTCAAATTTTAGTTATATGGAAAATTTTCACAAAGAATGTTTTTTATATATGGCATAAATGTTCAGTGTTTGCCAAATAGCTTACTTCAAAATAGTATTATTAAAGTTTATATATGATTATTACTGTTTTAGTAAGAGGAAGGGTGAAATCCTTTCACAGAACATGTCTTATATTGAACTTTAAACTAGTCAGACAAAGCAGAAAACTTACCCCTTTTAAAATTATAATTATTGATTCTAGAGAAAGGAAGGGAGAGAGAGAGAGACATCCATCAGTTGCCTCCCACACGCACCCTGACTAGGAATCAAACCTGCCACCTTTTGGTGTACGGGACAGTGCTTCAACCAACTGAGCCACACTGGCCAGGGCAAAAAAACCTACCCTTTTGATACAAATCATAAAAATGTAGTTCAGATACCCTACTAATAAATATAAAATTGTTAGTAAAAAGACCATTAATACTGTACTTCTTGTTTTTTGTAGAAATCATATGGCAGAGAGACTCTGTGAAACTAAAGAGGGTAGTCAATGTGAAAACAATTTCAGTCTTATTTCAAATATGAATCTGAACAAGAAAACCATTGCAGTAAAACCACATGAATGCAGTACATGTGGAAAAGTCTTCATGCATCATTCATCCCTTAACAGGCACATCAGACGTTACACTGGACACAAATGTTACAACTATCAAAAATATGGGGAGAAGCCATATGAATGTAAGGAATGTGGGAAAGCATTTTATGTTCATTCATCCGTTCAAACACATAAAAGGATTCACACAGGAGAAAAGCCCTACAAATGTAAGGAATGTGGGAAAACCTTCATGTGGCATACGGGATTTCAAAGACACATGACAGTGCACAGTAGGGATTCTCCTTATAAATGTGAGGAATGTGGTAAAGCCTTCAGGTGTTCCTATGCATTGAAGACACATAGAAGAATTCACACTGGAGAAAGACCCTATCGGTGTAACCAGTGTGAAAAGGCCTTCAGAACTTACAGTTCCTTACAAATACATGAAAGGACTCACACAGGAGAGAAACCATATAAATGTAAGCAATGTGGTAGAGCCTTCAGTTGTCCCAGTTCTTGTCGAAAACATGGAAGAGTTCACACTGGAGAGAAACCCTATGAATGTAAACAATGTGGTAACACCTTTAGATATTCCTCTTCCTTCACGCGTCATAAAAGAAGTCATGAGAGAAATCGCATGAATGTAAGCAGTTTGATAAAGTCTACAGAGATTACAGTTCCTAAGAAACAAAAGGATTCATGAGAGAAGCCCTATGAATGTAAGAAAGTTGGAAACGCTTCAGGTGTTAACCAAAGTTTTTGCTGACATGGAAGAAATCACACGGGAGAGAAACCCTATGAATGTAAAAAGTGGTAGAGCTTTCATTTCTCATCTAGGCTTTTGAATACATGAACTCATAGAATTTAAATTCTATGAGTTTAAATGTGGTAATGCATTTGTCACACAGCTATTCAAAGATATGTGTGAATGCACACTTGAGAGATAAATGTAAAGAACATGAAAAGACTTTAGTCATCTCAGTTCCTTCCAAAGTCATAAAAGGACACACTGGTTAAAGCTTTTTTTTTATTGATTTTTTTTTTTTTTTTTTTAAGCAAGAGAGAAACATCCATGTGAAAGCGAAACATAGATCAGCTGCCTCCTGTACATCCCCTACTGGGGACTGCGCCTGAAGCCTAGGCTTATGCCCTGACCTGGAATCAAACCTGAAGCCTTTCATTGCACACCAGCCAGGGCTAAAAGTTCTTGAATATAAACTGGGAAGGACTCCCAATGGTCCACATTCTTACATGTGAAAACTTTCACCCAACAGAAACAAAAAATATAACATGAGAAAGCTTAATGGAAATTAATCCATGTATAGTATAATGTTCCAGACAACAGCACAAGTTATTAATAAAATTGTAAATGCTGTGTTTATCCAGCCTCTCTTAATATTTCCTTTTAATTTTGAAGCCTGTTGGATTGATGGGTGGGTTGAAATTTATTTCTAATATGCAATTAGGTTTAATTTTTTATAATGTTTTATGTGTTTTGTGCTAGGAGGCCACAGAAATTTGACAGTGTGATATTTGTTGGGATTTTCCTACTGGCTTTTTGGCAGTTCCTGTAAATCCCTAGTTCATTATATATATTCTGCCTTTCATAGTAACAAAGTTTCTCCTTTGGGTGACAAGTGTAAGCTTTTCTCCATTCTCCACACCTATAAACAGTTGGAATAGTTATTGAGTATGGCAAGTTTATGAAAGAATATAGTTTTATGGGAATTATTATTTTCATTTTGGACTTTTCTTTTTTGATGACTGTTTGCTGAATAGACTTTGACTTAAGAAGAGAGACCTGCCCAGCTGGCGTGGCTCAGGAGTTGAGCATCAACCTATAATAACAGGAGATTGAGGTTCGATTCCCAGTCAGGGCACATGCCCCAGTTTCAGGCTCGATACCCAGCAGGGGGCGTGTGGGAGACAGCCGATCAATGACTCATCATTGATGTTCCTCTCTCTCCCTTCTCCCTCTCTCTCTGAAATCAATAAAAATATTTTTTTTTAAAAAAGAAGAGAGACCTGTGATAGGACAGAAATCTAGAGCTAGAATGTTCCCCTGTGGGTAATGTTATTAACTAGGTTATTAGTCAGATTTTGGAGCTATCATTCAGGGAGAGAGAGATACATGGGAGTTTCAAAGACACCATCTTTTACCTCATTTTCTGGATTTATTTATTTATTTATTTATTTGTACTTCTGATCAAGAGTATCCTCAAAACCTCCACCAACTCTTAAACAATATATATATGTTCTTACTGATTTGGAGAGAGAGGGAGAGAGAGGGATAAAGACATAGAAACATTGATGAGAGAGAAACATCATCGATGGGCTGCCTCCTGCACGCCCCCTACTGGGGATCGAGCCCACAACCCACGCATGTGCCCTGACCAGGGATCGAACCATGACCTCTTGGTTCCTGGGTCAACAGTCAACCACTAAGCCACACTGGCCAGGCTTTCATTGTCATTTATTAGAGAAGTAGATTTCCACTGATATTTTCAGAAGACGCACATCAAAGATCCATCACAGTTTGGATTTTTCTCTAAGCCCTGTTGTGGTCCACCAGGAAACTGATTCAGACTTGTATTTGGGGATATTGTGTGATTCCCCTCCTTAGATTATATCCATATAAGATCTGATTTGTAGAAGACACCTCATGCTCTCAATGGTGCTAATAAGTATGTGTTCTTGATTCACTATGACATCTACAATTGTGTAGTGACAAAGGATATGGGAGTTTGTTTCTTCACTGCATTGTACACTGGCTGCCTTGACCTGATCCTTTCATGAGAAATGCGAGAATAAGCACATTTTTCCTATCTGAAAGATGGAGTTTTCTCTTGTAGCTGAATGTATTCTTTCAATGTTCTTAATTACTTTCATGATATGTAATTAAAAGTATGTGTAGCTTTTTTTATCCAAAAAAAAACTTGTTTTCTACTCTAGAAATGTTTTTCAAGTCATCAAATGCTAACAAATATTACAGACATGCACCACTTAATGATGGAGATACATTATAAGAAATGCATTATCAGGTGATTTTGTAATTGTGCAAACATCATAGATTGTGCTTACACAAATCTAGATGGCATAGCCTACTGCACACTTATACTATATGGTATAATCTATTCCTAGGCTATAAATCTATGTAGGAAATTGTAGTACACTGGAACTTGTGTATTTAAACATCTAAACATGGAAAAGGCACAGTAAAAATATGGTATAAGACATAAAAAATGGTACAACTGTATAGGACACTTAACCATGAATGGAGCTTGCAGGACTGGAAGTCACTGTAAGTAAATCAGTGAGAGTGGTGAGTGAATGTGAAGATCTAGGGCATTACTGTACACTACTGTAGCCTTTATAAACACTGTACACTTAGACTACATGAAAGTTATAAAATACTTTAATGAATTAAACTTAGTTTACTGTATCTTTTTTACTTTATAAACTTTTAACTTTGAACTCTTGTAATAACACTTAGCAGAGAAACATACTGTGCAGCTGTGTAAAAATATTTTCTTTATATTTTTATTCTGTAAGCTTTTCTTTGTTAAAAACTAAGGCACACATACATTAGCCTAGACCTACACAGGGTCAGGATCACCAATATCACTGTCTTCCACCTCCACATCTTGTTCCAATGGAAGGTCTTCAGGGGCAATAACATGCATGGAGATGTCCTCTCCTATGATTACTGAATAATAGTACCTGAAGGACCTGCCTGAGGCTCTTAAGGAGGTGTCACTTCAGAAATGTGCCCATGGTGGTTTGCTTGGTTTTTCGTCATAGATTTGCTTGTAAACAGATAATGCACCATAAACATTTCTCTCTTTTTAAGGAGCTTGTTGAAGTCTGCGAAAGCTTCTGCTAAACCCTTCACTGATTTTTCTTAGGGGGAGGGATGTTCTTGGCCTTTTGCAGGTTTCTTTTTGCCTGTTTTCAGTTACGTGTTCCTGTTCCAATTATAATAGCTTCTCAGTAAATGCTTCAGGAACCATCTCTAGGAGCTCTTCAATGTCACCCTCATCCACACCCACATTAAAGTTATTTGCCATCTCAACCACAGTCTTGTTGATTTTAGCAGATTCCTCACCCTTGGCAAATTCTTTGGAGTCATAAATTCTTTTTTTTTTTTTTTTTAATTTATCTTTATTGTTGAGAGTATGGAGTCATAAACTCTTGAGTGTCTTCTCCCAGATGCCATTTATGCACTCCTTGGTGACATCAACCCCAAGCCCAAACAAGGTTCTTGATGCAGGCATGGCTATTGTAATCCTTTCAGAATTGCATGTGTTTTCTGTTTCAGTAATTGCCTGGGCAAAGGTGATCCTCCAGCAGTAGGCCTGGAAATTCTAGTTCACAAACATCAGTAATGTTTATGGGATGAGGCCCAGCTGTAGCCTTAAAAGCTGCAGCACAAATCTTTTCCATGGATTGGAAAATATTTTCCTTATAGAAGGAAAAGAAATTCAGAGGTCATCGCAGGGAGACTGCAATCTAGGTAAAGGGTTGAGCATGGAGCCCCCAGAGAGGCCCAAGGATGGAAAGTTCTGCCCACTCTCAGTCCTACAAATTATGTCTCTGCCCTTGTCCTCTCCACATGCAGGTTTGCTATTTCTCCAGTGTTTTTTCTACTCAATGCTCATGTAATTCAAAGATTCAATCAGAAAACCATAAATTCCTAATACCTGGTCAAAAGAAACGTCAACACGAGAGGGAGAACATGTTCCCTCTGCCTCCAAAGCTGTAGAAAGGCATCCACAGTCCTGGGGTGGGACATAGTCCTGGCAAGTGCTATTTTGAAAGCACCCACATTTCAGAGGTTGCTCTGCCTGTGAAAGTGCCTCCAATCTCTACATCTGGGAGTTCTGAGGGGCTACCCTTGCTCCTGGCCCAGGTGAATGACACAGAAATGAACCTGTCCTCCAAGTAAGGGAGTTTTGGGGGTGTCCTTCAGGAGCCAGGGAGGAGAGCTGGCCCTTCTCCCAGATACAAGATGTGGCCCTGCAAGGTTTCTTAATGCAATGAGGAATGTGAGATTCTGTATGTCATAAAAATGAGCACAAGGAGTGAAAGAATCACACCACAACTTCCAGGCGTAAGAGAAGCAGGACTTGAATGTAATATTCAAATGTAGCATTTACTATTGATAATGAATCAGTATTACTCCTCCCTAATGGGAAAGCAGGTGCTGGGGTTGACACATCAGACAGTTGGACGGTGTAGTCCTTTCCTCATGGCCTTCAGGGGATCCCAGAAGGGCCCATAATGTTCTCCTTATTAGATGGAAGTAGCTGGCCCAGTGCTGCACTCCACACCTGATGAAGGGTCCCCGCTTGAGTGGATCTCAAGATAGTCATCAGCCACAGGAAATGATGTAGCCACTATGGAAAACCTGGGAGTTTCTCAAATATTAAACCCAGAATATAATCATCAATTCCTATCACAGATATATGCCCAGGAAAAATTACAACACATGTTCGAAAAGAAGTTGTACATGAAGTCTATAGCAACATTATTCACAGTAGCCAAAAAGTGGAAACAAACCAAATGTACACTAACTATTGAATAGATAAATAATACGCGTTTGCTCCAATGGAATATTATTTGTCCATAATAACAAATGAACTATTGGTACATGCTACAACATGCATGACTTTGAAAAAGATACACTATGTCAAGGAAGTTAATCCCAAAGACGAGAGAGAATAGAATTCCTTTTATTTGAAAGCCCTGGATAGGGAAATCTTTGGAGGTAGAAAGTAAATTAGGGGTTGCATAGGGCTGGGGATTAGAGAGAAATATGGGAAGATTGGGAGTTAAAACTAAAGAGTAGGGGATCTACAGTAGAAGGGAGAGAGAGAGAGAAACATCGGTAAGGTGCCTGCCCTTGACTGGAACTGAAGCGGAGACCCTGCAGTCTGCAGGCCCACGCTCTACCCACTGAGCCCAACCGGCTAGGACAAGCGCCTGTGATCCTAAACAAGGGTCACAGTTCGTGAGTGGACTCAGCCTTACCGCCAAGCCCTGACCCCTAGAGGGCGTAAGACCCTCTTGTCCAGTGTGGCCTGGCCTGGGCATCCTCACGTCTGTACTTACTTGCTCGATCTAGAAACTAAATCAGGATTCCCTGCGTACACTGTGCCCTCCCCTTCACAAAGAGCTGGGCAGAAACAATACAAGCAGCCCAGGAGCAGGAAAAAAATCCGTGTATGCAAAGTCCGGTGCTGCACACGAGCGAAAGCGGTTTCCGAGGAGCCCGGACGCCCCCTCAAGCTGTCACTCAGGCACGGGGGGCGCGGCCTTAGGAGCTGTCCAATCAGCGGCACCGCGGAGGCAGGTGGGTGGGGTTATGCTGTGGACCCTTCGAATCCGCAGGGTTCGGGGCTGGCGTCGCTGCCTCTGAAGGGCCTGGCGGCTCCGACGCGTCCTCCGCCGCGCTTTGATCCCCTCTGGTCGTGGGAAGAACTCAGGGAGACCCAGGAAACCGAGAAATGGTGAGTGTGCTCCCCTGAGGTGCGCAGGCCGGGGGACGGGCCGGTGGAACCTGCCGTGGCGGAGCGCCCCGACCCCGCTCGGCCGCGCGCCGCCGGCCCCTCGGCCCCCTCCGGCCCTCAGCCGGGGCGCGCCGCCGGGACCCCGCGCCCTGCGCGTCACTGCGCGCGGCGACTTCGGCTCGGGAGCCGCTCCGGGCAGCTCTGCGCCCGCCGCCCCGCGTCTCCCCAGACGGCGCGGTGACCGCGGAGAGGGTCCTCAGGGGACAGTTGGGACTCGGGCTCCGGGGATCGTGCGTGGGAGCAGCTGTAGTCTGTGGGATCGCCAGTCCCTTCTGTCTCCCGATTTCTTCTGAGTTTTCCAAATGTTTGGGAAGCAGGGTTTGAAATCTATGACCCTGCTCGCACCCCATCTTCCCAGGGGTGGCGATAAGTCCCTAAATTTCCAGTTCCCTCCAGTCATTCCCTGAGCCAGTTGCCCCTCTCCGATTCACAGAATTATTATCAACTATTTGTCTTATGGGGTGCATTTCAAACAGACCCAACATTTTAATTGTTTATCTTTCCCTCCCAGAACCTTGCAGATGCTCTTTTTAAAGATTTGTAATTGTAGATATTTTGAATTAGAGGAAATCCGACAAGAACCACCTGGAAGACGGTTCATGAACTCCCTGTTCCTCTCTCCCAGGATCTTTCCTGGGCACAGACATCCTCAGGGAAGTCCTCTGAGTGGAGGTTCATCTTTGGAGACTTTTCCGGGTGTTGTGTTCTGTCAGCTCTGACCCTCCCTGGGTTTGTCACTTGAAAACATTTATTGACTTATTTAAGTAGAATGTATTTCATCAACAGAGTTTGAAACAATATAAAATAGTTCCAAGCAGTCACGAAAGATGTGATATTCCAGTATTACATTTCTATAGAATTCTTTTATTCTTTCTTCCTGAGCATGTGTAGCAAGTTTCACAGGTTTGTTTTACTTTTTGGTGTTTTACAATTCCAGGGCTTAGCCTGGCAGAGAATTGTTGAAGTAGGATTACTTACGAATTACTTTCTTTCCCTGGAAATATGGTTAACTGACATCTTTTTAAAATAATAATAGTAATAGATATTTAAGGTTTTCTGGTTGAACTAGTAAAAGACCTTTACAATTTTCTTCCTTCCTTTCTAGATAAATACTGGGTTTAAGTGATTTTGGTGGATTGTTTAAACTCTGGGTTTGTGTCATTTAAAATATTGTTAAATGGTGGTCCAAAGAAACTCCAGTATGGAGCAGAGGCCTGTGGTTAGTGACGCGAGCTAAGGTTCCTTTGAACCTGTAAAGTGCTAACCTAGAAAAAAAGTACAAAAACAAACAAACAAAAAACATATTTCAAAGTGAGAGGCAACAAGAATATTTGAGATCAATAAAAATAGCTATTTGGAAAGCACTGACTCAGACAGAAGCTCAAATAATGTTCCCCTTAGGAGATAAAGGCAAGAGGTATTTATGAGAAAGGAAAGGGGAACAATTAATCAATAGAAGGAAGGCACTTCTGTTGGTGCAGGTGACATAACATAGTTTTTTAAATTTTCAGTTAGGTATTCATCAGTCCAATAGTCATAACATCTGCTTTCTTGTTACCTGTGCAAACAGTTCTTTGGGACACAATGTTGCTTTAGGCCCAGTCCAAAGGTTATTTTGCCCTGTTTTAACATTCCAAGGTTTGAGGCATAAGACATGCAAGGCAGTTCCTCTGGGATGGCAGCTCCTGCTTCATTTTAATATGGTTCCATTTATTTAAAAAAAAAAAAATACTTGAAGGCCCTGTGATTCCTCCTGGGGAGCCTCCTCCTGCAGGTGTCCTACCTGCTCGCATGCACCATAGGAGGAGCCTTTGCACTGAGAGAAGCTACAGAAAGCTGAGGATGCACTTGCACATGCATGTGTATGAGGGGAGGGGGGGCAGGGGGGAGGGGGGAGAGTGGGAATGATGCCCTTTCTGAGGTGGTGGTTTTTTAGCGATAGGCATTTTTAGATCTTATGTTTGAGTTTTGCATCCACAGTGTAGGTGCCCTCACTTAATTTGTGCACTGTGAGAAATTCTGTGATCAGATGCTCTATCTCGTGGACAAAGGGTTTATGAATTGGGAAATTCATTTGAGTCAGGACCTTAAACTGAATCAGGCTGAGAGTTTTTTTGGGTTTTTTTACTCAGTTGAATTTTATAATCAACCAGTCAGTATTGTCGACAGGAAGTCCAATAGCTTTATGCAGTTCTACTTCCTTGATATTTCTGAGAATCTGGGTAATGCTCCCATTTTCCACAAATCCATCCTGATTGAAGCTAACGTCTGTTGACCAACAGCTCTTCTGCTGGTCTGTCTGCTGCTGCTGCTCTCTGTTCTTCTTTGTACTCAGAGACCCGGACTCCTCTCTCAGTTCCCCAAAGCATACCTAATACCAGAAGGTTCAGCTTAAGGAATTTTACCACAGCCTTCCTGACAGCATCATTATTCTCCTCATCATTATTACCTCTCAGAGAAGCCTAAGGGAAGATCCTGTCACCTTATCCCTTTAGCATGTGAGGACTCAGAGGCTCAAAGAGGTTGAGGAACTTTCCAGGTCACTCAGTTAATGGCTGAGAAAGGCCCAAAGCATTTTCCAGAGGTTGACTAGTTTCAGTGGTGAAACCACAGCTCATTTAAACTGTTTCACACAAAAGCATTAAAGTAACTGAGCCACATGGTGAGATAGTATTCTATTTTCAATGATCTTCCATTCCTTCTGATTCAATGGAGGAAATACCCTCTGAAGAGTTCTCTAACGTGCCAATCTCCCTTTCTAACAAAGAAAGAGCAGGCAACAGTGTCTAGCTTGAGTTTAATGATATTGTTTTGTCTTCCTTCTATTTATTTTTATGGAAACAATGTTGGTTTTCCATTGGGGTACCCATATAAATGCTGTATAAAAATATATTTAAATTATTAAAAGTGAGTAGATTTACAGGAAAATATTAAGCCAACAATAGTATAATTAGTTCATTTAAAAAGGTAAAAATTGGCCTGGCTGGAGTGGCTCAGTGGTTGAGCATCCACCCATGAACCAGGAGATTACGGTTTGATTCCCGGTCAGGGCACATGCCCAGGTTGCAGGCTCGATCCCCAGTCGGGGCTGTGCAGGAGGCAGCCAATCAATGACTCTCTCATCGTTGATGTTTCTATCTCACTCTTACTCTCCCTTCCTTTCTCTGAAATCAATAAAAAAAATATTTTAAAAAATGGTAAAAATTGTGAGGTTTGGGGCCTCAAGGCTGGGGAATAGTAACAAGGAGGAACTTAAGACAGGATGCCAAAATCCATTATCAGGCAGAGAGTTGCCTCACTGTGAGAATGGGAGCCTAGGGGAAAAGAGGGTTGTGGAGCTCCCGGAGTTTATTCCTGGGGCTTCTCAGGTGTCCCCACCCTCTCTCCTCAGGGATTGACCCCTCCAGGGGTTTTGTCTCTTGGGGGTGTCTAGATCCCCAAGTTTGCGATTATGTTCAACTTTCTGATTATTTTTTTTTTAATATGGGGAAGCAGGTTGCTTATCTTTATTTATTTATTTGTTTATTATTATTTTTAATCCTCACCTGAGGATACTTTTCGCATTGCTTTTCCGAGAGAGTGGGTGGGTAGAGCAAGAGAGAGACATATCAATGTGAGAGAGACACATTTATTGGTTGCCTCCCTGCCCTGGTCAGGGCGTGTGAGAGGCAACCAATCGATGTGTCTCTCTCACATCGATGTTTCTCTCTCTCTCTCCCTTCCACTCTCTCTGAAAAGCAATGGAAAAAGTATCCCTGAGTGAAGATTTTTTTAAAAAGCCTGGAAGCTCCTGCTCTGTGAGCTGCTGCTTGCTAGGGAGCCCCTCCTGCGAGCTGTGCTGCCCAGTGTTATATTATTGACCCCACCAAGTATGGGTTCTGCATATGCCAAGGAGTTTCAGCTGACAGTTTACATAATTCCTCATCCTTTGTGAGGAGCGTGGAAATGGAACCCTCCCTACAGTGGTCCTGGGTTGATGTCTTGGCTGGAGCCCTATGATCTGTTTAGAGTAAAAGTGTTACTGAGGCTGGGTTTGCCCACACATTAGGGTGAGTCTTGGGGGGTATGAAGATGATTGTCCCTGAGGGGAGCCCATCAGATGGTCACTTCTTTAGAAGCAGTTATTTCAGAGAGAATGAGAAGACACTAGGATAGCAGCCAGTAGGTAGGGAAATTCCAGAGAGCTCACCAGGGCCCCTAAGTAACTCTACTGCTGCTGCCCCTGCATCTGTTGCAACACAGATCCTGACCCTCGGGGTTACAAGAGACAGCACCATGCTTTCAGTTTGGCACAGCAAAGGGGTTAGTTCAAACCCCACGGTACTTAAACTCTATACAGCAGCCGTCTTTCATGGACGAGGCCTCTAACCTTGTTGGCAAGCGATCTGAGGCTCTGTGGATGAGCACCTTAAGTTGACAATAGGCTCCTGATCAAGAAACTGTCCTAGGTCCCCCATGATATGCCATCTGAGCTTCAGTTATCACCATGGACTGGGGCCCTCTTCAAATAGGGGCTCCCATAAGCACTGAGCATGACCCTCTACTGAGGTGCCTATTATGCCTTTGTTCCTGGAAACAGAACCCACTGGCTCAGCAGGGCTACTGTGATAGGATAGAGCCAGACTTGGCCCTCCAGCTTATGCCACCTGCAGAAGGGATAGTCATTCTTACTTCACTCAGTCCCTTGAATGAAGCTATGATGCTGAAGGAGGTCAGCCTTCTCCCAGAAGCCTTGGTTCTTTGGGCTGTTCCTCGGGATTCACTGAATGCACAGCACTGGGGCGGGGAGGGAGTGCAAACTTTCAGGACAATACATATACCTACATAATGAAGTTCAGTGGAGAGTTGCTGCTCTTTATCCCTTAATTGGTTCATTTCTGATGAAGAATCAAACCCAAGGGTTGCCACTGCTGACCAAGCATCAGGTAGTCATCTTACTACTGGCCCATAATTGGCCCCATCCGCATATGTTCACAGACTCTTGGACTGTTGTCTGAGAGTTGCCCTTTGTGGTAAAAGAACTCTGGGAATGTCTTGAATCAGACACCCAAAATATAAATACAGGTAAACACTTGCCTGTACATTAGTAAGTTCACAATATCAGGACTCACCAGGAAACTGCTGATCCGCATTGGAGTTCCAGACACTGATAGTAACCATGGAGCTTAGGATACGCAATGCGGTGCTCTCCAACAAGGCATTCCATGGGAGTTTCGCCACCTCCCTTCCTGGTCTCAGGCACCATGCTGGCTTACTGAAGTAAATTCAGATTAATTGAAAGATACGTGGCCTGTTTAATTCATTAGTCAGCCACTCATCAGGGGTGAATTGTAATGAGTCTGTCTTCTTCTTCTTCTTTTTTTTTTTTTTTTTTTTTAGTATTTGATAGACTTCAGGTTTTAAGTCATTTTTAAAGCCATTTTAGGTTTACAGAAAAATTGACCAGAGAGTACAGAGAGTTCCCAGTAACCCCTGTGTATCCATAGAGTTTGCACTATTTTTTTATATCTTGCATGACTGTGGTATGTTTGTTGCAATTGCTGAGCCAATATTGATGCATTAAATTTCACAGTTTATATTAACATTTTCTCTTTGTTATAGGAGCTATGGGTTTGGGCAATAACATGTACAATAACATGTATCCATCATTTTTATGTCATATACTGTAGTTTTACTTTCCAGAAATCGTCTGTGCTTCACCTATTTATTTCTCACTCCAGTCCCTAAGTCCTTCAAGCCCAGAGATTTTTTTATTGGTTCATAATTTTGTCTTTCCAAATGTCCTAAATTGAAGTCATACAGTATGTAGCCTTGTCAGGTTTGCTTCTTTCTCTCAGCAACATACTATTAAGGTTTCTCCATGTATTTTCGTAGCTTAATACCTCATTTATTTTCACTTAACAGTATTTCATTGCATGGATTTACCACTGATTGTATGTTTCCCTCTTGAAGGGCATCTTGCTTAACTCTAACTCATGCCAATTGTGAACAAAATGACTACAAATATTCATGTACAAGATTGTGTGTGAACATAAGGTTTCAGTTCATTTAGGTCAATACCAAAGGAGTGTGATTGCTGGATCTTACGATATGTAGTAATAGCATATTTTGTTTTAAAAGAAAGTTTATGTCCCCAGTGTAGACATGTCCAGTTTTATTCCCACCAGCAGTGAATGAGGATTACCTGCACCTCCACACCCCATCAATACTGGTGTTCTGAGAATGTTGAGTGTGAGCCATTTAATCAGTGTGTAGTGATACCTTGTTGTCCTTTTATTTGCACCTAGATTTCCTCATATGTCAAAAGTTTATTACTTTTGCATTTTACATGTAGATCTCTGTCTGATGTGTTCTGAGTTAATTATTGTGAAAGGCATAAGGCCTGTTTCTACCTTTGTTTTCTGTGTGTGTGTTTGTATGTGGATGCTCATTATTTTCAGCAATATTTTTTTAAAATACTTCCTGTTTGTCTTTCCTCCTTTGTCAAGTATCAGCTGAGTATATCTATGTGGGTCTATAGGAAAGCAATTGACTTGTGTATCCTTAATCCTTACTACACTCTCATTAATTCCAAGAGTTATCTCTGTTTTCGTGGGTTCTCTCTGGTGTTTCACATAGGTACTCAAGATATAAGGAGCAAATGGGATGAATTTAGCTACAGGTTTTGAGGATGTTCTTTTTCCCTACTAGAATTTATAATTCATGATGAGGGGATGTTAAAGTCTCTAGCTACACTAGTGGATTTATCTTGTTTCTCCTGTGTTCTATCAGCTCTTGCCTTATATATATTTTCCCCATGTTGTTTGCACATACATGTAAAGAATTACTATGCATTCTTGGAAAATGGATTCCCTTATCATTTTAAGATGTTCCGCTTTATCTCTGGGTTTTCCTTCATTTGAAATCTTCACTGTCTATAATTTATATACCTGTGCCAGCTTTCCTTTGATTACTGTTAGCCTGGTATACTTCCCTCCACCCCTTGGCCTTTCATCTCTCTACAGCTTTATATTTAAAGTGGGTTTCTTATGAAGACACAAGAACCCAAAAATCTATGGGACACAGCAAAAGCAGTCCTAAGAGGGAATTTCATAGCACTGCAGGCCTACCTCAAAAAACAAGAAAAATTTTTAGTAAACTATCTAACCCTACAACTTAAAGAATTGAAAAGCTCCCCTGTGAAGCCACCCAGACCAGGGCTTTTTTTCACTGGGAGTTTTTTTAGTTCTGCTTCGATTTCATCAGTTGTTATTGGCCTATTCAGGTTTTCTGATTCTTCCTGATTTAGTTTTACATGATCTCACTCATATGTGGAATCTAATAAACAAAACAGACTGAGGAACAAAATAGATCCAGAGACACAGAAGCATGGAAAAGACTGATGAATCTCAGTGGGAAGGCAGGGTGGGGGAGTGGGTGGGGAGAGATTAATCAAAGAACTTTTATGCGTATATGCATAACCCATGGACACAGACAATAGTGTGGTGAAAGCCTGGGGAGGAGGGGCAGCTGCAGGGTGGAGGGGAATCAATGGGGGGGAAAAGGATATCTGCAATACTTTCAACAATAAAGATAAATTTAAAAATAAAGTGGGTTTCTTATAGACAGCATATAAGTGTGATTTTTAAAATCTAATATTACTGTATCTTTCAATTATATTGAGATCAAAGTGGTTATTGATACAGTTGGATTAGTATTTACGAAATCTTTTACTATTTTCTATTTGTTGCCCTTTTTCATTGTTTCTTTTTGTCTTCCCTCTTTTTTCTGCCTTCTTTGGCTTTAATTAAGCATTTTACCTGTTTTTTCAATTTCTCCCATAGCATATCAGTCACACATTTTTTTAAAAACTTTTTTATTGCCTGGCTGGTGTGGCTCAGCGATTGAGCATTGACCTATGATCCAGGAGACTGGGTTTGGATTCCCAGTCAGGGCACATGCTTTGATTTCAGAGAGAGACAGGAAGAGGGAGAGAGAGATGGAAGCATCAATGATAAGAGAGTCACTGATCTGCCACCTCCTGAACGCCCCTTGCTGGGGATTGAGCCCACAACTTGAGCATGTACTCTGACCGGCAATCTAACTGTGATCTCCTGGATTATAGGTTGATGGTCAACTGCTGAGCCACACTTGCCAAGCTCCCTTGATTTTTGAGTATACATTTACAGCTAACCCACATCCTCTGTCAGGTCACACTGTACCACTTTGCTGGTAGTACAAGTATCTCATACCACACTATTCCCAATCCACCCCCTCACTGTCCCTTGCTCAGCACAGAATTCTATGATAGTGTTTTTTTTAATTTCAAAATGTTCGATATTTCACTCCATTCAAGTTTTCTTCAGTTTTATTTTTTTTGTTTGTTTGGTTGTTTTTTTTGGGGGGGGGTGTTTTTGTGGTTTAAAAATTCTTTTTAGTGTATGTGTGTGTATCTGTGTGAGATTGAGAATGACAGCTCCTAAGTTTTTTAAGTGCCACACCAGAAGTTGACAGGGTAGCGTCTAGAGAGACTTGTTGGTAAACACTTCCTCCTGAAATTAGAGAATGGAAATTTTGCGTTTTTTGGGGGGAAAGCACTGTTGAATCCTATACATGTTAAATAATCGTGGGCAAACTTACCAACAACCAATGTGGACTTCAGTGAACTCCCTGACAATCTTCAGCTCTTAACCTGTTCCTCAGGTGAGGCCCAGCATACCCTGTTGTAGTGTGATCATAAAGAGCTCTCCTGGCCTATTCTCTCACTGTGTGTTCTGAAATTGGCTGGAAACAGCCCTGAGCACATGAGTACAGGGATTTTGTGGTCTATCTTGTCAAGCCTTCTTCTTTGTGTCTGAGCTGTAAGTTTTAAATAACTTTCCAATGTCATTGAATTGGACAGAGAGAGAAAGGAAGAACTGAGTCTGTGATAAATACTACATAAGTTAAAAGCTGTCCTTCTCCACACATATTTACATTCAGCCAGCTGCACCTGATGACTGGTAAAGGCCTGGAGGATTTTAGGACACATGGTCAGCTCACTTTGTTGAAAGTTGATTTCCACAGACCTCCTGTAGTCTCATGTTTGGTGATTGGATGAGAAGGAAAAGCTTTCAGTTTTTCACTATACTTTATTCATTAAAACTTTATGCATATTTTACCCTCTGCCTTCTGGAGTGTTGTAAATGGTAGGTAATAAGGAAGAACTGAAAGAAATTTCTTTCATGAGGAATCAATGGTCTTAAAATGATAATAAATGTTTCATCTTTATAGCATTTCAGTTATTTTCCTACATGCTCAGGACCCTCATATTAGAGATAAATAAGATGTAAAGCGAGCACAGGAAAAATGTGTAAGTAATTTCCATGTGTTAATGATGGTGTTAAATTTATGAGAAAGTAAGTGTGGACACAGAATAAGTTTTTGATGATCATGTCATAGACGAGATGTTTGGAGAGGAGAGTGTCATACATAACATTCCCATAAATGGAGTCTAGGTGTCCAGTTCTGTCAGTCTCACTTATCCTACTCTACACATATTGGGATGTTTTAGGAGTCAGTGGCCTTTGAAGATGTAGCTGTGAACTTCAGTCTGGAGGAGTGGGCCTTACTGGAGCCTTCACAGAAGAAACTCTACAGAGATGTGATGAGGGAAACCTTTAGGAACCTGGCCTCAATAGGTAAGGATGAGGACATTTCAGTTGTCAGAGAACAATGTATATCTTGTTCATCAACATTGTTCCATGATGTGTAATGTGGAAAGGGAGGATACTGGTAAGTAAACTGGGCATGGTAACTGCTCATCATAAATCTAGAAGCTAATGTTTTTTTAATAATTCTAACAATTTGGAATCATTTTTCTGGTTCTAAATTTTAGGGGGAAAATGGGAAGATCCTGACATTGAAGATCAGTACAAAAACCAGGGGAGAAAACTTAGGTGAGTTATACAATAGATAGCAGTGTCTCATGTGAAAATTCTCATTTCATATGAAATTTTAAAAAGAAGCAAACAAAACTAAAAAATCCTGCTTAAAATGTCTTTCTTTTTACTAAAAATACTTTCTTCAGTGTAACATACATGTTCAGTGTTTGCAAATTTTATCACTTAGAAACACTATTAATAGACCACACATATGAGTATCACAGTTTGTTAATAGCATGGGTGAAGTCTTCTTGGAGAGCATTCAGTGCATTTAATTTCAGACAATTTAGACAAGACAGAATACCTACACTTTTCATGTAAATCATAATATAATGAATATGAAATCAATGATGTGCTTCTTTTTTTTTTATAGAACTCATATGGTAGAGAAACTCTGTGAAAGTAAAGAAAATAGTCAATGTGAAGAAAACTTCAACTTTATTTCAAATTTTAATCTAAAGAAGAAAACTACTGAAGTAAAATCATATGAGCACAGTCCATGTGGAAAAGCTTTTGTGTATCATTCATCCAGTGAGAGACTTACTAGATGTCATACTGGACAATATGAGTATCTGAAATATGGAGAGAAACCATATAAGTGTAAGGTATGTGGGAGAGCCTTTAGTTATCTACAGTGCTTTGAACAACATGAAAGAAATCACAATAGAGAGAAAACCTGTAAATGTAAGGATTGTGGGACAGTCTTCATGTGCCTTAAAACCCTTCGAAAACATATGTTAACACACACTACAGATTCTCCTTGTAAATGTAAGGAATGTGGAAGAGTCTTCAGGTGTTCAAGTTCACTTCTATTACATGAAAGAACGCACACAGGAGAGAAACCCTATGAGGGTAAACAATGTAGGAAAGCCTTCAGTATTTCTGGTTCCCTTCAAATGCATGAAATAACTCTCAGTCGACAGAAACCCTATGAATGTAAGGAATGTAGAAAAGCCTTCAGATATTATCAAAGTTTTCAAACACATGAAAGAAACCACACTGGAGAGAAACCCTATGAATGTAAAAAATGTAGTAAAGCATTTAGTTGTCTCAGTTATCTTCGAAAGCATGAAAGAACTCACATTATAGAAAAACCCTATGTATGTAAAATATGTAATAAAGCATTCCAATATCCCAGTTATCTTCACATACATGAAAGAACTCACACCGCAGAGAAACCCTATGAATGCAAAATATGTAGTAAAGCATTTAGTTGTCTAAGTTATCTTCGAAAACATAAAAGAACTCATACTGGAGAGAAACCATATGGATGTAAGGAATGTGGAAAAGCCTTCAGATGTTATCAAAGTCTTCAAACACATGAAAGGAGTCACACTGGAGAGAAACCCTATAAATGTAAAATATGTAGTAAAGCATTCAAGTGTCTCAGTGATCTTCGAAGACATGAAAGAACTCACACTGCAGAGAAACCCTATGAATGTAAAATATGTAATAAAGCATTTAGATGTCCCAGTTATCTTCAAATACATGAAAGAAATCACACAGGAGAGAAACCCTATGAATGTAAAATATGTAATAAAACATTCAGGTATCCCAGTTATCTTCAAATGCATGAAAGAACTCACACTCCAGAGAAACCCTATGAATGTAAAATATGTAGTAAAACATTTAGATGTCCCAGTTATCTTCGAACACATGAAAGAACTCACACTGGAGAGAAACCCTATGTGTGTAAAATATGTAGTAAAACATTTAGGTATCTCAGTTATCTTCAAATACATGAAAGAACTCATACTGGAGAGAAACCCTATGAATGTAAGGAATGTGGAAAAGCCTTCAGTTATCACACAAACTTTCGAAGACACCTGACAGTGCACACAGGAGAAAAACCATATAAAAGTGTAGAATGTGGGAAAGGCTTTAGTTATCCCAGTTCCTTTCAAACACATGAAAGGACTCACTGGATAAAACCTCTTGAATGTAAACAGCATGGAAAAGACTTGAATTGGCCCTCATCCTTACATGTGAAAATTCACATGGGAGAGAAATAAACATGTAAGTTACATGAGAAAGCTTGATAGAAATTAATCCCTGTATAAGGTTCCAGAAAACTTTCAACATAAAGTTTTTCTTGAAGTTGTAAATACATTGTATTTATTAAACCTTTTTTAAAGTGCATTATCTGACCTTGGATTTCTACTAATTACTTTCAGAAATAAATATTCAGGTGAGATAATTCTAAAAGTTATCTTTCAACTATAGTACATAAGATTAATATTCCTTTTCCCTTAAAATGTTTAATATTTTTCTCCAATGTTCAATGTTTCACTGTTCAATGTTTCAGGGGGCCATTTAAAAAAGAACAGTTTGGGCCCTAGTTGGTTTGGCTCATGGTTAGAGTGTCTTCCCATGGACTGAAGGGTCCCAGGTTCGATTCCAGCCAAGCACCG
This sequence comes from Miniopterus natalensis, assembly GCF_054644295.1. Lineage (NCBI taxonomy): Eukaryota > Metazoa > Chordata > Mammalia > Chiroptera > Miniopteridae > Miniopterus > Miniopterus natalensis. The sequence goes on along the minus strand of NC_142084.1, from coordinate 68,186,944 downwards.
GAACCATGTACCTTGGTTGCAGGCTCAATCCCTGGCCCCTGTTGAGCCTCGTGCAGGAGGCAACCAATGTGTCTCTCTCATTAATGTTTCTATCTCCCTCTCACTTCCACTCTCTGAAAAAGCAATGGAAAAAATATCCTCGAGTGAGGATTAAAAAAAAAAAAAAGAACAGTTTGGTACTTCGATTTTCTTAGTGGCCTTGTAACAATCCTTTATAGTCCTAGATTATTATATATATTCTTCCTTTCCCTCTGACAAAGCTCCTTTTGGGGATGATGGGTATAAGAGCCTTTCTCCATTTTTATACTGATAAATATATTTAGAATAAATTTTATGTATGGCAATTTTATGAAAGTATGTGCTTTTATGTGAGTACTATTTTTATATTTGTGCCTTTGCTTTTTGTCCTTCCTTCTGACTGGTGTTTGGAATTGACTTTGATTTAAGAAGAGGGACCTGTAATAGGGGAACAAAATCTAGAATTGGAAATATTCCCCTTGTGGGTAATGTTAGGAACTTGATTTTCCAGAATCCATCTCCTTTATAATTCCATATTAGAATTTATTAATAGCCCCACTTGCATTAGATTTGGAAACCAAAAACAAAGAAGGCATTAGTCAGATTTTAGAACCACCATTTGGACAAATAGGTACATAGAATCTTCCAGGACAACATCTTCCAGCCATTTTTTTTTTATTCTTTGATTTGTCAATCAAGACTATCATCAAAACCTTCACAAACTGTCTGATATACATTTCTGAGAGAGTAGGTTTCCACTGATGTCTTCACAAGATCCACATCAAAAATCCATCAGACTTTGGATTTTTCTGTGTCCACCAGGAAACTGATGAGACTTTCATGCTTATGTCTGATTCCCCAGTTCTCTAGATTATACCCGTATAAGGTCTAATTTGTATAGGAAACACTATGCTGTCAACAATGCTAGCGAGTATGTTTTCCTGATTGCCTATGACATCTGCAATGATGCCATCAAAAAAAACAGCATGGGAGTTTGCTTCTCTGCTGCATGTCCTTCCATGAAAGAATAAGCACCTTCCTCCTGTCAGGAAGACTCTGAGTGTTTCCTGTTACTTGTAGCTGAATGGAGTCCCTCAGTACATTTTCAATTATGTTCAATTGCATATGATTAAAAGTATGTGCATTTAGCCCAGCTGGTGTGACTCAGTGGACTGAGGGTCGTCCCATGCACCAAGAGGTCTCTGGTTTGTTTCCCAGTCATGGCTCATGCCCGGGTTTCGGGCTTTATCCCCAGTAGGAGAGCAGGCAGGAGGCAGCCAATTGATGTTTCTGTTTCTCTCCCTCTCCCTCTTTCTCTAAAAATCAATAAAGACATATTTTTTAAGTATGTGCATTTAAAACATTTTTTATTGATTGATTTTGAGAGAGATGATGGGGCGGGGAGAAGCATAGATTTGTTGCTCCACTTATTTATGCGTTCACCGGTTGATTTTTATATGTGCCCTAACTGGAAATCAAACTCACAACGTTGACATATTGGGATGACACTCTAGCTAAGTGAGCTACCTGGCCAGGGTCATATATTTAATTTTATATGGCTTATAATTTTTGCCATTATTGTGTAAAGTACTTAAATCTTAGAATGGTTTCCTGTGTACAAAAGTTAAAATTAAAGAGACTAGTAGTAAAAGATGGTGTCTATAAATTTCTGTTTTAAATAAATCTTTAAAATAGAAGAGTCCAACTTAAGGAGACTCACTGCCCACATCCTGGTCCCTCCAGTAATGTTACTCCAGCCACCACCAAATGCAGAGTTTTTATTATTTATTGAGCCTCCTCTTAGTGTTTCTTTATATAAAAACAAGCCATTGCAAATGCTTATTGTTCTTCCCCATGTTTGTCCTTGGAATGAGCAGTCAGACTCCAACCTGTTTGGTATTTGCTGATAGCTTAGGCCTCCCTCCCTCTTCCCTTGTGTCTACACCTGGACAGGCTGATGAGAAAAGTTCGGCTGCCTCCTCTGGCACTGGCTTCAGATTCCAACCACACAAGCCCCTGTCTGTGTGCAGAACTCTTGTCCTGGCCCTGCCCCCGACAAAGATTCTTTGCTTGACCAAACTTTGTCAGGCTCCTGAACCTCCTCCCAGGCCTAACTTTGTAATTCCTTGCAAAATCCAGTTTTAGCAGAAACCCTGCTGAGTCGGGGGATCCAGAATCCTCCACCCACCTATCTGACCACCCTCCATATCTGACCAGGTTCCTCCTCTGCCATCAGGTGAATGGATCACCCTGGCCTGTCTGCGGTGAGAACCCTGTTTGGTGGGTTTAGCAGAAACCCCCTAACATCTTCATTCTCTAAGTAATTTTCCATCCACTGACCCCCACGCTGCTCTCTGGCCAGGAAGTCCCACTTGCCCAATCTCATTTTTCCCCACTGTGAAACCCCATCACAATGGTCTCTATACCTGTCACACAAGGGGTTCTGAATAAAATCTGCATTTTCAACAAGTGTCATTGAAATACAGATACATATTTTTTTAATCCTCACTCGAGGATATTTTTTCCATTGCTTTTCAGAGACAGTGGAAGGGGGAGAGAGAACATCAATGTGAGAGAGACACATCCATTGGTTGCCTCCTGCATTCGCCCAACCAGGGCCAGGGATGGAGCCTGCAACCGACGTCCGAGCCCTTGACTGGAATCAAACCCAGAACCCTTCAGTCTGCGGGCCGAAGCTCTAACCACTGGCTAGGGCTGAATTTTTTTTTCTTCTGCAACACCAAATCACAATAAAAACCCAGCCCCCCCCTTTTTTTAACTTTCTCAAGCCATTTCAGAGCTGCTTCAGTAGCTTGCCCTGCCCTCTCAGACACTTGTTATGTGAGATCTAAGCCATTTCCTACTTTCTCGCCCACACCAGCATGAGTCTCAATGTGGGAACCATCCCTCAGCAGGTGACCGTGACAGTTGGCTCCATGAGCAGCATGTCCAGACTTGGGCACCCTCTGTGGGCTGTCCCCTGTTGCTCTCACTTGCTCGCCTGCTCTGCTGCCTGATGGCCTGCACTGTGGCTGCTGCGTGCTGTGAGCTGTGCTGCCCCGTGTGGCGTTGCTGAGACTACCAAGCCTCAGTTCTGTGTGCAGCGAACCAGAGTGTGCAGTTTCCAGGATTTCTAGGCATTTGGGAGGTTGAGTATGGGATTGGGGCCCTCCTTAAAGTGGTCCTGGAATAAATTTTATGTATGGTCAGTTCGACTCCATCATCTTTATGGTTCCATCTTAGAATTCACAGGTAGCCTCACTTGCATGAGACTTGGAAGGGAGAAATGAAGACCATTAGGCAGATTTTGAAAGCACCTCACGGGAAAGAGACAGATGTATAGGAGCTTTGGGTACTGAATCTTTCACCCCAATTTCCATGTTCTTTGCCCTTCCAATCAAAACTATCCTTAAAACCACCACCAGTTACTTGGTTTACACTTTCTTAGAGGTGTAGGTTTCCACTGATGTTTTCTTAAGATCCACATCAAAAGTCCATCAGAGTTTGGACTTTTCTGTAAGCCCTCTTGTGTCCACCAGGAAACTGATCACACTTTCATGCTTATGTCTAATTCCCCTCTTCTCTAGATTACATTCATATAATATCTAACTAGTATAGGAAACACGTTCTGCTGTGAATAGTGCTCGTTCGTGTTCTTGACTGACCATGACATCTACAATGTTGCTGCCGAAAAGGACCTGGGAGTTTATTTCTCTGCTGCATGTGCAGTGGCTGCCTGGACCCAGTCCTTCCATGTGAGAATCTGCACCTTCCTCCTGTCAGGAAGACTGTGGGTGTTTCCAGTTACTTGTAGCTGAGCTTAATCCCTCAGTATGTTTTCAGTTATGTTTGTATGTGATTAAAAATATGTGCGCTTTTTTGTCAAAATAACACTTCTGTAGTTGTTTCATAGAAATGTTTTGTTAACCATTTTCTAAGCAGTTGTATGCCATCAAATAATTGTTTTTCATTTCCTAAGAGGATGTATGAAAATGTCCCCTTGTAATTATGGATATCTGGATAAACTGCAAGTCTCTCCATTTCATGATTGCACTTTGAGTCAATTTTATCACGTGCATTCAAGTTCAGGTAATTTTCCCTTAGGCATATTTTACTTTTAATGTCTTTATAGTTACCATTTCATAATGAAAGTCTCACTGATTGTTAATAACCAAAAACTTCAATCATGGTGTTTCAGTGCCCTCTTGCCAGTGACCTCAAATTGTACCTACAGTCAATGGGGTAATGAATTCTAATAATAACAGTGACCACAAAGTACACATGATTGTGGGGCATAAAAGAAAAGTTTGCACAAAACTTTTATAGCATTTTGGCTTGTACTAGATGATTTCATGGCTATTGAAGTCATCAAGATATTTTTGTGTATTGAACACTGCATGGTGGTAAACTTATTGTTTTTTAGAAGAGAAAAACAAGGTAATGTAGCTAAACTTATTTTGTAAGAAGTCCCCGTCATTGATTAGTAAGAAGAAACCTGTATGTTTAGGTAAATTTTGAGGGAACACAACCGTAGCAAAGGAGAAAGACAGGACCACTTGTCCAATCAAGCCTTTCTTGATAAAAGACTGTACTCTTGACATTAATGTTTCAGCATCGCTCATTGCCATGCACCTTAGAGTCAAGACACCCAATTGAGCACATAGAAGAAACTAGGATTTGGATATGAGACAAGAAACAAATACTTGCAATCCTGGTGCTTATATTTTTGTGAGAAAAAAAAAAAAGGCTGAATAGCAAATCCTAAGGCTTTGTTTCGTAAGATGGTAATGAGCTTTGAAGGAAAGTAAAAAATGACATGTGACATAATAGGGAGTCAGGGGTGTGTATATATTTTTTATATGATGGTGGCCTCAGTGAGTGAGGATGTCATTATTAATCACTTGTATTTCCACCAAGTAATAAATGTTAAACACTGTTTTAGGAACTGCTAAGGTGTAAAAGTAAATAGAAGGTGGCACCACATAATGTTTGGCTCTTTTATTAACAGTAATGACCCCCAAATAGCCAAAGCAATCTGAGAGAGAAGAACAAAGGTAGATGTGATCATGCTAGCTGGTATCAAACTGTACTACAAAGCTACAATAATCAAAAAAGTCTGGCAATAGCACAAAACAGACACATAAATCAATGGAATAGAACAGAGTCCAGAAATAAACCCTTGCTTATATGGTCCACTAATCTATGACAACAGAGGTAAAAATACATAATGGAGTAAGGACAGTCTCTTCAACAGTGGTGCTGGGAAAACAGGACAGGTGCCTGCAAAAACAGTGATGCTGGACCACTCTCTCACACCATATACAAAAATAAACGCAAGATGGGTTAAAGCCTTAAAGAGAAGACCCAAAGCAGACTCATAGATGTAGAGAACAGACTAATGGTTGCGAGAGGGGAGCAGGGTTGGGGGCCTGGGTGAAAAAGGTGACGGGATTGAGAAGCACACTTTGGTAGTTACAGAGTAGTCACAGGGATGTAAAGCACAGCATAGAAAAAAATAGTCAATAATATTGCGAAACTATGTAAGGTGCCAGGTGGGTACTGGACATCTCAGGGGGAACACTTGGTTAAGTATGATTGTCTAAACATAAGACCCTAAACCACAAAACTTCTAGAGGGAAACACAGGGAGTAAACTATTTGTCATTAGTCTGAGCCATATCTTTTGGATACATGCTCTTGAGTAAGGGAAACAAAAACAAAAATAAATGGAACTTCATCAAACTAAAAAGCTGCTGCATAGTGAAGGAAACCTTAAACAAAACAAAACAAAACAAAAGTCAACCTACTGAATGGGAGAATATAGTCACAAATGATATATCTGATAAGAGGTTGATAGCCACAATATATAAGAAATTAATACAACTCAAAACTAAAATATTAAAAATCCAATAAAACAATTGCAGAGGACATGAAAAGACATTTCTCCAAAGAAAACATACAAATGGCCAACAGACACATGAAAAGTGCTCAGCGTCTTTAATCATCAGGGACATGCAAATCAAGACCAGTGAGATATCACCTCACATCAGGCAGAATAGCTGTTCTCAAAAAATTTACAAAGAGCCTGCTCTTCCTCCCGGGCAAATGCCCGAGCCCTTCGCTTCTTCCCCCACAGGCACACACCTCCTAAGCTCTAAGGGTCCCCAGGAGACTTGCAACCAGGGCACCAATGGGCAGCAGCAGCTCCTCCTAGGCTAACCCCCAAACCTGTCTCGAAGGCCCCCTTGTCTCTGGCTTCTCAGCTCTGCCTAGGCTCATTTCTTTCCTATAACATTTCTAAAGACCCAAAGCAGCCCTGCCTAGCCCCTCTCCTGTTGCTTCTTCTGTCACAACCCCTTTCTTGTTTCACTGTCTCCAGCTTTCATAACACACTCTCAAAATAAAAAGAAAAATTTACAAATAACAGGTGTTGCAAATGTGGACAAAAGGGAACCCTTGTGCACTATTGGTGGAACTGCAAACTGGTGCAGCCAGTATGGAAACAGCATGGAGATTCCTCAGAAAATGAAAAATAGATATGCCATACAACCCAGCAATTCTACTCCTGGGTACTTATACAAAGACAATAGAACACTAATTTGAAAAGATATATGCACCCCTATGTTCATCCAGCATTATTTACAATAGCCAGGATATGGAGGCAACCTAGGTGTCCACAGAGAGATGAATGGATAAAGAAGATGTGGTTCTTACATACAGTGGAATATTACACAGCAATAAAAAAATAATGAAGCCTTGCCATTTACGACAACATGGATGGATCTAGAGGATTATACTATGTGAAATAAGGAAAGCAGAGAAAGACAAACACCATATGTTTTCACTTATATGTGTAATCTAAAAAATACAAGATATGAAAAGATTCAGGGAAACAGAGATCAAAGAGAGGATTAGCAGGAGAGAGGGGGTGGGGATGGGTGAAAAGGGGAAGGGGAATACAGTTAATATTGTGACAAGTTTGCATTGTGACAGATGAATACTAGAATTAGTGGGCTGAGCACACGGTAAGGTATTAAAATGTAGAATCACTATATTGTGCACCTGAAACTAATATAAACAATATTGCATGCCAACTATACTTAAATTAAAAAAATTTTAAAAAGAAAAATGTAAGTTCTAACTACTCAGTCTGGGAAATCAGAGTTGGCCAAGGGATCTGCATTTGTAACAAACATGAGTGAGTAATCTGAGGACCGCTGTTTGAGAAATGTTGGTTTAGCCAAAACGAACTTCTTGAAGTAGCCCAAGTAAATGCATTGTGCTACTTTTTAAAAAAATAACTTGGGAAATTTATGTTCACCATGGGTGATTTTGATGCATAAAATAAGGCTGCTAAAGCCTCTTATTGTAAAGGGGTATGGGGAACGAGATAATAATAGTGACTTATTTTGACAGATTCTAGGTGCATTTGTTTCCCCTTTCAAAGTCAATAATTTTTTAAGTGTTGTGTTATTAAATAAGCAAGAGATGTGATAAGTATGTGAATGGTGGGATTGCTGTCACCTAGGACAGTGTGTCCAGGACATAGGTTCTGCATCTGCTTCTGTCACCCTCTCAGCTCACAGATGCCTGACGTTACCAAGATAAATTTTCCATAGTGTCATGTGCATGGATTTTAAACTTGTTTCCAAGTAAGCAGGCACAACAGGCCTGAGTTGGGAAACTAAAAGCTAAAAATGGCGTAGATGGCAATAGACAGAAAAGATGCTGATGCACATGACTGAGGGTGTGTTCAGAAAGAATCCACTTGGGATACACCTTTATGTTTAAAACCATAATACTTCCTAACATCCGTCCATGGAACCTAATTTAAATTTCAGGACAGATTCTGGGGGCTCCCTCACTTCACTCCTCGTTATGTGCATGAGATGGGGCAGTGCAATCCTAGAGGGGGTTTTCTCCAGACAGGGTTGCAAGAAAGGCCTGCTGCGGCCCATGTCCTACTTTCCAGTCTTTAATTCTTCCTACTAAGGATCCCACAGTGCTGGAAAGAAGTGTTGAACACATAAAAATCAAGTTGAGCATCAACCTTTGATCCAGGAGATCAAGGTTCGAATTCTGGTCATCGCACATATGGAAAGACAGAAATTAGAAAAGAAAAAAAGTCCACTCAAACCCCTTATTTGCCTTTAGACATTTGCAGATATTGTAAAAACATTAAATTAGGATATTGGAGACATAATTGTCCTGCAGTTAAGAAGGTAAATGAAAAAAAAGAAGGGGCAACATCTTACTTAAGGAAAACCTATAATCTTATGTCCTAAGAATTTGGATTGGAAGCTCCAAAATGTGCCAGACAGAAATGTGGGCTAAACTCCGTTTACAGCTAGGGTCCTGCCAGACTGCTGCCAGTCCTCA